>NC_089842.1:224186075-224509075 GCF_035609145.1 Eleutherodactylus coqui | reverse complement strand
ACTTACCTGCTCCGTTGCTAGCGTCCCCGTCGCCATGGTTCCGTCTAATTTCGGTGTCTTCTTGCCTTTTTAGACGCGCTTGCGCAGATCCGTCTTCTCCCTTCTTCTCCCTTCGGCTCCGCTCGGCAGTATCGGCATTTTGGCTCCGCCCCCTTGTACGCATCATCGCGTAGCTCCGCCCCCGTCACGTGCCGATTCCAGCCAATCAGGAGGCTGGAACCGGCACATCATGGGGCGGAGCTACGCGATGATGCGTACAAGGGGGTGGAGCCAAAATGCCGATGCTGCCGAGCGGAGCCGAAGGGAGAAGGGAGAAGACGGATCTGCGCAAGCGCGTCTAAAAAGGCAAGAAGACACCGAAATTAGACGGAACCATGGCGACGGGGACGCTAGCAACGGAGCAGGTAAGTGAATAACTTCTGTATGGCTCATATTTAATGCACGATGTATATTACAAAGTGCATTAATATGGCCATACAGAAGTGCTGAACCCCACTTGCTGCCGCGAGACCACCCCTTTAACTCACAAGCTTAAGATTAAAGTATCTGGGAATGTTTAGCTTGCAAAAAGGAAGGCTGAGAGGCGACTTAATAGCGGTCTACAAATATCTAAAGGGTTGTCACAGTGCAGAGGGATCAGCCATATTCTCATCTGCACAAGGAAAGACCAGAAGCAATGGGCTGAAACTAAATAGGAGGTGACACATTGGATATTAGAAAAAACGTTCTGACAGTGAGGGTGATCAATGAGTGGAACAGGTTACCATGGGAGGGGGTGAGTTCTCCTTCTCTGGAAGTCTTCAAACAAAGGCTGGACAAATATCTGTCTGGGATGATTTAGTAAATCTTGCACTGAACAGGGGGTTGGACTCGATGACCCTGGAGGTCCCTTCCAACTCTACCATTCTATGATTCTATGAAATCAACAATTGGGTACATTGCAGGAGGAGAAGGTGGCATAACAAGTCCAAGAAACCATGACCGAGGTAGGACCCGCAATAGTCTGTGTGGGAAGTATGTGAGTGGGCCCTGAGTCAGGCTCGGTCCCAGTCTCCTCCTTGCGTGACCCAAGGTGCCACGAGTTACATAGCAATGGGAAATCCATGTGTCCACACACTTTTCTTTCTGTGTAAGTGTCAGATAGCATAGGCAAGCCCAAGGAGCTAAAAGACTTCCTCTTGCGGTGTTAAGCTATCAGTGCACAAAGATGGTATTACACAGGAAGAAATCAGAGTGCCCAAACATGGCAGAGTTTCTCACCGCCAAGGACCTCGGCCTCGGCCCACATTTCTGCCCTACTAACACTTCTGTAGCAAAGGTATAGGCGGACCCCTGTAACATTTCTGCAGCAAGAGTATAGGCGAACCCCTGAAACATTGGTGTACCATGAGTGTAGGCGAAGGCCGGAAAAATCAGTTAGATAACAGTATAGGTGAGGGCCAGAAAAATTGGTGTACCAAGAGTACAAGTGTACCCCTTAAAAATTGCTCAACCGCGAAGGCAGGTGAAACCCATAAACATTTTTTAAAGATACAGCTCGCTGTTGCTTAATTTGTTACAGAGCCTGGAGGCACCCCTGTGAAAAAAATTGGTTTCTGTTAAAGTATCAATACTTTTGAAACTTTTAAAAATTGTAAAAAAAATTATAAACAGAGCCTTTTGGGCTGCAGTAAAATTGGCAGTTCAGCGTGATGACATGCTGTTTTAGGAGGAGGCGTAATAATAGCCAAGAGTGATTGACAAAGCTAATTCCCCCTTTTTTTCTGGTGATAGAGAATGCTTTTTTCTCCTATTGCAGCGAAAAGAATCATTAGGTTACACTGCTTTCCGCCGGTGGAGAAGAGAAGTCTGGGGAAATCAAGCTTTTGTTCATCTTTATGATTGTAAGCATGTCGGCAGTGGCAGTTGACAGGCAGGTACGCTTATCCGTGATGATTCCCCCAGCTGAACTAAACACCCTCTCTGACAAGACGCTGGTGGCAGGACAGGAGAGCACCTCCAGGGCGTACAGCACAAGTTCGTGCCACGTGTCTAGCTTTGACACCCAATAGTTGTATGGAGCAGAGGCATCACGGAGGACGGTGGTACAATCGGCTACGTACTCCCTCACCATCTTTTTACAGTGCTCCCTCCGACTCAGCCTTGACTGGGGAATGGTGACACAGTCTTGCAGGGGAGCCATAAAGCTGGCAAAGGCCTTGGAGTGTTCTCCTGCCTGCGCTGAACATGCTGCCTGATCTCCGTGCCTCCCCTGCTACTTGGCCCTCGGAACTGCGTCTTCTGCCACTAGCGCTGTCAGATGGGAAGTTTAGCATCACTTTTTCCACCAGGGCCCTGTGGTATTGCACACTCTCGTACCCCTTTTCTCTTTGGGAATGAGAGTGGAAAGGTTCTCCTTATACCGTGGGTCGAAAAGGGTATACACCCAGTAATCCGTGTTGGCCAGAATGCGTCTAACGTGAGGGTCACGGGAAAGGCAGCCTAACATGAAGTCAGCTATGCGTGCCAGGGTACCAGTACACAGCACCTCGCTGTCCTCACTAGCAAGATGACTTTCAGGATCCTCCTCCTCCTCTACAGCCCATACATGCTGAACAGATGAGAGGCAAGCAGCATGGGTACCCTCTGCAGTGTGCCCAGCTGTCTCTTCCCCCTCCTCCTCCTGCTCCTCCCCCTCCTCCTCCTTCTCCAAAACGTGCTGAGATATAGACATAAGGGTGATCTGGCTATCAAGCGACATACTGTCATCCCCCTTTTCCTGTTCCAATAGCAAAGCGTCGGCCTTTATGCTTAGCAGCGAACTTCTCAGCAGGCAAAGCAGCGGGATGGTAACGCTAATGATTGCCGCATCGCTGCTCACCATCTGGGTAGACTCCTCAAAGTTTCCGATGACCTGGCAGGTATCTGCCATCCATGCCCACTCAGTAAACAATTACGGAGGCTGACTACCACTCCGCCGCCCATGTTGCAGCTGGTATTTCACTATTGCTCTACGCTGCTCGTACAGCCTGGCCAACATGTGCAGCGTAGAATTCCAGCGTGTGGGCATGTCGCACAGCAGTCGGTGCTCTGGCAGCTGAAACCGATGTTACAGGGTCCTCAGGGCTGGCAGCGTCTATGGTGGACTTGCAGAAATGTGCGCACACGCAGCGAACCTTGCCAAGCAGGTTAGACAAGTGGGGGTAGTTTTTCTGAAACCGCTGAACCACCAAATTGAAGACGTGGGCCAGGCATGCCACGTGTGTGAGGCTGCCGAGCTGCTGAGCCGCCACCAGGTTACGGCCGTTGTCACACATGACCATGCCCGGTTGGAGGCTCAGCGGCGAAAGCCAGAAGTCGGTCGGCTCTGTCAGATCCTGCAATAGCTCGGGGTTCGTGTGCCTCTTGTCACCTAAGCTGATTAGTTTCAGCAGGGCCTGCTAATGCTTGCCCAGCACTCTGCTGGTGACGTGCTCACACTTCTTAATTGAAATGTAGAGGTGGCGGAGGAGGAGGGTTTGGAGGAGGTGGCATAAAACGCCACAGATACCAGCACCGAGGTAGGACCCTCTATACTGGGTGTGGGTAAGACATGAGCAGTCCCAGGCTCTGACTCGGTCCCAGCCTCCACCTAATTCACCCAATGTGCCGTCAGGGAGATATAGTGGCCCTGCCCGCCAGTACTTGTCCACGTGTCCGTGATTAAGTGGACCTTCCCAGTAACCGCGATGGTGAGGGCACGATTTATGTTGCGGGAGACGTGCTGGTGTAGGGCTGGGACGGCACACCGGGAAAAATAGTGGCGACTGGGGACCAAGAAGCATGGGATCGCAGCCACTATCATGTTTTTCAAAGCCTCCGTTTCCACAAGCCTCTACAGCAGCATCTCCAGGCTGATTAATTTGGCAATGTGCACGTTTAAAGATTGTGCGTGCGGGTGCGTGGTGGCGTATTTGCGCTTGTGCTCCAACGCTTGTGTTAGCGACAGCTGAACGCTGCACTGAGAGACATTGCTGGATGGAGTGGAGGTGAGGGTGTGGGTGCAGGCTGGTAGGTGCTCGTGCCGGTGCCCTGGGAGGGAGATTGGATCTGTGTGGCAGGTTGGGGCACAGGGGAAGAGGCAGTGGTGTGACCCGGAGGCGGTGAACAGCCTTCGTCCCACCTTGTGGGGTGCTTGGCCATCATATGCCTGCGCATGTTGGTGGTGGTGAGGCTGGTAGTGGTGGCTCCCAGGCTGATCTTGGTGCGACACAGGTTGCACACCACTGTTCGTCGGTCGTCCGCGCTCTCACTAAAAACATCCACATCTTTCAACACCTAGCCCTCTGCACGGAGGCTTGCCGCGAGGGGGTGCTTTGGGAAAAAGTTGGGGGATTCTTCGCTCTGGCCCTGCCTCTACCCCTGGCCACTCCACTGACTCTTCTAACCTGTCATGCTGCTGCACTTGCCTCCCCCTCTGAAGCCCTGTCCTCAGTAGGCTTAGCAAACCAGATGGGGTCAGTCACCTCATCGTTCAGCTGCTCTTCCTCTGAATCCTCTGTGCGCTCCTCCCTCAGACTTTCTGCCCTTACTACTACCTCACTGACAGACAACTGTGTCTCATCATCATCCTCACGCACAAAAAGCTCTTGAGACATGTGCCGGAAGTCCCCAGCCTCATCACCCGGACTCCGGGAACTTTCCAAAGGTTGGGCATCGGTAACAACAAACTCCTCAGGTGAGAGAGGAACCAGTTTTTTTCCCACTCATGGCAGGGACCCGAGAACAGTTCCTGGGAGTCTGCCTGCTCAGAATATGTCATTTTCATGGAGTGAGGAGGCTGGGAGGAAGGAGGTGCAGTCCCTAGGCTGGGAGTAGTGGACTGCGTAGAAGACTGGGTGGTCGATACATTGCTGGACGCATTTGCTGCCATCCACGACAGGACCTGCTCACACTGCTCTGTTTGCAATAAAGGTCTACCATGCGAACCCGTAAATTGTTATATGAAGCTGGGGACCCCAGAAACTTGCCTCTCTCCTAATACCACAGCAGCCGGCTGTGATTCACCCGGAGCAGGAACTCGGCCTGTGCCCACACCCTCCCTTGGACGTCAGCGTCCTTGACACTTACTCCTACTGCTCATCATGGGGGATTAAAAATAGAGCAGGGGCCAAATAAATTACCCCACAGTACAGCACTGACAACTGTGGCTTAGTTCACCACGCACAGAGACTTGTAGATAGCGGAGGCTCTATGCTGTGACTTGAAAAAATAAACCCGCTGTCTTGCGCTTATACCTAGGGGTAATTTACCTCTCGCAGAGACTTGTAGATACTAGAGGCTGTGTGAAGTGGGAGAATACTCTAAAGCCAGTGGATAGTGCTGGTAACTGCGGCTATCTCAACCCCACCAAGGAAAGGGTATTGTGAGACGCATTGCACAGCGGCAGAGCTGAAATACTTTGCAATGGCCCAGGAAATATAACAGTACAGTTTAGCGGTGAGACCTCTGTCTAATGCACTGCAGACACAGAACGATATAACTGAAGTAGTTTGCAGTAGGCTAGGAAATGTTAGAGTGCAGTTTCACGGTGAGAGCTGGTTGTACGGCACTGCAGCCTGAGAACGCTATTACTGACAGGCTGGGAACTGGCCTAGGCCCTAGATGCGTGATACAAAAATGGATGCACTACAACTCCCAGCAAGCCACAACTATAATGCACACGGTCAGATGTAGCCCTAAGAAGGAGCTTTGGGGTTCTTGCATGGAGGATCAGGAGTGGGACTGTATAGTGTATAACTTTCCCTATAAAAGTGGCTGTGCCCCAACACTCTGTGTCTAATGCACTGCAGATACAGAATGGTATAAATGAAGTCGCTCGCAGTAGGCTAGGAGATCTTAGAGAGCAGTTTCACGGTGAGAGCTGGTTGTACGGCACTGCAGCCTGAGAATGCTATTACTGAAAGGCTGGGAACTGGCCTTGATGCGTAATATAAAAATGGATGCACTACATCTCCCAGTAAGCCACAACTATAATGCACATGGTCAGATGTAGCCCTAAGAAGAACTGTTGGGGCTCTTGAAGACAGGATCCTACTCTAACACTTTCTCTATATCAGCAGCAGCTCAGTCCCTAAACTCTGCATAATACACTGCAGACTGAGAACGCTATAGCTGAAATGGCCTGCACAGCCCGAGATGAAAGAAAAAAAAATGGTGCACTACTGCTCCCAGCCAGCCACAACAGTAATGCACACTACGAAGAGTTAGTAGCCCTAAGAAGGACCATTGGGGTTCTTGAAAACTGGATCCTACTCTAACACTTTCCCTATATCAGCAGCAGCACTTTCCCTAACCTCTGCCAGCATGTGTCTGAGGCGAGCCGCGGGCGGGACCAGTTTAAGTACTCGGCGGTCCCCTGATCGGCCCAGCCACTCACTACTGTGGGGTGGGATAGGGCTGGCACGTCACAGCAGGAAGTGGTAATGCCTTGCCCGCATGTCTATTGGCTAGAAAATGGCGCTAAACATGCGGGGAAGAGAAATGCAATTGACTCAAGTACCGTGTGGTGTTTGTCTCAAGTAACGAGCATCTCGAGTACCCTAATGCTCAAACGAGCATCAAGCTCGGACGAGTGTGCTCGCTCATCTCTAGTTAAGACCATTTATAAAGTGGGATATTGACTCAAGAAGTACAGTAGCTAGCTCCCAACAGGGGGTGTTTATACACACACACAGGGTAAGATGCTTTGAAATATATAGAAATTTAATTAGTTCACTTATGTCAATTAACAAAAGACAAAGTGACTGAACAAAGGAGAACTGTAAAATCCCATCAATATTTAGTGTGACCGTTCTTTGCTTTCAAAACATCATCAATTCTTCTAGGTACAATTGCACACATTTTTTTAGGGAACTTGGCAGGGAGGTTGCCCAAACATCCTGGAGAACTAACCAGATCTTCTGTGGATGTTGGCTTGTCTCTTCATGTAATCCCAGACAGACTAATGAGATCAGGCCTTTGTGAGGGCTATAGCATCATTTTCAGGACTCCCTGTTCCTCTTTACGCTGAAGATAGTTCTTAATGACTGTACGTTTATTCTTGCTCCTGCAGAAAAAAATTGGAGCAAGTCAAAAGCCTGCTCGATGGTATTGCATGATGGATAAGTATCTGCCTGTACTTCTCAGCATTGAGGACATTATTAATCCTAAGCAAATCCCCAATTCCATTTGCTGAAATGCAGACTTAGGGCGAGCACCCACTGGCGTTTGCGTTTTCCGCGGGAAAAAAACGCAGCGGTTTCCGCGATTTTTCCGCGCGTTTTTCGCGGCGTTTTCGCGGCTTTTCCATTAATTTTCATTGACTTTCATGGGTGCATTAGGAGAAAAATAAGGACACATATGCAACTGACAGTTCCTATGTTAAAAACGCAAACGCAACGCAAAAAAAACGCCAGTGGACAGGAACACATGTTATCTCTATGCCTGTGCAGGAAAAACGCAAGACGCAGGTAAAAAAAACGCCAGTGGGTGCTCGCCCTTAAACTTGCAAGGAGACTAAACCATGCTTTACTTCTGCCTGCAAACACTCATTATCATACTGCTCTCCACCATGCTTCACTGCTGCCTGCAGATACTCATTATCGTATGGCTCTCTACCATGCTTCACTTCTGCCTGCAGACACTCATTGTACCGCTTTCCACCATGCTTCACTGCTGCCTGCACTCATTACTGTACAGCTCTCCACTATGCTTCACTGCTGACTGCAGACAGTCATTATTATACCATTCTACACCATGCTTCAGTGCTGTCTGCAGACACTCAATATTGTACCACCCTCCCCAATGCTTCACTGTTGCCTGCAGATACTCATTATTGTACCACTCTCCACCATGCTTCACTGCAGACACTCATTACTGTACTGCTCTCCACCATGCTTCACTGCTGCCTACAGACACTCATAATGCTATCCACCATACTACAGTGCTGCCTACACACACTTATTGTACTGCTCTCCACCACGCTACAGTGCTGCCTGCGGACACTTATTATTGTACTGCTATCTACCATGCTTCACGGCTACCTGCAGGCACTCATTATTGTATACCTCTCCAGCCCTTTTGTTAGTCAAATTTTCACAGTTTGACTGATAACTCAGAAGTACTGGCTGCCATTTTTCTGCACCCCAGTTCCTATTTTTTGGTGCACGGTTGTGTCCCGTGGCTTTGTTTTTACTTCAAAAAGGTATAGGTTTGTGACAGCAGTTCCTGCATAAAGAACACATTTAGCCATACTCTCCAAGCAGCAGATAGGTGTACCTGAGTCTCACTAGTTTCTGCCAGTGCTGACATCTTCTGAATTTAAAGGGAAGTAAACGTGATGTGTCTTTCATGTGATGTGTCTCCTGTAAAAACGATCTCTGGGATGAGCCTTGCTGATGCAGTATTACTACCTTGTGTCTTACTGCTGTTAGTTGTGCTGTGGTGTATGACCTGTGATATTAAACTAGAAAACTATTATGAGACGGCGCTCCTCCCACTGTGGTGTGAAGTTATTATGAATAATATAAATAATATATAAATAGGACATTATCCCACTGATCAAACGTCTTCTGTTTCTTCTTCAAGTTGGACACAATCTGATGTTGGTGACCCCGATCCATACTGATATCTTCTACTTCTTGCTGAAGTCTAGTGTTAGCCTCCTCTAGTTTGTCATGAGCAGCTGCTTTTTCTTCATGCCCTTGATTTGCAGCTTCTAACTCCTTTTGAACTTTCTTCTTTTGCTCTTCAACAAAATCCAAGCACTCAGCACTCTTCTCCACTTTCTTTTCCAGAACCGACACCTCAGTCTGAATGGTTGCAATCTGCTCTGACAGGTCTCTCTTAGTTTGTGCATCTTCCTCTAACCGCTTGAGGAACACATTTTTCTCATTTTGCACTGTCTTCGGGTGTGCACTGAGACTAAGCCTCTTCTGCGTCTCTTCTTGCTCTAGCTTCTGGGACTCTTCACTCTGAGCTTCCAGCTCCACCTGCAGTTTGCTCACCTGTTCAGACAACGCTGTCTGCACACTGTCACCTTCAGTGATTTTTTATTTGTAGCACTTGAAGCTGCAGCTCTACTGTATTTTTTGCATTCAGACTCCTGTTTATCCTGCAATAGCATCTTCATAGCTAGCTCATGAGTCTGATTAAGGTCCTGTATCTGGGCTTCATATAGTTCTATTTCTTCATTCTGGTTATCTGTAGCTGGGTCAGCACTTGCTCCTGACGAGCTTCTCGGGCTTCCTTGAAGTCCAGTATGCCTCTCAAGACCTTTGTTTGCTTCTCTGCTCGGCTGCAAGCAGCTTTCTCCATTTCCACCTTTTCTTGGAGCTGATTTATCTGAACTTCCCATTCAACATTTCTCTTTGCTGACTGTGTTTTCAACTTTTTCAAGCCTTGTTCACAGTTGTGGGTTTGTTTTCCCAGCAACACCCTGTGATCAGCTTCAGTTAATCTTGTGAGGTGCTCATTCTCCTTTAAGAGAGCTGCATTCTCTGCTTTCAGCTGCTCAGCTTCCTGGAAAATACTTTCCTTTAGGAATTTATCTCTCTGCTCCTCTGCTAACAGCCTTTGCCTCTTGGCCTCTTCTCCAAGCAGACACAAGTTGGCCCTTTCTTTCTCCAACTGTGCGTCAAGTCTTTCATTAGCAGTCTGACATGCTTCCTCAAGAAACTTTACGTAGGCTTGCATTGGTGCAAATCCTTCCTGAGTTTTAAACAAGGGTTCTCTTGCTGTCTCATCCTGGACCTTATGACCTGCAATGACAACCTCACTTGTCTCAATCACCGCAGCCCCCCCCATCTGCTTTTCTGCTTTGCACCTTTAGTACTGTCTTCTCAGACAGCTCTAGTTTGCTTTCACTACTTCTCCCTATCACTAGAGGCATCCTTGTGCTTACTCCAACATGAGCGTTGGCTGCACGCCTTACAGCTACCTGTTCACACCCTGACTTCATTTGGGAAACATATCTACACATATTAGGCACAAAATACATTCCACCATCCCCCACACATGACACTTCAGGGTTAATGGAATTTTCTTGCACCACCCCATCAGCAACACAGTTCTCAGACAAATCTTCCTTAAATATCTGTGCACACTGTGCGGCTTTCACGGTATCATCGTGCACAGAAAACATATTATGAAACACATTATGCACCATACGGTTTTTGAAATTTTTTGCACCCAATGCAGACACTGCAGTGTTTTCACAGTACTCTCCTGCAAGGAAAACATTTGGTCATGCAAAAATTTCCACACATCCTCATCTCTGGACGAATCTTCACCAAATGTCCAGTTACATTGTGCAGCTTTTGCTGAGCCACCCTGCACATAAGATGTTCTATTAGCCTTTTTAGTGGCCTCACGACTCCATGGAGTCTTCTCCGAATATTTGACACAGTCCTTCTGCAAACACCCCCAGCGTGGCTCTTGTTGGTTGCCTTCCACACCACCCGCCATCTTGACTTCAGTCCAACAAACAAACAAACAAACAAACAAGTTCACAAATTTGCATTGCAACTTTCCTCTGCCTGGTCCTCTAATGCTCCCAAAGCAACCGCAAACTTCGGCCTCCTGGCCCGTTAAACCGCAAACTTCGGCCTCCTGGCCCTTTAAGCTCTGCATCCAGCAGCGCTGCATTCAGCAGACATCCACGTGTTGCTCCTGCAGCTTTGTGCGCCACTCCAAATCATGCCAGCGCATCTTCCACCATATGTGGTAAGTTGGGGTCACTCGCCTCAGGATCACTGACCTCTCTTACATGAAAATGGCGCACCACACGTGTAGAAACTCCAGAGACGTGGATTTCTTTATCTGGCTCCTGCCAGCCTTTATTTGTCATCACATCACACAACGGAAACAGAGTCAAAAATAAACCTTCTTCAGTAAAACAAAGTCCATATAAGCACCCCAACTTGGGTGTGAGTCCAGGGTTGTTGTCCCTGTCGGACTCTGGCCTTTGCTAGGTCACCAGCCTGCAACACCTCAGCTCTGCTGTGCTGGTCCTCACTTCCTGCACAGCTGTGTCTTTTGTAGCTAACTCTTGCTACAACTAGGGTATCGACTCTCTCTTTCCCTCTTACAGGTATTAGGATGCCTGACTAGCACACTCTGCAGGTCATTCTGTGTAACACTCATAGAAAACACCTGTGGAAATCTCACGTACATAGAACTGCTGCATTTTGAAAGCAAAAATGCATCACACTCACAACCAGAATTGTAAGTTTAAGGCTGGATTCAGATGAATGTATATTGGCTCGGTTTTCACGCCCAGCCGATATACGTCATCTCTCTGTGCAGGGGGGGAAACCTCGAAGAGCCAGGAGCAGTGCTCTGAGCTCCCGCCCCCTCTCTGCCTCCTCTCGCCACTTAGCCCAGCCCCCATCCCACCTCCTTTCATTGCAAATAGTGCAGAGGGGCGGAGAGGAGGCAGAGAGGGGGCAGGAGCTCAGAGCACTGCTCCTGGCTCTTCCACCCCCCCCCCCCCTGCAGATGAGGACACCGTATATCGGCTCGGCGTGAAAATTGAGACGATATAGGGTCGTCTGAATCCACCCTAAGGCTGAAAAAAACCACACTGCCAAAGGCGCAACTTCGCTCGGCAGTATGGAGCATAGCTGCGCCTTTACAAGGGAGAGCTTCTCTCCTCGCCAGCAGTTCAAACTCCGTGCCAGAGAGTAAAGTTTGAAATAAGAGGCAGGAAGACATGGGCTGCCCGATCTTCCCCGCACCATGTGTTCACTACATGCAATAAAAATAGGGCATGACCTATATTTTCTCGGCCGCACAAATCAGGGCCGAGAAATCCCTGCAGTGAGAAGAAAACCATTGAACTCCTATTGAAATCAGTGGTTTTGTTTTGTCTGCTTCTACGGCCGTGATTATCATGGCTATATAAGAGGATAAAAAAACGCTGCTGTGTTTATGTCCTTAGAGTGCAATATTGGTCAGATAAAGTTGCCTGTATGACTGCATCCGAATACAGTTATACAGGTTAGTACAGATCTGATAAGGCACAAGTCAAGAAATGTTTATGTTTATTTTAAAAAATTCATTCAAAATGCCCTTTTTCATAGAAAAAAATAAACACATAAACATGTTACACATCACTGCATTCATAATGAGCCATATAATAATACTATTATACACAGTATACGGTGTAAAAAAAAGTTTCAAAATGTTTTTGTTTTTTTTGCTTTCATCCGCCTTCCAAAAAAATCTATAAAAAACCTTCAAAAAGTCGCATGTTCCCTAAAATGGAATGAATGGAAACTAAATCTAGTCCGAAGCTCCTTAATGCCCATTTGGCAAAAAAGTAAAAATTGCATTGGTTGTGGAAGGCGGTGATGTAATTATGATTATTTTTTTTAAGTGTTTTTATTGTTGAAAAATTGGCATATAAAAACTATATAAAATTAGTATGGCAGTAATTACAACTCGCCTTAAAACAAGACCTCATATGGCTGTGTCGACAAAAAAAAAATGTTCTGGATCCTGGAACGTAATAATGTAAAAACAGACAAAAATTGCCTGGTGCAAAACAGGTTCTCTATAACAGCAGTGATGGTTTATGGGGTCGGTAATTCAGCTGTAGACCTCGTGGTTTCGGCAGATGATGGTTGTTTCTATGTGGACTACACATTATGTACATGTTATGGTCCTAATCTGTACTATGAAGATGTGAAGAATGTGCAGGTCATTGTGTCTACAAGTCCTCTATATAATCCATGATGTCTTATAGGAGCCGCCATCAGACCTGCGGTGACCTTCTCTCCAAACTACAAGAAGATATTTACCACAGAGTCTATAACGATGACGTGTTATGGGGGCTCTACTACAGGAGGGGGGCTGAATTATATATGGTACAAAGACAACTCTACTGTACACAATGGAAAATCCTATACAATACAAAGTGCTGAAATATTACACAGTGGAAGTTACCGATGTCAGACCAGACCTGGAGAAATAAGTGACCCTGCTGGACTGGATGTTAGTGATGGTGAGTAAATCAAACAGGTCAAACATATAACACAAGGTAACACATTGTATCACACAGACTGATAACACATCATATATATCACCTCATCTTATATCATGCTGTATTACAGGTCGGGTCATCCTGCAAACCCCTCTATATGTCTATGAAGGAGATGAGATAAATATAAGATGTCACCACCGTCCCAGATACCCTGGAGGACCGACAAGATTCTACAAAGATAACCGAGTCATTAGAGACTGGACAGATACTGCAGAATATTATATAGGAAATGTAGATGGGACGACTGCCGGGACTTACAGATGTGAGAAGCAAATCAGTGGGCCGTACATCTATGGAGATGAAGTTTCTGTATCTGTAGAAGGTAAGTCCAGGATCAGTTATATACGAATTATCTGGCAGTGTTTGTATACTGATGGAGTCACATTGTCTCCTGACCGGCCATCTGTAATTATTACTTTGGCCGAATGAGGATGGCTATGTCGGATTCCTACTGCGAGATCTCGTAGCGGAATCAGACCCTGTGCCCTGGCAGGGACCTCTGTGTACCTGTGTGATGTCTTCTCTGTGCTGCGGATGTGCTGGCTGTCGCTGCACATGCACAGTGGAGACGATGGCGCGCAGCTGCATCGGTGATGACGCGAGCCTGTGGAGATCTTGAAGTTCTTATTTCGGAATCACCACGAGGCGAATGGCACCCATTAACCCTTTAATGACGCGGCCCTTTTTTTCCATTTTCGTTTTTCCTCTCCCATTTAAAGAAAAAAAAAACACCTTTATTTATCCATCAACACCACTTATTTTTTGCCGGTTGTATTTTTTAATGGCGCTATTTAAAGTACCATATAATGTACTGAAAAACGTAAAAAAAATTCTAAGTGGAGTAAAATGAAAAAAAAAAAAACATTCCGCCATCTTTCAGTGCGTCTTGTTTCTGTGGCGCACAACCTGCAACAAAAACGACAAACTTGTTTAGTTTTTTTTCACTGTACTACACTTTTTTTGAAAGACATTTAATTTTTTTCAATTATATTCTGCATTCATCTTGTGCGCTCAATAACTTTATTTTTCCGTCGACGTAGTTCAGCGAGGGCTCCTTTCTTGCAGGATGTCCTGTATTTTCCTGTTAGTAGCAATTCAAAATAAATACGGCTTTTTGCTCGCTTTTTATTGCGTTGTTTTCCTGGAGACAGGGTGACTAAAAAAGTGCATTTTGCGGGTTTTTTTCGTTTGTTTTTTTTCAGACGACGTTCACCGTGCGGGGTAAATAATCTACTACTTTGATAAATCTGACTTTTACAGACGCGGTGATACCAAATATGTATTTTTATTTTATGATTTAGATTTTTTAATTATAGATATGGCAAAAGAGGGGTGATTTAAACTTTTATGACTTTTTTTTTTTACAATTAAAAAACTTTATAGATTTTTCCTTTTTTCCTTTTACTTTTGAGTCCCCCTGGGGGACTACAATATGCAATGCTTTGATCGCTCCTGCAGTATGACGTAATGCTATAGCATTACGTCATACTGCATTCTGACAGGCAGCATATCGGGGATGGCTTGATAGGCAGTCTCCCAAGGCAGCCCTGCGGCCTTTCTGGCTGCCATGACATCTGCACGGCTCCCCCGGTCTCACAGTGGGGGCGGGGCATACAGGACATTCAGGGGATTTAAATACCGCTGTCAGAATTGACAGCAGCATTTAAAGGGTTAATAGCCGCGATCGGCCTTTCAGGTGTCAGTTGTAGTAAACAGCTGACACCCACGCTGTATGCAGAGAGGTCGCCCCGCGACCTCTCTGCATACATACCCCGACGCTCCAGGACGTAAATGTACGTTCTGGAGCGGGAAGGGGTTAACTGCAATGGAAGCCGTCCATGCGAGGCCACACTAGAATAGGACATGCTGTCCCCCCCCCCCCCCCCCCCAGCAGCTGATTTCCGCTCATGGGTATTGAAAAGAGTTTTAACATATCTATGGGTGGTATTTGCTGTGGGATCCAGAGGCGAACGCCCATGTGCATTGGGCCTAAGTCAGGTTATGGTTAAATGTGCAGAATTTTTGGCATGGAATTCTACAGACTGAAACTCTGTAACAAACAGCACTACAATGGAGGATTATCACATTCACAGCGGGATCTACAGCATGGGGCCGTATCGGGGCCCTGGAAGGGCCCATTAGAGAAGGCCCTGCATGACAGGGTTGCTAGGGAACTAGAATAGGCAGGATAGGGTTAACAGTGTTTTGAAAGTGAGCTGTACAGAGAGGGGAGTGTTAGTAGAATAGTGGAGGAATGAGATGATTGGACAGGGTTTATGTAGGGGGAGGGGTTATGGAAGTTTATAAAAGTGGAGGTTTGGGCGGGAGCGCCATATTCGAGAACAGTTGGAAGCTGAGTGCAGAGCTGAGAGTAGGTCAGTGTTTAAATAGGAGTATAGCAGCAGTAGTAGGTGGGGCCGCGGTCGGTGAGCGGCTTTGTGTTGCAATCAGCGGTGTCTGTGTGAGAAAAGAGCAAGCAGACTTACTGTATGGCGTCGGTAGAGGAAGTGCTGGAGCAGCTGCGGGCAGCGGCAGAGCGTCACCCTCCAGGGTGGTTACAACAGGAGGTAGCCGGCATGCTAGTCGGGGCTCCAGCGGCGGTGTTGGGACCAGCGGCAGTGTCAGGAGCAGTGGCAACGTCAGAGACAGTAGACAGAGCGCGGCGTGTGCGCAGGGCCTGTCCTCCAGCAAGGCTGATAGCTGAGGGGGCTAAGCCACAGACCCGGCGCAGGGTAAGGAGCCCCTCCGGGGACCCTTTGGTCGGTCGTCCTGGTCCCAGAGCTAGGGGGAGCAGAGATAGACCAGTTAGGAGGAATCCTGCAGGCCGGCCGGGTCTAACGGTTTCTCACAGGTCTCGCTCTCCTTGGGGGGCAGGGCTAGCAGAGCCAGTATACAGAGTCAGTGGAGAAGAAGCGGCTGGTTTACTAAGTGATGCACTGGTCCAGAAGCCAGCCAGCCAGGTAGTGAGAGGCATGTGGAAGGCAGCCTGGGGGAAAAAGCAGCACGGTCGGCTCAAGGGGAGCAGGGCCAGGTATGGATGTAGTCAACGGAAGGAAAATCCACCTAGGGCCACGGTGTGCTCAGCTGAGCACACCCAGGATAAGAACAGGTCTGGCAATATTCTGGAAGGAGGTCCGATGAGGAGCTATGTTAAGTCGGCAGTGCTGGTGCCGCAACAGGACGAGCATCAGTTGGGCTCGGGATACATCGCGACAGGACAGCAGCTTGTTCCGGTACCAGCTGGAGGACTTGATGGTGGATGCGGACAGAAGGTTGGAGAGTCGACAGGATCCACGTAGCACGCCAGGTGGAAACACAGCGCCCGTACGGCCGGGTGAGCAGAATGTTTCATCTTTTTTTGTCATTTACTGAAGATAATAGAAATGTTAGAAGGGGGTTTAGTAATGTGGGAGGGGCTAAGTTATGTTACAGAGGGATGGGGAAGAATAGCAAGGTTGATTTAAGTCTGTTATTGGGTAATGTGCGGGAGATTTTGGATAGGTGTGAGAAGGGTTTAGGGTCAAGAGGCCAGGTTGGTCCGTCGCCTGTGGCGGCATGGCTAGCTGGGGGGGGGGGAGGGTTTGTACTGGTTTTGGTGGCGGAACAGTAATGGGGAGTCAGCAGATCACTACAGCATCAGCGACATCAGGCGTGACAGTCGCCGTTCAGACTGAAAAGGACGGGGATGCAGTTGGGCTGGACGATAAGGCTAAGGGAAAGGTATATGTGTGCTTTGAAGGTCCGTTAGGGGCACATTTGAAAAAAAAAGATAAAAGAAAAGATTTGGCGGGATGAGCATGTGGAGATTTTTTCTCTACCATTAGAGAAATTTAATCTCAAAAAGGGAAAATGGACAGAATATAAAAAAGAGGAGGAAGAAAAGAAACGGTGACGACTGATTCCGCAAACTTTTCAGAATTGGATGCAGGCGTTCGCGATATTAGCGAGCGTCATTGGGGAAAAGAATCCTGAAAATTTGGGGGTAGTCCAAGCTATTAATGCATTAAGTGCGCACTCTCCGCCAGTGGTAGATTTGTTGCGGCATTTGGTTTTGTTGTGTTTGTCACTGAATACATTGGTAGTTGCGGTATATGTTTCGGGGGTTGAGAACACCATTGCTGACTCAATTTCTCATTTTCAGTGGGAGCGCTTTTGGACTTTGGTACCAGATGCATAGACGGAAGGAATTCAATGCCCTCAGGAACTTTGGAGTCTGGTAGATGTGCGGCGGAGCACCTTATAAGAGGGTCGTTGGCAGCAAATACTTGGAAAGCATATGAGGCTGCATGGAAAGAATGGGAGCGTTGGGTTGAAATTTTGGGTGAAGTTAATAATGATGAGGATAGGATAGGGGCTTTGCTATTGTTATTAAGTGAAGCAGCAAGTAGGGGGTGGTCAGTGGCAAAGGTGGATCGGATAATGGCAGGTCTAGCGTTTAATTTTAAATTGCGAAGGTTGCAAGATGTGACTAAAGATTTTGTGGTACGGCAAGCCTTAAAAGGTTTCAGAAAAGGTAAAACGTGAAAAAGATAGAAGAAGGCCAATTTCCTTTGCAATTTTGGAGGAATAATGGAAGGCTTTGGGGGTGGTCTGTCACAATTCTTTTGTGGTGGTGTTATTCAGGGCGGCTTTTTCGTTGGCATTTTTCGGGGCTTTTCGCATTAGCGAACTGGTATCACCTAATACGAAAATTGGGGGTGGTTTAATGGTCACAGATGTGACATTATTGGGGGAGCAGGTAGAAATCAGGTTGAAACGCTCTAAGACCGATCAATTAGGGGAGGAAAAAAGGATCATTTTGGAAACAGTGCCTGGGGCAAGGATGTGTCCTGTAAGGTGTTTGAAGAAACTAAGGGAGGGTTTGTCATTGGAGGGTGGTCCGTTGTTGAAGCATATGGATGGATCGTTCTTATCCAATTTTCAATTTGGGGCTTTGTTGCAGAAGGCTTTGAAGGAGTTGGGTCTTGACAGAGTGGGCTATTCCTCCCACTCTTTTAGAATTGGAGCGGCAATGGAAGCTGCGGAATGGTGTTTGAGCCCGGCGGTGGTTCAAAAAATTGGAAGATGGGAATCAAGGAGATACCAAATTTACATTAGACCTGAGGGATGGTTTAATGATATGGACTAAAGTTTAGTGAGTTGTGGGGGGGGGGGGTATCGGGAATAGTTATCATAGGGTTGGAAGTATTGTTGTCTGGTTTTTGTTTTAACAGGTCAAGATCCAGTGTTGATTTGGATTGTCGGACATTCCTTTGTCTTCTGGGCGGCGGAGCAGGCAAAGATAAGACCGGAAGGCCGCAAATTAGGTTTTTCCAGGAATGAGGCGATTATCCGCTGGTTAGGTATCAGGGGAATGATGTGGGGTAGGGTACTTCCGGAGGTGAAATCGTTTGCTGAGTTAGATAGGGCCCCTGATATACTAATGTTGCATGCCGGCGGGAATTATTTGGGAGGAAGACCTGCAAGGGAGGTGCGCAGGGATATACAGCACGATTTCTTGCGTTTGAGAAGGCTCTTTCCTGACGTGATAATTGTCTGGTCAGAAATACTGCCCAGAAAGAGGTGGCGGATGGCCAGATCGGTAGAAAAAATTAACAAAGCCCTTATAAAGATCCATAGACACATTTCCAATTTTGTGGCATGAAATGGAGGTGTGAAAATTTGTCACAATAATTTAGAAGGGGTGTATGAGGGCTATTGGAGAAGTGGTGGGGTACATCTGAATCATGTAGGTACGGACATGTGGACACTGGCGATCCAAGAGGGGATCAAAAGGGCTCTTCAATTATGGGGGCTGCGCAGAGTTAGGCAGTAAGTTCTGCTGGCTGTGGGGCGGTCCTTGGAGGCAGATTTGATATATTGGGTAGAAGGAAGTCTTGGTGGGGATGGCCTCACCTGTATGACCACCCTGGTGTTATAGTGGTTGGGTCTGGTGTGTGGGAGAAGGCCAGGGAAGGGATCCCGGGTGGCCTTAATCAATTTTGTTATTATAGCCTGCCAGTGGGGGCGGGCTAGTGGTGTCTCCGAGCCGGGTGCACGGTTGGAGACAAGGTACGGTTTTAGTTGGAAAAACACTAGACCTTTTTAGTTCTGGTTTTGTCTCCAAGGGCCTCCTCTCCTTTATGTAAAGGTTAACAAAGAATAAAATTATTCTGGTTTTGTTAAATAAATTTGGCTGCTGTGGCCAAAAATTTCCGAGTTTAGTTTCTGTGGTTTTATTTTTGATAAGTGGGGGGGGGGGGGGGTAGTAATATGGGGGTGAGTCTAGCATACCCGTGTCAAGCACGGGGCCGTATTGGGGCCCTGGAAGGGCCGATTAGAGAAGGCCCTGCATGACAGGGATGCTAGGGAACTAGAATAGGCATGATAGGAAGCGGGGGTTTGGGCGGGAGCGCCATATTTGAGAACAGTGGCAGCCGTTGGCAGGCGGGGGGGTCCTTGGAGGCAGATTTGATATTTTGGGTGGAAGGAAGTCTTGGTGGGGTCTGGTGTGTGGGAGAAGGCCAGGGAAGGGATCCCGGGTGGCCTTAATCAATTTTGTTATTCTGGCCTCCCAGTGGGGGGGGGGGGCTAGTGGTGTCTCCGAACCGGGTGTAGGCAAGGTACGGTTTTAGTTGGAAAAACACCAGACCTTTTTAGTTTTGGTTTGGTCTCCAAGGGCCTCCTCTCCTTTATGTAAAGGTTAACAAAGAATAAAATGAATGCGGTTTTGTTAAATAAATTTGGCTGTTGTGGCCAAAAATTTCCAACGCGTTTAGGTTCTGTGGTTTTATTTTAGATAAGTGGGGGGGTGGGGGGAGAGTACTATGGGGGTGAGTCTAACATACTCATGTTTTGTAGATGTGATGGGTTTGGGGCACAGATTTTCCCCTTTACAATGTAGACAGTGAAATCTGCAGTAAAATCTATGTGTAGCATCTGTAGCTTTAAGACCATATCTGTAGCAGAGATCTTCCACCATCTTTGAGCTTAGTCTTCAGTCAGTAAATCTTCAGGGTCATGAAGCTGAAAGTAGTGGTCCACTTTCTATGGTACCCCAAGACTTGTAGGACATTCATCCGTGCCTGTGCCCTGACAGAGCCAAAGAGCTGTTGATGACTCTGCAGACCCAGAATGACACGTGGCTAACCCAGAACAATCTGAAGCCAGGTAAGGTTGTGTGTGACAATAGACCATTAAAGAAGATCAGCTCATTATCCATCCAGTCCTATTATAATCAAAATCAAAAATGCTGTTGTCATAGCAATAACAGTGGATTGGTTCCCTTAAAAATGTAACTTTACTTAACAAAAAGATTACACATGGAAACAAAAATATTTAAAAACACAGTATATAGTGCAGACGAATATATTTTTTTGTATTGTGGTTTATTACCATCCACAGTATCATCATTATCCCATATTCAGATAGCTGTCGGTCTATGACTGTAGTTATGTTTGCATTTGTTATTCAGCAGGTCAGTACTGGAGAGAATGGTGAGTGGCACGCCTTCCCCATAAAGACCAGTAACACCCAATAAGTCCTCCTAAGTAGAGGTACAGTGAAGCCTCCAGAGTACTGCCTATGGCATCTGACTAATTAGTTTGATCGTTAGAACCTGCTACATCATCCCCGCAGGTACATGTGTGACAATAGGGCCCTAGCCTTGGTAAGCTCACACATGTACCTTGCCTGGCCCACCTAAACCTGGTAGTACAATTACTCAGGTTTACATCCACTGCTGGAAAAGTCCAGGAGCATTCACACTCAGTCGCCTCTCATCTGGCAGAGGTGCAGTGACAGTTTGGACTACCACCCAAACGCCTGATCTGTGACATACTTAGAGGGTGGAATTCCACTTTCCTTATGTTACAGAGGTTAAGCCAGCAGTAGAAAGTGAGAACGGAGCATCACATGGTGTGTGCGATTAGAAGGTGGTGTATGGAGTTCGGTCACATGACTCCTGCGGAGTGTCTGCAGATTAATGACATTTGTGCCATTTTAGCCTACTTTGAGGAAGCTACCAAAATTCACCGTCATGTAAATGCAATGATCAGTATGACCATGCTAGTTGTCTGCCTGCTGGAACAGACCCTACAGGTCCTCATGGACAATGACGTGTTGTCATAGGAGATGGAGCAAGGGATACCAATCTCCCAATTGTCTCGCCACACCACTATTACACAACACTGGATGGAGGGTGTCTTTGGGTAAGAAAGTGGGGTTTCTAACACATTTTTTCCACCCATAGGAGAAGTATACAGGGGTAGCAGAAGGAAAAAAAGAGAAGTGGAATAATATAGGTCCACAGGCCAGGGAGCAGGCTATGCAACGTTGCTTTCATCCATCACTGCCCTCAGGTATTCTATGTAGATGGAGGACCAGCTGAAGGATACTCTTAGGCCTGACCTCAAGGGATTGGGGGTTACTACTCTTGGGTACTTTGAAGCATATGAGTGCCTTTATGCTACAGTGCCTGCAGAAGGACCGTTACATAGAACACATGAAAACATCAGAACATTTCAGGTTGGCCAACCTCCCTGGTCCCCGCTACAATGCCAAAAGGACAAATTTAATTTTGGCAGTATAGTGGGACCTCTAGATGCAGCATTATCAGGATAGACTGTTGAGGAGCATTTCCCCATGGCTGCAGAGATGCATACTCAAAGGATCACACCTCTGTGGCTCATGGCAGATGAGCAGGAAACCATCACATTAGTCTGTTGCATCTTGCAGCAACAGCTGACAGCCACAGACAGCACTTATCCATGATGGTTCAAGAGTATTTCAGTTCCCTCATGGATGTACTCAGACATGGCATTGGCCTCCTTGATTTCTGGGTGTCTAAGCTGGATGAGTGTCAAGAGCTTATACAACATGCTTTAGGCCTCTCTCACAAAGGCCTTTCGCAAAGCGCCATGAATTCGAGCGCAGCGCTTTGCTTTTCTTCTTTCATTTTTGGCTGCAGCTGGCTTTTAGCACTCCTCGTCATTGATCAATCTTCCATTCCTGAATTTTTAACCCCTCACATGCTGTGATTAATAGCACCCTGCAAGCCGATCACTGCACATAAGTAGTGCAGTGTAGGATACACGCGATTGAACAATCGTATCTTCAAGTTTCTTCGAAGGACAAAATCATATGTTAAAAAAGTTCAATAAAAATTAAATAAAGTCTTATTTTTGGAAAACAAACTGTTTTTTAAAATCCACCTTTATCATAGAAGAAAAATCAATGCATAAACATATTACATATCACTGCATTTGTAATAACCCGTACTACAAAAATCTTATATTCCACACAGTAAGCGGGTAAAAAAAGGCGAAAGTTGTTTCTTTTAACGTTCATCTGCATTCCAAAAAATGCAATAGAAAGTGTTCAAAAAGTCACAACTACCCCAAATTGGTATGAATGTAAACTAAAGCTCATCTCAAGGCCTCCAAAGGCTCATTTGGCAAAAAATAACAATCGTATGGGTTGTGGAGAGCGGCGATGCAAATACTATTTTTTAGAGTTGTTATTGTAGAAAAATATTAACACATAAAAAAACTATATACGATTGGTATCCCAGTAATTACAATGACCCACAGAATAAAAGTAACTTTTTTTTAATACTGTATGTAAACCCTATAAAGGAAACAAAAACAAAATGGCGGAATTTCAATTTGTTTTCCTGTTCCCTCCAAAACAAATTAACAATACATTATATGTACCTTAAAGCGGTCTACTTACAACTCATCCCACATAAAACAAGGGGCCATAGGACTATGTCGATGGAAAAACAAAATGTTATCACTCGTGGAATGCCTGGAGACTAAGGTGCAAAATAGGCCAGTCACTATGGGGTTAAAGGCCACCATAGTGACAGGTTCTCTATAACAGCAGTGATGGTTTATGGGGTCGGTGATTATCTGTAGACCTCGTGGTTTCAGCAGATGATGATTTTTCCTACATGTTATGTTCCTAATTTGTACTATGAAGATATGAAGAATGTGCAGGTCATTGTGTCTACAAGTCCTCTATATAATCCATGATGTCTTATAGGAGCCGCCATCAGACCTGCGGTGACCTTCTCTCCAAACTACAAGAAGATATTTACCACAGAGTCTATAACGATGAGCTGTGATGGGGGCTCTACTATAGGAGGGGGGTCGAATTATATATGGTACAAAGACTATTCTCCTGTACACAATGGAAAATCCTATACAATACAAAGTGCTGGAACATCAGACAGTGGAAGTTACCGATGTCAGACCAGACCTGGAGAAATAAGTGACCCTGCTAGACTGGACGTTAGTGATGGTGAGTAAATATACTGGGTCATACATATAGACACAAGGTAACACATTGTATCACACAGACTGATAACGCATCATATATGTCACCTCATCTTATTTCATGCTGTATTACAGGTTGGGTCATCCTGCAGACCCCTCTATATGTCTATGAGGGAGATAAGATAAATATAAGATGTCACCACCGTCCCGGATACTCTGGAGGACCGACAAGATTCTACAAAGATAACAGATTCATTGCAGACTGGACAGATAATGCAGAATATTACATTGGACATGTAGACAGGACGACTGCCGGGACTTACGGATGTGAGAAAGACATCTCTGGACAGAACATCCATTATGATGTAGCTTCTGTATCTGTAGAAGGTAAGTCCAGGATCAGTTATATAAGAATTATCCGGCAGCGCTTGTATACTGATGGAGTCACATTGTCTCCTGACCGGCCATCTCTAATTATTACTTAGTCAGGTTACGGTTAGATGTAGAATTTTTGGCATGGAATTCTATAGACTGAAACTCTGCAACAAACTGCACTACAATGGAGGATTATCACATTCACAGCGGGATCTACTGTAGATGTGATGGATTTGGGGCACAGATTTCCCCCTTTGTAGTGTAGACAGTGAAATCTGCAGTAAAATCTATCTGTAGCATCTGTAGCTTTAAGACCATATCTGTAGCAGAGATCTTCCACCATCTTTTATTGTTCAATGTTTTTATTTATTATAAAATATCAGGAATTACAGCACATCGATAGCATGTTAAGAACAGATATTATTTCAAGAAGCTTGTTTACATAAAAGGTGCGTCATTTCAACAATTGTGATGAAAACAACTTCTTCATCTTCAGCTAGGATCATTCTAAAAGTCAGAAGAGAAACTCTCGAATATTAATACTTAAATTTATAATGTAATAACTATGTCCAGTTACTTCTAAAATTTCTGAAGTGCTGAGACATATGAGAGAAGGAAGGGAGGGGACAGGGAAGGTTAAAGGATCTCTCTTGAGTGGTAGAAGTCGAATCCTACAAGGTTTAACACATAACAAGATAAACTTTAAATTTTAGTGAGACATAGTCAATTGGTAGGCAAGGGTTGGGATCGACTACTCGATGCATCCAAACCCCTAACTGTTGTGAGCCATTCTACTTTCTTTCTCTAGTGTCTAGAACTCAAAGTTTATATCAACGATTGAATGGACCATGAAGTTCCTCGAGATCCACTTTATGTGGATGCGTGAGCCACGTCTAATTTAAAGTAATTTTCCCATGGACCCCAATTCTCCTTGAAAATTTCTTCCACAATCTTTTAGTAGTCAGTCAGCAAATCTTCCCAGTCCCTGGATGATGATGAGGAGGAGGAGGATTTTTTCTATTTTTCACAGGCAACAAAGTTTCCAGTTGGACCATATTAGATTGAGTACATTTTGTACCTCCCTGTAGTTCTTTATAAACTAAAAAAAACACACAGAAAAAAAAGAAAATATGAAGAAAGCAAGGGATAGTCTTGGGGGTGAATGAGCCAAGTTGGTGCCTTAAGTGGCAACTCTGCTGCCATTCCTTAGAAGTGGTTCTGCCACAGCATTACGTCCACAGCAAGCAGATGAGGTTGTAGAGTAGATGACACAGCATGCTCAAGTACCACCACCAACTCTTCCTCCCAGTCACAGGCACACAGCAGGCAGTCTGTACCAGTCAGCCAGGAGCATCCACATTGTACTTCACCCCATGCCAAATCCTCAGTACCCTCCCAAACAGTGCACATGGACCAGACTGAGGAGCTTTTTGATCATTATATGTCATACACATCAATAGAAAGGCCAAACAGCCAATCAGAGGCTAATTTCACACAGGAAAGCACACTATCAGGCCAAGATACCGCGGATGCGTGGTATTTTTTGGCAAAAAACACTTTTCATCATTTCTGGGAAGTTGTGATCCTCCAGCACAGCTTTTAGCCGAGGTGGAGGATCATCACGTGTTTCGTATTGTTTTCAATGTAAAATCTTGCATCACACTTGTGTGCATATCACACACTGTAATTTTTTTTCCAGCCCCATTGAAAACAATAGACAAGGCATTCCAGGGGAGTGCCCAAAGATAGGACATCGCTCATGTGTGTGTTCCGATTAAAAAAAATGGGGTTAATATTTGTGTGAGATTTGTAAGTCTCGCAACACACAAATCTTGCATGATTTTCTTGATCATGTGAAAGCAGCCAGAGAAGACCAGACATTGAATGCACTGATGCTCAATGATTTTTTTCCCTCCAAATAGGAAGGTGGGGGTGGGTCAGTGCACACAGTCAGCCCTACAAAGACAATGTGTACTCAGGGGGATGTGGAAATGGAGGTGCTAACTCCTGGTGCTCACAGTGACAGAAGGAAAATGATGAAGAAGATGGTGGAAGATGATTAAGTACTTGACCCAACATGGTGTGAAAGCAGGGAGCATCATTATAGCAGTTCGCAGAAGGGAGAGAAAGAGGCGGGCATTGCAGGGCAGCACCTTGCCAAGGCAGCCATTAGAGTGTCCTAAAAAAACAAATGGGCAATGCCGCCACCCTCAGATACTACTAGTCACAGCATCACCAACATCCGTCCCACAGGGCAGGTCTGCTCAGAGAACTTGTACAGCCTGGGCATTCTTTGAAACCACGTGTAATGACAGATAATTGGCCATCTGTAACTTCTGCGATAAGAGTTTAAAACGTGAAAGCATGTAAACAACTCTAACACAACATGCATAAACAGCCACACAAACTTCCATCACCCACTGCTTTGAAGAGCAGTGTATGGCTGCTTGCACTAGAAATGCTGCCCTTCAGGCTAATGGACAAAGATGCCTTCCCCAATGTGATGCTCCATGCTAACCCATAATACCAGATGCCCAGCCACCATTGAGTGATAATGTGTACCTGGCTTTGAAGAACACTGTCAATAGCAGGTTGTACCTGACCATAGTCACCTGGTCCAGCAAGCATGGGTAGGGGCATTACATATCCCTAACAGCATATTGGGTCAATTTCCTAGAGGTGGTGTATCAAGCCAAAATGGGTGGCCTTCATTTCATAATACCCCCAAGACTTGCAGGACATTCCTCCGTGTCTATCCCACAAAACCTGACCTCCATACAGTGGAGCCCATGTCTAATGGCAACATGCTGTGCTAAAACTCATATATCTAGGTTATCCTGGCCACACTACCGAAGAGCTTTTGATGGCTCTGCAGACCCAAACTAACATGTGGCTGACCCGGCACAATCTGAAGCCAGACAAGGTCATGTGTGACAAAGAGATCAACCTGCTGGCAGCCCTTCACCTGAAAAATCTTAAACATGTACCTTGTCTGGTCCATGTGATGAACCTGGAAGTCCTCCCAAAACAAAAATATCTAAATAGCACAATAAAGAGCTATAGAGCTAATGCTTTATGAGGAGCACGCTCTGCCCTCAGGGTGGTATCAGTGGTGCTGCTACTGTTCTTCCCCTACTTCCACTATTTTTCTTCTTTCTGCCCCTCTCTCCTCCCCAAAGCAAAAATATTTAAAAACCATGAGAAAGAGCTCTATCTCTAATGCTTTCCCTTGGAGGAGTACACTGTTTGGGTTTTCTCTATCCCTGGTGTAATTTTTCTTTTAAAAATCTAATTTGTTGTAAATAAGTAGGGGGGCATTACCTCGTATATTATTACAGGATGGGGGCATTACCTCATATATTATTACAGTAATGGAAATTGCCTCGTGTATTATTATAGTAGTGGGGACTTTACATCATATATTATTACAGGATGGGGGAGATTACCTTATATACTATTACAATATGGGGACTTTACATCATATATTATTACAGGATGGGGGAGATTACCTTATATACTATTACAATATGGGGACTTTACATCATATATTATTATAGGATGGGGGAGATTACCTTATATACTATTACAATATGGGGACTTTACATCATATATTATTACAGGATGGGGGAGATTACCTTATATATCATTACAATATGAGGACTTTACATCATATATTATTACAGGATGGGGGAGATTACCTTATATACTATTACAATATGGGGACTTTACATCATATATTATTACAGTAGGGGACAACATTACCTTATATATAACCATAGTAAGGGGACTATACGCCATATAATATTTTCAGCATGAGGAATCTTATGTCATATATCATTACAGTAGAAGGGACATTACCTCATGTATTATTAGAGTAAGGGACTTTACGCTATACTTTATTAACCCCTTCCAGATCCATGACGTAAGGGTACGTCATGGAGCATCGGGGTATGTAGGAAGAGAGGTCGCGTGGCGACCCCTATTCATACAGCGCGAGTGTCAGCTGTTTATTACAGCTGACACCCACAGGCAATAGCCGTTTGGCCAATCGCGGCTGTTAACCCTTTAAATGCCCCGAACGACGCCCCCCCCCCCCCCGCATTGAGATCGGGGGAACCGTGCAGGTGTCATGGCAGGCGGGGGCCTTCTGAAAGGCCCCAGGGCTGGCTCAGCAGACTGCCTATCAAGCCATCCCCGTGGGGTGGCTTGATAGACTGCCTGTCAAATAGCAGGAGCTATCCAAGCATCGCTGGTTGTAGTCGCCCAGGGGGACTTTAAAGTAAAGTTAACAAGAAATATCAATAAAATTTTATTAATTGTAAAAAAAAAAAAGTGATAAAAGTTTAAATCACCCCCCTTTTTGCCATATCTATTATTAAAAAGTCTGAATCCTAAATTATTTTTCCCGCACGGTGAACGTCGTCTGAAAAAAAAAAAAGAACGACAGAAATGCACTTTTTTAGTTATCTAGAAAAAACGCAATAAAAAGTGATTAAAAAGTCGTATGTATTCCGAATTGGTACTATCGGAAACTACAGGACATCCTGCAAAAAATGAGCCCTCGCTCAAGTACGTCGACGGAAAAATAAAAAAATTTATTGCGCGCACAAAATGACCGCACAAAAAAAATTGAAACAAGACGCGCTCAAAGATGACGGAATGTTGTTTGTTTTTTTCATTTTACTCCACTTAAAATTTTTTAAAAGTTTTTCAGTACATAATACGGTACATTAAATAGCACGATTAAAAACTAAAACTCGTCCCGCAAAAAAAAGCCCTCATTCAGCGACGTCGATCGATAAATAAAGGAGTTACAATTTTTTTGAACGGGGGAGAAAAAAACTAAAATGGAAAAAGAAAAAGGGGCCCCGTCATTAAAGGGGTTGTCTCGCAAAATCAAGTGGGTCTATACACTTCTGTATGGCCATATTAATGCACTTTGTAATGTACATCGTGCATTAATTATGAGCCATACAGAAGTTATTCACTTACCTGCTCCGTTGCTAGCGTCCTCGTCTCCATGGTTCCGTCTAAATTCGCTGGCAGCTTGCTTTTTTAGACGCGCTTGCGCAGTCCGTTCTTCTCCTTTCAGCACGAGCCGCTTCAGTGTGCTCCCCGCTACAGCTCTTCTGCGCATGCGCAGACGAGCTGTCACTGCTCGGGAGCGCGCTGGAGAGGCCAGTCTGTACCATCCTCTGTTAGAGGAAGGTGCAGAGCCGCCCAGCTGTCCCGAGAAGCCGCCCAGCTGTCCCGCCGTCCAGGTAAGTGATGGGCCGGGGGGGCTGCCGCTGCGCCGGGGGCGGGCTGCGCCGGGGGGGGGGCTGCCGCTGTGATGGGGGGGCTGCCGCTGCGCCGGGGGGCTGCGCCGGGGGGGGGGGCTGCCGCTGTGATGGGGGGGCTGTCGCTGCGATGGGGGGGCTGTTGCTGCGATGGGGGGGCTGTCGCTGCGATGGGGGGGCTGTCGCTGCGATGGGGGGGGCTGCCGCTGCGATGGGGGGGCTGTCGCTGCTATGGGGGGGCTGCCGCTGTGATGGGGGGGCTGCCGCTGTGCAGGGGGGGGGGGGCTGCGTCGGTTACCTGCTGCCTGGCGGTGGGTGACTGGTCGGCCGTGTTCACTCCAGGGGTCCGGTCGGCGGCTGCGGGGCGTCTGGTTGTCAGGGAGACACAGCTGGTAGCGTCTCGGAAGCGCGCACGTCGGGCTACAGCAAGCGATGGGAAAAGAGCCGGCGGCCATCTTGGGAAAATTTTTATAAGTTGCTGAAACGCTGGAACGGTAAGTACAAACCAGCTTGAAAAGTCATTTACAGGGGGGCTTAGTAATGTATGCTTAATTAGGGGGACTGGGCAATAAAAAAAAATCCACTCCTGCCTCGAGACATCTCCTTTAAGGGGTCAAAGTACTAGCTTACCCGACGCGCGTTGCTGCAACCAATCACAGCGCAGCTTTCATTTTACCTAAGCAGTATAAGAAATAGCAACCAATCACAGCAACGCTTTCATGTGACCTCAGCAGTATAAGGAATAACAACCAATCACAGCACAGCTTTCATGTTACCTCAGCAGTATAATATATAGCAACCAATCACAGCACAGCTTTTATGTTACGTCAGCAGTATAATATATAACAACCAATCACAGCACAGCTCTAATGTAATCTCAGTAGTATAAGATAAAACAACCAATCACAGCGCAGCTTTCATGCTACCTCAACAGTTTAGAAAGTAACAACCAATCACAGCACAGCTTTCATGTTAACTTAGCAGTATAAGAAATAGCAAGCAGTCACAGCTCAGCTTTCATGTTACCTCAGTAGTATAATTTATAACAACCAATCACAGCGCAGATTTCATGTTACCTCAGCAGTATAATATATAACAACTAGAAATGAGCAAGCACCAAAATGCTCGGGTGCTCGTTGCTCGAGTTGAGCTTTCCGCGATGCTCGAGGGTTCGTTTCGAGTAACAAACCCCATTGAAGTCAATGGGCGACTCGAGCATTTTTATATATATCTGATGCTCTCTAAGGTTTTTATTTGTGAAAATCTGCAAAACCTACGAAAGTGATAGAATCGACACAGAAACGGATAGGGCAGGCGAGGGGCAACATGCAGGGCTGCATCTCAAGCTCCCAGGTCCCACTATTAAGCCACAATAGCGGCAAGAGTGGCCCCACCACCCCCCTAACAATTTTTACTTCGGACAAACCCTCATTAGCAAGGCACACCTGAGCTAAGCACCACACTACCTCCAACCAAGAACAAGCACTGCCTGCGGGACACACCGCTGCCTCTTCTCCTGGGTTACATGCTGCCCGACCCCCTACCCCCCCACCCCCCGCACGACCCTGCATCAGCAGAGCACACAAAAGTGTCCCTGCGCAGCCTTTCAGCTGCCCTCATGCCACACGCTGGCCTCATAGCCACACCACCCTCATGTCTATTTATAAGTGCATCTGCCATGAGGAGGAACCGGAGGCACACACTGCAGAGGGTTAGCAGGGCCAGGTAGCGACCCTCTTTAAAAGGGGCGGGGCGATAACCCACAATGCTGTACAGAATCGATGAGAAATTGACGTTCGATCTTCATTCCAATCCTGTGCCACCTCCGTCAGGAGCTGCAAACGTGGGCATAAGTTACATAGCAATGGGGAATCCATGTGCCCACACAGTATTCATTTTGTCTAGGTGTCGCATAGCTCAATCGACATCGCAAGGGAAAAGCCATCTGCACTCTGCCCCCTACCCAAGTCAGTCAGTGTCTTTGTGCCAGACAGGTCAAACACCGCGATGGGAACTAAGTGTGCACCAACAGCATAGGTGGGTCCAAGGCAACCCAAGACATGAAAAATAAATAAATCAGAGCGGCCAAATATGGCAGACTTGCACTGCATCGACGACATAGGCCTTGGCCCACAGCTTCAGCAATCGTAGGCAGGAAGCGGACTTTCACTGCACCCAGGACATAGGCCTCTGCACAAACCCTCAGCAATCCGGGCCTACTGCGGACTCCAATACTAGCGTAGCTGTGAACGTCTCATTAGCGCTGTATTGCTCCTCTAGTGTGTCCCAATTTAGTGCCTCAGATAGCTGAGCTAATGTGAGATAAAGTACAGGTTGGCTTCAGCCCACAATCCATGCCCTGGTCAGTCTGGCCTTTTTTCATAGTTACAGGCAGGTACAACTCTGCTCTGGGAAGTCTGTGTGGACCCACAGCATGGGTGGGTCCCAGGAAGCCACCAACGGTACATTAATAAATCCCATTGCAGTGCCCTGGACAGAAGAGCTAACGTCAGATAAAATACAGGTGGGCTTCGGCCCACACTGCATGCCCGAGTTAGACTGGGGTTTTTAATTAATAGTCACAGGCAGGTACAACTCCGCAATAGGAAGTCTTTGAGCACCCACAGCATGGGTGGCTTCCTGGAACCCACCAACGGTACATAAGTAAGTCCCATTGCAGTGCCCTGCACAGCTGAGGTAACGTCAGATAAAATACAGGTGGGCTTCGGGCCACACTGCATGCCCGAGTTAGACTGGGGTTCTTTAATAGTCACAGGCAGGTACAACTCCCCTATGGTAAGTCTGTGTGGAGTGGACCCACAGCATGGGTGGCTCCCTGGAACCCACCGACGGTACATAAATAAATCCCATTGCAGTACTCCGGATAGCAGAGCTAACGTCAGAAAAAATACAGGTGGGCTTCGGCCCACACTGTACGCCCCAGTCAGACTGGGTTTTTTTAATTAATAGTCACAGACAGGTACAACTCCCCTATGGGAAGTCTGTGTGGAGTGGACCCACAGCATGGGTGGGTCCCAGGAAGCCACCGACAGAACATTAATAAATCCCATTGCAGTGCCCCGGACAGAAGAGCTAACGTCAGATAAAATACAGGTGGGCTTCGGCCAACACTGCATTCCCGAGTCAGACTGGGGTTTTTTTAATAAATAGTCACAGGCAGGTACAACTCCCATATGGGAAGTCTGTGTGGAGTGGACCCACAGCATGGGTGGCTCCCTGGAACCTACCGTCGGTACATAAGTAAGTCCCATTGCAGTGCCCTGCACAGCTGAGGTAACGTCAGATAAAATACAGGTGGGCTTCGGGCCACACTGCATGCCCGAGTTAGACTGGGGTTCTTTAATAGTCACAGGCAGGTACAACTCCCCTATGGTAAGTCTGTGTGGAGTGGACCCACAGCATGGGTGGGTCCCAGGAAGCCACTGACGGTACATTAATAAATCCCATTGCAGTGCCCCGGACAGAAGAGCTAACATCAGATAAAATACAGGTGGGCTTTGGCCCACACTGCATGCCCCAGTCAGACTGAGTTTTTTTTATAAATAGACACAGGCAGGTACAACTCCCCTATGGGAAGTCTGTGTGGAGTGGACCCACAGCATGGGTGGCTCCCTGGAACCCACCGACGGTACATAAATAAATCCCATTGCAGTACCCCGGATAGCAGAGCTAACGTCAGAAAAAATACAGGTGGGCTTCGGCCCACACTGTACGCCCCAGTCAGACTGGGTTTTTTTAATTAATAGTCACAGACAGGTACAACTCCCCTATGGGAAGTCTGTGTGGAGTGGACCCACAGCATGGGTGGGTCCCAGGAAGCCACCGACGGTACATTAATAAATCCCATTGCAGTGCCCCGGACAGAAGAGCTAACGTCAGATAAAATACAGGTGGGCTTCGGCCAACACTGCATTCCCGAGTCAGACTGGGGTTTTTTTAATAAATAGTCACAGGCAGGTACAACTCCCATATGGGAAGTCTGTGTGGAGTGGACCCACAGCATGGGTGGCTCCCTGGAACCTACCGTCGGTACATAAATAAATCCCATCGCAGTGCCCTGGATAGCAGAGCTAATGTCAGATAAAATACAGGTGGGCTTCGGCCCACACTGCATGCCCCAGTGAGACTGGGTTTTTTTTCTTGGGCCAGATACACAGAACACCGCGATGTGAAAACTTAGTGCAACCATACTATGCACAGACCCCTGTAGTATTCCTGTAGCAAAGGTATAAGCTGACCCCACTAACACTTATATTGAAGAAGTCTGGGTTGCAGCAGTGTAGGCAGAGCCCAGTAACATTTCATTTGCAGCAGTATAGACAGACCCCAGTAACATTTCAGTAGCAGCAGTGTAGGCAGAGCCCAGTAACATTTCATTTGCAGCATTATAGACAGACCCCAGTAACATTTCATTTGCAGCAGTATAGACAGACCCCTGTTACATTTCAGTAGCAGCAGTGTAGGCAGAGCCCAGTAACATTTCAGGAGTAACAGTATAGACAGACCCCAGTAACATTTCATTTGCAGCATTATAGACAGACCCCAGTTGCATTTCAGTTGCAGCAGTGTAGGCAGAGCCCAGTAACATTTCAGTAGCAGCAGTGTAGGCAGAGCCCAGTAACATTTCATTTGCAGCAATATAGACAGCCCCCTGTAATATTTCATTTGCAGCAGTATAGACAGACCCCTGTAACATTTCATTTGCAGCAGTATAGACAGACCCCAGTAACATTTCAGTAGTAACAGAATAGACAGACCCCAAAAACATTTCAGTTGCAGCAGTATAGATAGACCCAAGTTACATTTCAGTAGCAGCAGTGTAGGCAGAGCCCAGTAACATTTCATTTGCAGCATTATAGACAGACCCCAGTTACATTTCAGTAGCAGCAGTGTAGGCAGAGCCCAGTAACATTTCAGTAGCAGCAGTGTAGGCAGAGCCCAGTAACATTTCAAGAGTAACAGTGTAGACAGACCCAGTAACATTTCATTTGCAGCATTATAGACAGACCCCAATAACATTTCAGGAGTAACAGTATAGACAGACCCCAGTAACATTTCATTTGCAGCATTATAGAAAGACCCCAGTAACATTTCAGTAGTAACAATATAGACAGACACCAAAAACATTTCAGTTGCAGCAGTGTAGACAGAGCCCAGTAACATTTCAGTAGTAACAGTATAGACAGACCCCAGTAATATTTCATTTGCAGCATTATAGACAGACCCCAGTAACATTTCATTTGCAGCATTATAGACAGACACCAGTAACATTTCAGTAGTAACAGTATAGACAGACCCCAGTAATATTTCATTTGCAGCATTATACACAGACCCCAGTAACATTTCATTTGCAGCAGTATAGACAGACCCCAGTAACATTTCAGTAGCAGCAGTGTAGGCAGACCCCAGTAACATTTCAGTAGCAGCAGTGTAGGCAGAGCCCTGTAACATTTCAGTAGTTAGAGTATAGACAGACCCCAGTAACATTTCCGTAGCAGCAGCATAGGCAGAGCCCAGTATTAGTAACAATTCAGTAGTAACAGTATAGACAGACCCCAGTAGCATTTCAGTAGCAGCAGTATAGGCAGAGCAGCACATTAACATTTCCGTAGCAGCAGTATAGGCGGAGCCCAGTATTAGTAACATTTCAGTAGTAGCAGTATAGACAGACCCCAGTAACATTTCCGTAGCAGCAGTATAGGCAGAGCCTAGTATTAGTAACATTCCAGTAGTAACAGTATAGACAGACCCTGTAACATTTGTGTAGCAGCAGTATAAGCAGAGCACAGCATTAGTAACATTTCTGTGCTAACAGTATAGACAGACCCCAAGTAGCATTTCAGTAGCAGCAGTATAGGCAGAGCCCAGTAACATTTCAATAGTAACAGTATAACCAGACCTCTGTAACATTTCCGTAGCAGCAGTATAGGCAGAGCAGCACATTAACATTTCCGTAGCAGCAGTATAGGCATAGCCCAGTATTAGTTACATTTCAGTAGTAACAGTATAGACAGACCCCAGTAACATTTCTGTAGCAGCAGTATAGGCAGAGCCCAGTATTAGTAACATTACAGTAGTAACAGTATACACAGACCACGGTACACATTTCAGGAGCAGAAGCATCGGCAGACCAAAGTTACATTTCTGTTGCAGAAGTATAGGCAGACCACTGTAGCATTACTGTGGCAGAAGTATAGGCAGGCAGAACCGAGTTACATTTCTGTAGCAAAAGTGTAGGCCAACCCCAGACACATTGGTGTACCATGAGTGCAGGCGAAGCCCATAAAAATTACTTGGATTACATTGTAGGCGAGGGCCCAAAAAATTGGTACACCAACAGTACAAATGTACCCCAGAAAAATTGCCCATGCCCAACCCAGAGGGCAGGTGAAACCCATAACTCGCTGACCTTATTGTGGCTTAATTTGCAACTAGGCCTGGAGGCAGCCCAGTTAAAAAAAATTGGTTCATGTGGATGTTTCAATGCTTTAATTAAAATAGAAACGTATAAATATTGTTTATAAAAGTTATATGAGCCTTTTGGCCCACCGAAAAATTGGTTGTTCGGGGTGATTACGTGAGGTTTCAGGAGGTGGAGGACGAATATCATACACGGATTGACAAAGGTAAATGTCCCCGTTTTTTACGGTGATAGAGAACAATGCTTGCATCCGCGGTTGCAGCGAAAATAATCTTTAGGTACCGCTGCTTTTCACTGGTGGAGAAGAGAAGTCTGGGGAAATCCAGGCTTTGTTCATCTCTATGAGGGTAAGCATGTCGGTGCTGGCAGTTGACAGGCGGGTACGCTTATCCCTGATGATTCCCCCAGCTGCACTAAACACCCTCTCCGACAAGATGCTAGTGGCAGGGCAGGCCAGCACCTCCAGGGCGTACAGCGCAAGTTTGTGCCACGTGTCCAGCTTTGACACCCAATAGTTGTATGGAGCAGAGGCATCACGGAGGACGGTGGTACGATCGGCTATGTACTCCCTCACCATCTTTTTACAGTGCTCCCTTCAACTCAGCCTTGACTGGGGAGTGGTGACACAGTCTTGCTGGGGAGCCATAAAGCTAGCAAAGGCCTTGGAGAGTGTTCCCCTGCCTCTGCTGAACATGCTGCCTGATCTCCGCGCCTCCCCTGCTACTTGGCCTTCGGAACTGCACCTTCTGCCGCTAGCACTGTCAGATGGGAAGTTTACCATCAGTTTGTCCACCAGAGCCCTGTGGTATTGCATCACTCTCGAACCCCTTTCCTCTTCAGGAACGAGAGTGGAAAGGTTCTCCTTATACCGTGGGTCGAGCAGTGTGTACACCCAGTAATCCGTAGTGGCCAGAATGCGTCTAACGCGAGGGTCACAAGAAAGGCATCCTAACATGAAGTTAGCCATGTGTGCCAGGGTACCTGTAGGCAACACATCACTGTCCTCACTAGGAAGATCCCTTTCTGGATCCTCCTCCTCCTTCTCCACAGGCCATACACGCTGAATGGATGAGAGGCAAGCAGCATGGGTACACTCTGCAGTGTGCCCAGCTGTCTCTTCCCCCTCCTCCTCCTCAGGCTCGTCCCCCTCCTCCTTCTCCTCAACGCGCTGAGATATAGACATGAGGGTGCTCTGACTATCCAGCGACATACTGTCTTCCGCCGCCTTCATTTCCGACAGCAAAGCGTCAGCCTTTATGCTTTGCAGGGAACTACTCAACAGGCATAGCAGAGGAATGGTGATGCTAATGATTGCAGCATCGCCGCTCACCATCTGGGTAGACTCCTCAAAGTTTCTAAGGACCTGGCAGATATCTGCCATCCATGCCCACTCCTCTGTAAAGAATTGAGGAGGCTGACTCCCACTATTCTTTACAGAGGAGTGGGCATGTGTAGACAGAGCCCATGTTGGAGTTGGTATTCCACTATAGCTCTACGCTGCTCATACAGCCTGGGCAACATGTACAGCGTAGAGTTCCACAGTGTGGGCACGTCGCAGAGCAGTCGGTGCACTGGCAGATTAAACCGATGTTGCAGGGTCCGCAGGGTGGCAGCGTCCGTGTTGGACTTGTGGAAATGTGCGCTGACCTGGCGCACATTGCGGAGGAGGTCTGACAAGTGTGGGTAGCTTTTCAGAAAGCGCTGAACCACCAAATTAAAGACGTGGGCCAGGCATGGCACTTGTGTGAGGCTGCCGAGCTGCAGAGCCACCACCAGGTTACGGCCGTTGTCACACACGACCATGCCCGGTTGGAGGCTCAGCGGCGAAAGCCAGCGGTCAGTCTGCTCTGTCAGACCATGCAACAGTTCGTGGGCTGTGTGCCTCTTCTCTCCTAAGCTGAGTAGTTTCAGCACGGCCTGCTGGGGCTTGCCCACCACTGTGCTGCCACGCCGCGCGACACCCACTGCTGACACATCTTGATTGCGAGGTAGAGGTTGCGTAGGAGGAGGGGGAGGAAGGTTTAGTGGAGGTGGCATACACCGCTGGAGATACCCGCACCGAGCTGGGGCCCGCATTTCTGGGGATGGGTAGGACGTGAGCGGTCCCAAGCTCTGACTCGGTCCCAGCCTCCACTAAATTCACCCAATGTGCCGTCAGGGAGATATGGTGGCCCTGCCCGCCTGTGCTTGTCCACGTGTCCATTGTTAAGTGGACCTTCCCAGTAACCGCGTTGGTGAGGGTACGTACAATGTTGTGGGAGCCGTGGTCGTGCAGGGCTGGGACGGCACACCGTGAAAAACAGTGGTGATGGGGACCGAGTAGCGCGGGGCCACCGCCGCCATCATGTTTTTGAAAGCCTCCATTTCCACAAGCCTGTACAAAGCTTGAGCGTGCGGGTGTGTGGCGGTGTATTTGCGCTTTCACTCCAACACTTGCGCTAGCGACAGCTGGACGCAGAGCTGAGAGACATTGCTGGATGAGGTCGAGGACAGGGGAGGTGAGGGTATGGGTGCAGGCCGGGAGGAGCTGAGTGGCAGTTTGGGGCACAGGGGGAGAGGCAGTGGTGCGACCCGGAGCCGGTGAACGGCCTTCGTCCCACCTTGTGGGGTGCTTGGCCATCATATGCCTGCGCATGCTGGTGGTGGTGAGGCTGGTAGTGGTGGCTCCCCGGCTGATCTTGGCGCGACAAAGGTTGCACACCACTGTTCGTCGGTCGTCCGCGCTCTTCGTGAAAAACTGCCATACCTTTGAGCACCTTGGCCTCTGCACGGTGGCTTAGCGCGAGGGAGTGCTTTGGGAAACAGCTGGGGGATTATTCGCTCTGGCCCTGCCTCTACCCCTGGCCACCCCACTGCCTCTTCCAACCTGTCCTGTGGCTGCACTTGCCTCCCCCTCTGAAGACCTGTCCTCAGTTGGCTTATCAAACCAGGTGGGGTCAGTCACCTCATCGTCCAGCTGCTCTTCCTCCGAATCCTCTGTGCGCTCCTCCCTCGGACTTACTGCCCTTACTACTGCCTTACTGATAGACAACTGTGTCTCATCGTCATCGTCCTCCTCACCCACTGAAAGCTTTTGAGACAGTTGCCGGAAGTCCCCAGCCTCATCACCTGGACCCCGGGAACTTTCCAAAGGTTGGCCATCAGTCACGACAAACTCCTCAGGTGGGAGAGGAACCATTTTTTCCCCAATCAGGGCAGGGGCCCGAGAACAGTTCCTGGGAGTCTGTCTGCTCATCAGAATGCGTCATTTTCATGGAGTGAGGAGGCTCAAAGGAAGGAGGAGCAGCAGCGAGAGGATTCAGAGTTGCAGCGGTGGACGGCGTAGAAGACTGGGTGGTCGATACATTGCTGGATGCATTTTCTGCCATCCACGACAGGACCTGCTCACACTGCTCATTTTTTAATAAAGGTCTACCATGTGGACCCAAAAATTGTGATATGAAGCTGGGGAGCCTAGAAACTTGCCTCTCTCCTAATCCCGCAGCAGCCAGCTGCGATTCACCTGGACCAGGAACTCGGCCTGTGCCCACACCCTCACCTGGACCTCCACTTCCTCGCCCGCGTCCACGTCCACGTCCTCGAGCCCTACCCCTCAGCATGGTGTATTACGAATAGGGAAGACACAGAGCGGTGTAAATAATTATGAAATTATTTGTGTACACTTTCACGCTAACAGCGGTATTGTAACGCTAACTCCAGGCAGAAACAAAGAATACGGAAAGCTGCAAACAGAAACAGGCCTAGCTGTGCAATAGTAATGCACTACTACTCCCACCAGACACCCTGTAAATTTCAGACGGTCAGAGGTCGCCTAATGATGGAACTTTTTTTTTTTTTTGAAAAAGAGTACACGCTATATAGCGTGTATATGACTTTCCCTCTATCACTGGCTGTGGCCGTACGCTGTGCGTTAAGTTCACTGCAGACACAGAGCGGCGTAAAAAATTATGGAATTATTGGCGTACAGTTTGAGGCTGACAGCAGTATTGTAACGCAAACTGCAGACAGAAAAAAATTATACGGAAGGCTGCAAACAGGCCTAGCTGTGCCATAGTGATGCACTGCAACTCCCACCAGACACCCTGTAAATTTCAGACGGTCAGATGTCGCCCAACGAAGGAGCTTTTTTTAAAAAATTTTTTGAAAAATAATACAGGCTATATAGCGTGTATATGACTTTCCCTCTATCAGTGGCTGTGGCCATATGCTGTGTGTTACGTACACTGCAGACGCAGACCGGGGTAAAAAATTATGGAATTATTGGCGTACAGCTTGACGCTGACAGCGGTATTGTAACGCAAACTACAGCCATAAAAAAATTATCAGGAAGGCTGCAAAAAGGGCTGGCTGTTCAATAGTGATGCACTACAACTCCCACCAGACACCCTGTAAAATGTAGACGGTCAGAGGTAGCCCTAAGAAGGACCGTTGGGGTTCTTGTAGACAGTATCCTACACTACCACTGTCACTGTCTCAGCACCACTTTCCCTATACTCTGTATTACAGACTGCAGACTTAGAACGCTATAGCTATAATAGCCTGCACAGCCCAAGATGAAGAAAAAAATTTGGTACAAAACTGCTCCCAGCAGCCACAACAGTAATGCACATGGTCAGATGTGGCCCTAAGAAGGACCGTTGGGGTTCTTGTAGACCGGATCCTACACTAACACTCTCCCTATAGCAGCAGCAGCACTTTCCCTATGCTCTCCCAGTGTGTGTCTGAGGCGAGCCGCGGGCGGTACCGCTTTAAGTACTCGGCGGTCACTTGATCTCACCAGCCACTCACTGCAGGGGGGGTGGGATAGGACTGGCACGTCACAGGAGGAAGTGGTAATGCCTTCCCTGCATGTCAATTGGCTAAAAAACGGCGCTAAACATGCAGGGAAGGATATGGAATTGACTCGGGTACCTCGTGGTGCTCGTCTCGAGTAACGAGCATCTCGAACACCTTAATGCTCGAGCGAGCATCAAGCTCGGACGAGTGTGCTCGCTCATCTCTAGTTGTGACTCCTTTACTTTTCCTGTTTAGGACCTTACTTATCCTATTTAGGAACTAAAGAATGCTTGTACCTAATTTCACGCTTCTACGACACCAAAAAGTCACATTATGTAGGGGTGCACTTAATTTTATACTTAACATTGAATAATCCAGTTGTGACTCCTTCACTTTTCCTATTTAGGAGCTAAATAATGGTCCTGCCAAATTTAATGTTTGTACGACACCTGGAAGTTAGAATAGTAAATTAGGAACATTACACAGCAGTGCCAATACTTGTGCACGTAACATTGAATAATCAAGTTGTGGCCCCTTTACTTTTGTTTTTAGGACCTAAAGGATACTCCTGCCAAATTTCATAGCTGTACGGCACTGGGAAGTTAAAGTGTTAGATTAGGTACATTACATAGGGGTGCTAATACCTTTGCAATTAGCATTGAATTTTTGATTTTATTTTTCCCAATTAGGACCTAAATAATAGTTGTGCCAAATTTCATGTTTGTACGACACTGGGAAGTTAGAGAATTAGATTAGTTGTATTACATAGATGTGCCAATACGTTTGCACTTAGCATTGAATAATTGAGTTGGGACCCCTTTACTTTTCCTATTTAGGACCTTATTTATCCTATTTAGAAACTAAAGAATGCTTGTGCAAAATTTCATGCTTGTACGATACCGGGAAGTTATATTACATGGGGGTGCACCTTCTTTTGCAATTAGCATTAAATAATAGAGTTGTGCCAAATTAATTTTTTGTATGACACTGGGAATTTACATTATAGAGGGGTGTCAATATTTGTGCACTTGGCATTGAATAATCAAGTTGTGACCCCTTTACTTTTCCTATTTAGGATCTAAAGAATGGTCGTACCAAATTTCATGTTTGTACAACACTGGGATGTTAGAGAATTTAATTAGGTACATTACATAGGGATGCCAATACTTTTGCACTTTGCATTGAGTTTTTAAGTTTTGACCTCTTTACTTTTTCAAGTTAGGACATAAAAAATTGTTGTGCCAAGTTTCCCGTTTGTACGACACCAGGAAATTACATTACATAGGGGTGCCAATACATTTGCACTTAACATTGAATAATCAAGTTGTGACCCCTTTACTTTTCCTATTTAGGACCTAAAGAATGGTTGTGCCAAATTTCATGTTTGTACAACATCAGGAAGTTAGAGAATTTGTGGCGAGTCAGTAAGTGAGGGCTTTCACCTTTATGTATATAGATGTAAATGTATTGTTGGTAATGATGATTGTACTGCTTTCTTACTCTATCCAGTAATATATTATTATCACTGTGTTCCTTTTCTAGAGCTGTTCATGATTCCAACAATAAATATGACCCCGAACTTAATTTTTGCAAATGATAACCTGTCCCTATCATGTGAGACACGTCTCCCTCCTGCCAGACAGAACAGACAACTACGATCTGCTTTCTACAGAGAAGGACGGATTGTTCAGGACTTCAGTATAAATGATATCTATAAAGTCTACAATGTTCAGCTGGAGCATTCTGGGAAATATTCATGTGCTGTAGAAACTACAGATGGCCGAGTGAGGAAGAGAAGTGCAGAGCGATTACTGCAGATAGAAGGTGAGGATGGACGCTGGTGATGTCTTCTACATGTGAGATCTTCTTTCTCCCCCTGGAGTTTTAGGCAAAGTGTAAAATCCCTCTCTATGATTTATTTCTCATCTGTCTCTTTCATTTTTAGAGCCCTTCTCACACCCAAATATTACTGTGACCAGTGAATTCTATGAAGGGGATCCGATGATCCTGACGTGTGATTCAACTCTTAGTCCACACATTTATCATACAGGATTGCAGTTTGCATTCTACAGAGATGGACGGGAGGTTCAAGGATTCAATCTGTCTAATAAGTATGAAGTTCAGTCTGTTCAGCAGAAGGATTCTGGGAATTATACCTGTGAAGTAAAAATCTCAAGTAACACTGCAGTGAGGAGAAGTTATGGGATTTACATACACATACAAGGTAAGCAAACAGAATGTAAAAAGAAATGGAGTATGCACATTGTCCATTATGGAACCACCCAGGAGCTTCTCACCTAGAGAAATGTTCATGAATTAATAGAAAAGGATTTTGTAATTACTGCATAACTTCATTAAATATTAGAAGCCACATAATTACTGCTTTATTTCCCCCCTTATTAAAGGGGTTCTGACATGAATAATGTTTTTATGCTTTAGCAGCCATTGTTCCCTGGTGTGCCTAATGGACCCAGGGAACCCATGGTTTAATGGCTGCTAAAGCATAAAAAGATAATACTTACCTTGTCTTCTGTTGTTGTTGACATCGGGGGGTCATCTCCCGGCAGGCGCTGCTCCTCTTCTTCTGTCTGCACGAGCCGCGCCGCTCCGGGATGCCCTCTGACAGGAGTCAGGACGGGCTGCGTCTCCACTGCGCATGCGCAGCACTCCGGAGTTCAGCCGGACGGACGGGCCGCCCATAGCAAGCACTGCTTGTGACGTGCTTGCTGTGGCAGTCCGTCCGTTGACCTTGGAAGTGCCTGACGGACGGACCAGAGCAGGAAGCGGTCTTTTTGACCGCTCCTGCTCTGCTTTAAAGGCACAGAAGAAGATGCCGGCTGGAGGGGACATGCCTGGCGATCGGGCCAGGCCAGGCAAGGTGAGTACAATTTTTTTTTTTTATGTCAGAACCCCTTTAAGTACATGAGCTCCTGATGTATTACCCTTATGATGTCATTGGTGTGTGGGTGAGAACATTTTACTGTTAGTGCTATTCATCTTGATCGGCCAGATAATAAAATTGACTCGATTTTTGTCAAATTAAGTTGGGTAAGTCTCTCCCAATTTTTGCAAAAAACGTGCGAAAGTCGAATTTCCCTAAATGCCTGCTACTGAGATCAGGATGAAGCCAATCAGAACCCAGAGCATCTTGCTGATGTCACCAAATGTGTCCTCCATCTTGCATATGGGCAGCAATTTCATTAGTTGCCTGTATCAAATTACCCAGCCATATATAACATAGGCACAGTATAACCAGCTGACATTTCACAGCTTGGCACAGGACACAGAAGTTGTATCACATTCATATAACACATGATCTGTTGTTAAGGACAGATATTCTACAGAGAATATATAGCTGCTGGACTGAAAGCTTGTTTACCAGGATTGTATTTGAGGAAACAGAGAAAGAAGCTGCATCATCGAATCATAGAATGGTAGAGTTGGAAAGGAACCTCCAGGGTCCAACCCCCTGCTTTGTGCAGAATTCACTAAATCATCCCAGACAGATATCTGTCCAGCCTTTGTTCGAAGACTTCCATGGAAGGAGAACTCACCACTTCCTGTGGTAACCTGTTCCACTCATTGATCCCCCTCACTGTCTAATGTCTATTTGGGTCTATTTGTGTCTCCTCCCTTTCAGCTTCATCCCATTGCTTCTAGTCTTTCCTTGTGCAAATGAGAATAGGGCTGATCCCTCTGCACTGAAACAGCCCTTCAGATAGACGGCTATTAAGTCTCCTCTCAGCCTTCTTTTTTTGCATTCCCCGAACCTTTAACCATCCTGGTAACTCTTCTCTGAGTTACGCATTTTGAAGTTTATAAAAATAAACACAAACAAGAAAGAAGCGAATACATGCAGTGCGTGTCAGTGGCCTCAGACATTGCACAGTCCGGCCACTACAAATTATTTGCATGCCTGAAGAAGAGAGTAGGTCAATGCAAACTGTTAGCCCACCACAGGATATATGTATTCAGAGGCACTGGTGTACCGTGAGGGGTCGCATGGGTCGTAATTGTGACACGGCTCCTGCATTGAGGGAGCCCAGAGGCCCCACCATATTCAAAATGCACAGTGTGTGCATTACCGATACAGTCGACCGCGTGATCGCTGCGGCTGACAGTGTTTTTGTTGCAGGAGGCAGAGGGAGAAAAGAGGAAGGAGGTGGGAAGCAGGTTGGCCCTCACAGAGGGGAGGATTTTTACACATAGAGTCGACAGCCAATTATAGACTGCAGACTCCCACGGTGTGCGGCCCTCTCACTGGTAGGCTGCAGCTGTGAGTGGTCACAGCTGCAGTCTATCAGTCACTGCCAGCCAGTGATTACCAGGGGAAGGGGCTAGTGCGGCTCTACTCACCTCCGCAGCGATAGATGCACAGCTGGTAGCATGAAAGTGCAGGAGGACCTTTGGTTATAGATCACATGAGCCGGCTCCGGCCATGTGATCAAATGTCCTAGGATCTCATTTACAGGATGCCCAGACATCGCTACAGGGGTGAGTAGGGAAGGAATTGTAATTATGTATGTATAGCTGGTATAAGTTATACCAGCTGTACATATATATTTATATACAGGTTATACCAGCATGGGACATACCACTATATACAGGGGGATATACATCTCCTGTATATGGTGATATGGACCATGTTGGAATAACCTGTGTATCTCCTGTATATAATTATATTAGTACAGCTGGTATAACCTTGGTATATACTGTATACAATTATATATGTACAGCTGGTATAACCTGGGTATATACTGTATAAAATAATATATGTACAGCTGATATAACCTGGGTATATGCTGTGAATGATTATTTGTATAGCTGGTAGAAGTTATGCATATCCTGTATATAATTATATATGTACAGCTGGTATAACCTGGGTAAATACTGTATACAATTATATATGTACAGCTGGTATAACCTGGGTATATACTGTATATTTGAACACTTTACACACACCTGAAAAACTCATCAGAAACCTGCATGCAGTTTAAAAAAAACGCATATATTATTTGAATCCACATGCGGTTGTTAATAGTGCATGCAGTTATGGAAGTGATTTTAATTGTGGTTAAAAAATGCAACAAAATCCATGAACACAGCTTTAGGCCGGCTGCACACAACTGGGTCGGATTCTGCATGCGTGAGCCCGCGGTGGAATCCAACCCTGTGCCCCGCTGGCATCCGTGCGTACCTGTAATTTTTTTTTTTTTTCTGTACTGCGGATGGTCCACAAGGCGAGTCGTCGGACCCGCGCAGTAAAGTTTTTTTTTTTTATCACTGACTTTTCAGTGCCATCGCTAGGCAATGATGTGGGTGCTCGAGCCTATTCTGCAGTGTCAGGACACTGGGTCGGACAGCATGCATTGAGTTCAATGGAGGCCATCCGTGCAGAATCTGCAGTAAAATAGAGCATGCTGGGATTTTCCCTCCGTGAGCAAAAATTCACAATTGATTTCTGCTTGTGTAAAGGAAAAAACGCTTTTCCATAGCATGCTATGGGCGGTACATGCTGCAGAACCGTAGGAGGATGCCTGCTCCATATTCTGCAATGCAAATCCGTCCGTGTGCAGCTGGCCTTAGGCTAATTTGACACGGGTGAGTCTGATATTGGGCTGTGAAACTCTGCCCCATATCACACTCGCCAACATGTGCTGTCCACACGGATGTTAGGGGTTTTTGTGTTGAAACCAGCTCGCCTCACATCATCATATTTTCATGCGACGCAGAGAAAAAAATTAAATCGCTCATGTGTATGATCATATTCAAAAGAATGGGGTTCATATTCATGCGTAATTTATGTGTCTTAGAACGTACGTGTAAAAGCAGCCTAAGACGGTTAAGCCAAGTGGCTAGATCATGTATGTAAATTATCAGGGTTTAGGTATAGGTACGGGTACAGATGGAGGGGGGGGGGGGAGCTGAACTTTTGCACCCCGGCCCTTAAGCCTTTAGGTTTGCCCTTGATCAGAGGGGTGCAGAAATAAAAGTGCCAGTTCCTGTTGCCCACTGTTACATAGAATCTACTCAAGAGGAGAAGGACAATGAAAAGGGAGAGGAGGTGGAAGAGAATGAAGTGCTCGATCTAACATGGAGAAGCAGGGAGAGTCATCATAGCAGCTTGCAGAGGAAGGAGGACGTTGCAGTGCAGCACCATAACAAGACAGTAGAGTGTTGCCGAAAAACAAAAGGGCATAGCCAACACCCTCAGATACTTCTAGTCACAACAGCCGCATCAGACCTACAGCTAGGTCTGCCCACAGTATTTGTGCAGACTAGGCATTCTTTGAAACTGCAGGTGATGATAGAAGAGCGGTCATCTGTAAGATCTGCGGTAAATATTTAAAACATGGCAATAATGTGAACAACCTCCTCAACACAATGAGTTTGAACATCCACATTAACTCCCACCAGCTGCCTTGGAGAGCCGTATGGGCAAGAGGGCAAAGAATTTGTGTCATCCTGCTCCCTCTTCCGCTGCTGTAGCTTCCTCTTCCTCCATTTCTCTCCATGTTCATGCAGTAGTCTCTGAGCACAGAAAGGCAGTTTTGTGTAGGGCAGTAGTATGCCTGCTTCAGTTCTATACTTAGCAATTGATGATCAGTCAGCAGGCTTCAGAGCTAGGGGTGGGAAATGGAGAGCAGAAACTGAGCCGCCACCATCACCATCAGCATTCTCCAAAATAAACCCCATATTTCAGCATGTCCCAGGTGAGCAGCCATGCCTCCATTCCCCAGCTATTAAAAAAAGTAAAAAGGAAGAACCATCCACAAGAACAAAGCCTAAACAATAGCATTGAACAGCTGCTTGCAATAGAAATGCTGCCATTCTCTGGACACAAAACACTTTCTGCAACGTGATGCACCATGCTAACCCACAATACCAGATTCCCATTTCTTTTTCCAAAAAGCCATCCCTGCTCTGCAGTGCCATGTGAGTAATGTGCCCCTGTTGTTGCAGAACGCTGTCAGTGGCAGGGTGCACCTGACCATGGAAATGTGCCTCAGGAAGCATGACCAGAGGTGTTGCAAAGTCTTTGGGGGCAATCTGGCGATAACTGTCAGAGTGGCCATGTCAATGTTCCAGGAGTTTTGCCTAGGGCGAGTGCCCCTGAGTGTCACTCAGTGTTTGGTAAAAACTGGGTCATAGTCGTAAATGTGGCCGACTGGGTCCCCAGGAGGTTGGGCTGGGTGAGTGCCAAGTCCCTCTGAGTACCCCTGAGTGTCTCCCAGTGTTTGGTCAAACTGGGTAATAGCCGTCAATGTGCCCGACTGGGGCTCCAGGAGGTCGGCCTGGGGTGAGCACCAAGTCCCTCTGAGTGCCCCTGAGTGTCTCCCAGTGTTTGGTGGAAAACTGGTGATAGCCGTCAGAGCAGCCGATTCCGTGGTCAGAGCAGTCCATTTGAGTTCCAGGAGGCCTGCCTAAGCCGAGTTAAAATGCGGGTTAAGAGAACTGGGATGAGGAAAATCCAGGGCGTCCATGCTGGGTTGGTGTTCCAAGAGATCAGCATGAGGTGGCAGGTTTTCCCTTAGAGAGTTACTATGTGCCAAAATGGAGGTCAGCAAAAAAGCACCTCTGGCAGATGTATACAGGGTGGCTGGTTGGGTGAAACGGAGTGAGTGACCGGCAATTGGGTGCTAGCCTCCCTGAGTAACTGTGTCAGAGTTCCAGGAGATGGGCCTGACTTCTATACTGGAAAAGATCTTTGAAAAAATTATTAAACAGCATGTATGCAAATACTTGGATGAGAATGGAGTAACTAACCAGAACCAGCATGGGTTTGTAACAAACAAGTTATGCCAGTCAAATCTAATTCCCTTCTATGACAGAATCACCGACTGGGTTGATCAGGGAAATGCGGTGGATATAGTATATCTTGACCATCGTAAAGCATTTCACAAAGCATCTCATACCATACTTATTGAAAAAATGACCAAATATGGGACTGACAAGGCAACTGTTAGGTGGATTCACAACTGGCTGAGTGATCGTACTCAAAGAGTGGTCATAAATGGCTGCACATCCAAGTGGAAGAATGTATCAAGTGGGGTACCACAAGGCTCTGTCCTAGGCCCAGTGTTGTTCAACATCTTTATAAATGATCTGGAGGAGGGAATTGATGGGAAACTGATCAAATTTGCAGATGACACAAAGCTAGGAGGGATAGCTAACACTAGGGAAGAGAGAAAGAGTATTCAGAAAGATCTAGAAAAGCTTGAACAGTGGGTCGGCGACTAACAGAATGGTATTTAACAAGGAGAAATACGAGGTCCTACATCTGGGCAAGAAAAATGAAGAAAGCACATACAGAATGGGAGGAATTGGGAATGTTTAGCTTGCAAAAAAAAGGCTGAAAGGAGACTTAATAGCTGTCTACAAATATCTGAATAAATCAATAAGCCGAAAAAAAATGGATCTGCGCTCATTTGGGAATATTTTTCACCAGGAAACTATTTAGCATAACCAAATCTTCTTTATTCTTCAATGTACAACGTGTTTCGTCATAAAAATGACTTTATCAAGCACATACATTATCTCACTACATGACCATTTATATAGATATAGGCTATTACCTGTAAAGAGTGTCATCATGCTCATTCCACCAGACCCGCTGCCTCCATGATGACATTCTGCATGGTCTAGCACACCTTGCTGCCACCACTGACCATTTTTGATAGGTAGGTCAGCCACCTTGGTTGGAAGTTGTGGATCCCATAAAGCATTTAAGGGTAAGTAATAACATTTTAAGATTTATTCTAAAAAGGATTAGATAAAAATATGCAAAAGAAGAGTTACATAAACGGGCGAGGAGCACTCAAATATACACAAACAGTATAAAAACAGAAATGGGTGAAATAAGAGAAAATACCAGTCTATAAAGTTATTTTAAATAGTCCTGGTGTGTAAGGAATGCATGCAGAACAGGGATCAAACTGCATTAGATGCCAGTCCTGGGTCTGACAATTTAGGGAGGGGACTTCCTTAGTTTTTAAGCTTTTGTAGAACCACTACTCCATTGGTCTTTTTACATCACCGATAGGCATGCTGAGCATATGTGTAGATTATGTGGATAGAAGTCCAATTTAACATTTTGGAGATATTTGCCCAGGAGGCAAATTCAATAGGGGAGATTTGGCTGTATTGTTTCATTTCATGAAACCACCTAATCGTGGATACCAAACATGCTATGTTGCAGATGATTGGATATGCATATGTGGGTTCTGTGGGTCACTCAGTGAAGGGAATACATACACTGGGTATGCAGTAGCCTTACAGTTATGAAAATATAACTACTGTTGGGCTGGGACTTTCAGATGACCCACAATCTCCATTATAAATGTGTCCTCTGATAAATACCGTATCAAGAGAGAAATCTCTCTCTCTCCCCCCAGCTCCCCTCTGCTCTCCCCCGCTCAGAGGAGAAGGCAGTTACTCGAGATGAGTGAGGCTCGCTCGAGTAACTCACCTTACTAAGCGTGCTCACTCATCTCTAATCAGAGCAAAAGGTTTGCTTGCTGGTCTCAGAAAAGCAGGCTACATCAAAGACAACTCTGGTACAGATGTGAACAAAGGGGAAAATGAATTCTGATGATCTCTACTTGGAAGAAAATACACTTCCATCTGCTAGGCCAATCCAACTTTCCCTAGACCAGAAACATGGTAAATTAACACAAAATGATGGCAGGTGATCTACCATGTATCATTATTAAAGTTGAGCAACCGTACTCTGCCGACACTCAAGGGGGAGAGTAGCAGAGCTGCAAGCTAGAGGTCTGGCGCGGACCAGTTATGGGAACCATCACGCATCTGATGGAGGAAGATGCCCTCTAGCTACTCCAGGTGGAGTATTGATGGTGGCCCAGTGAGTTTGTGGACCCTAAATTATGGACTTTGTGTTGTATCCTGTTCACATACGTTTTGCTGTGCTGAACCAATAAATGCTAGCAGATGCCAGTTTTGAAGAATTCAAAGTCTCCTGAGCGGTTTTCTGCATGTGTGCTGTCCACTTCCGGACCGAGAGGTCAGCGATCTAATAAGCGAGTAAACCTCTTTGCCAAATCCCCAAAAGAAGTCCAAACAATCATCTGGTTGGGTTTAAAATCATCTAGTTGAGTGTCCAAAACTGTGGTAATAATAGAGATGTCCTTATTTTATTATTTTTGAATAAAAACACTGAATGAACATTTTTTATTTTCAGGTCGCACAAACAATACGGGGTATACCCGGCAGAATATCATCCGTCTGACCTTATCCGCATGTGTATTAATTCTTGCTACACTATTCATCTTCTATCATATAAAATGGATGAAGTCTATGGAACCAGCAGACGGCTCTACAACATGAGGATCCCCTCAGCTACAAGATCCAACATCATCGTCCATCCATGTTCCTACAGTATAGATACAAATATATACCTGCATCCGCTGCCTGACAACTGTTCTACTAACATAAGGGTGGATTCACAGGTCATGTAAAAATATGCCATAAACAAATCCATCGCACAATCCATAAGCTTTACATGTCTTAGATGCGGATTTTGTTGTGGATTCGAGTGCAGACTTGTTGCTGCACATTCACACCTAAATCCACTTCTAAATCTGCAGATTACACATCGGATTTGTTTGTGGCATACTTTTATTTTATGTACGAGACCCCCCTAAGTATGACTAACACACAATATCCAACTACTGTCCTATGTATCCTTGTATTCTAAGTAAAAAATATTATTGTACTTGCTTTTATTTAATTGCTGTGATATCTCTATTTTTTGTCCAAAATTTTTAAGAAACTCTTCAGTGAGATTAGAAGTAATATCGTGCACATGAGACACTAGACCCAGTCTTCAACTTCTGATGTAAACTTCAGTATTTACATGGAGCCTTTTATACAGAGCTATATAGTCACAACAATTCTTAAGGGAGGTCGGTCACCTCATTTTAGTACAAATATCTGAAGGGCTGTCACAGTGCAGAGGGATCAGCCCTATTCTCATTTGCACAAGAAAAGACTAGAAGCAATGGGATGAAACTGAAAGGGAGGAGACACAGATTAATATTAGAAAATACTTTGACAGTGAGGGTGATCAATAAGTGGAACAGGTTACCACCGGAGGTGGTGAGTTCTCCTTCAATGGAATAGTTCAAACAAAGGCTGGACAAATATCTGTCTGGGATGATTTAGTGAATCCTGCACTGAGCAGGGGGTTGGACCAGATGACCCTGGAGGTCCCTTCCAACTCTACCATTCTATGAGTCTATGATTCATATTGCAAGTAAAGCTAGTCGTGGATTCACTACAATAGATATATTAGTTAATTCAGACACCAGCATTAAAATAGTGGACCACCACTGATTGATCTACAGGCATTCCCAGAAAACATGTAGGAAAGTTCACGTTTGGCCACAATTGCACTAACACAACTTGGAGGAACTTTGGAATAGATGTGCCAATTTGAAGGGGTAATTAATTAATAAGAATTAATTTGAGGAAGATTTCTTGAAAATTCGCACAGGAGGAAGCGTTCAGTGACAATTTAATTGCTGTGAACCATTGTTTTATAGGGATAGCCTTACCAAAGTCCTTCTCCCAAATGAGTAGATGTGCTTCCTTAGAGTATTCCGCCTCTTTATTGAGATAAATATAAATAGATGTTGTAATCTTAAATTCTGATTTAGGTGGATCAAAGAAAAAAAAGCATGTAATTGTTGGTGGATTATTTGATAAAGAAATTCAGACTCAGGGATGTTCTATTGCTGCACCAGATCTGCATAAGGTTTGATTTTCCCCTGATGAACCAGATCAGTAATGCGAAGAATCCTTTTTTTAACTTAAAGCTGCGTTTTGATACCTGGGATAAACAATTTGAGAGTCTCCAACAGGAACCAGACAAAGGGTTTCAAAATGTTTTAGGTATTGCAGTAAAAGAAGGCGTGCAGCTAATCAGGCTCTTATTGAGGGGAATATTGGTATGGGTAATTTGGGATTGACTAGGAATTCAAGTAGGTGAGAACGAAGGGAAACCTTACCTCCCAAGCCTTGTTTTATAGCAGGGTAGCTTACCACTTTAGGTGAATTCCACCAGTTTCTAAGGTGATGCAGGAGGAACACATTGTGATATGTGGTAAGGTTAGGAATCCCCATTTCTCCTCGGGACTTATACTAGAGGCTGCTATCCTAAGACGTTTGTCTCTCCAAACAATGCTGTTTAATTGGCTTTGAAATCTCTGTAGAAGAGACTTGGGTACTAGGACAGGGAGTGCATGGAAAAAATATAAGATTTTTGGCAAGATAATAATCTTTATTTGTATAGCGCCAACTTATTCCGCAGCGCTTTCAAGCATGGGAGGAATGCAAACAATACAACAGTTATAATGTGAGATACAATCATTTTGAAACAAATGGGGTGGGGGTGGTACAGGAAGTACAAGGGGGGGGGGAGTGAGGCATTGGGAATATAGGCAGTAGGGGATTTCATGTGGAAATCAGTTATTAGAAAGCAAACGGGTTGGGGTGGTAAGAAGGTGCAGGGGAAGAGGTCATATGTGATAGGCAGGGTGGAAGGTGTGGGGAGCCATAGGGAGGGGCAGGGGACTAGGTTAGGGGATTTGGTATGCCTCCCTGAAGAGGTGCGTTTTTAAGGCCCATCTGAAATTTCGTTCATCGGAAATTGTCCAGATGCCTTGGGGTAGAGCATTCCAGAGGATAGGTGCCGCTCTGGTGAAGTCCTGTACGTGAGCATGTAAGGTTCATATTAGAGGGGTGTTTAGTCTGAGAGTGTTAGTGGATTGGAGTGAGTGGGCTGGCTGGTGTATGGACAGGAGGGAGGCAATGTTTGGTGGCCCGGCGCCATGCAGACCTTTATAGGTGAGGTTGAGGAGTTTAAATTTAGTTCTGCAGAGGATAGGCTGGCAATGCAGTGACTGGGATAGTGCAGAGACATCTGAGTAATGGCTGGATAGAAAAGTGAGCCTATCTGCCGCATTTAATATAGTTTGGAGTGGAGCAAGTCTGGTGCGTGGGAGGCCTGATGAATAGCAAGTTGCAGTAGTCGAGTCGGGAGTGGATGAGGGTGACCACGAGTGTCTTTAGCATGTCCATGGTAAGGAACGGCTATATTTTACCAATATTTCTGAAGTGCATGTAGCTTGTTTGAGCCAGAGATTGGATGAGGGGGGTAAAGGAGAGGTCAAAGTCCAGTGTGACCCCAAGGCAGCAGGTGTGCCATCTGGGGGTTATGATGGTGCCAAACACTGGAATGGAGATGTTGAAGGGAGGTCGGTTGGAAGGCGAAAGATAAGAAGGTCAGTTTTAGAGACAGTGGACAGGCAGTCGGTGATATTTTGGATGAATGGTTCAGAGATCTCACGGGAAGAGGCAGGGGCGTACCTAAGGGCTCAGGGGCCCGGGTGCAAAAGTTCAGCTCGGGGCCCTCCCCTGGGCCTCCACCCCACACTCCCCTGTACCCATACCTAGATCGTGCTGCATACATGATCTGCCCCTTGGCTTAATCTTTCCAAAAATGACGCGTTTCCTGCACATGAAAATTTGTTTGTAGCCCCGCAGACCACTCTCACACACACCGCTTATTACTGCTATTAGCGCGGTGTCCCGAGCGCCGTACTAACCGCGGTACAACACTCCCATAGATTTTAATGAGCTTACTTAAACCTGCGCTCGAACGTGCTGTCCCTAACGCTGTGATTTTCAAGAGCTGGCTGTTCTATTTTTGCGTTGTCGTGGTTTTTAACACACCTCCTCACAATGATGGGGTGCATTAAAAAGTGCCGTCAGACGCTGTAACCGGTGTTCGAAAACGCTGCTCGAAATTCAGGTAAAAATGCCACAATTTCAAGCTGCGTTTTCTGAACACGTGTCTATCTATATACTATCTATCCCATGTCTATCTATATACTATCTATCCCATATCTATCTATATACTATCTATCTATCCCATGTCTATCTATATACTATCTATCCCATATCTATCTATATACTATCTGTCTATCCCATATCTATCTATATATTATCTATCTGCTATCTATCTACTATCTATTTATCTATTCATCCATCTATCTATATACTATCTATCTATCTATACACTATCTATCTCATATCTATCTATACACTATCTATCTATCTCATATAGTGTCCTCGGGGCCCTAAATGAGGAGGGGAAGGTGCCAGAGGTTAGGGAGATTTGCAGATTGTGGTGAGGTGAGTAATGAAAGCTGGGGAAAGGGGAGAGGGTCGGTAGCACAGGTGGTGGGGTGGGCAGCGGAAAGCAGCCTGGAGACTTCTTCCTCTGTCATTGGTTCTAACATAGAAAGTGAGTAGGTGCTGGATGTAGTGCTGAGGAGACTGGGATCGGAGCTAGCCGTGCAGTTTTTGGAGATTTCTTTTTGAATGTTATCAATTTTTTCTTTGAAATAGGCAGATAGTTCCCCAGCAGTCAGCTCTATCATGGGGGCTGTTTTTTGGGGCTGAGGAGGGAGTGAAAAGTCTTGAAGAGTTGTTTGGGGTTGTGGGATAGTGAGGAGACAAGGGAAGTGAAATAAACTTGTTTGGCATGGTGAAACGCTAGGTTATACGTTTTAAGCATGAATTTGAAGTGGAGGAAGTCTGTGATCAGCTTTGATTGTCTCCACAGCCGCTCAGCGCACCAAGAGCACCACCAGATGAGGTGCGTTTGGGACATAAGCCAAAGGTACCATGGTCTGCGGTTGGAAAGTCTCGGGTCATGGGTGATGCCGCTTCATCCAGGGCATGACTGAGGGTGGTGTGGTAGTGTTCAGCTGCCAGGTTAGGGTAGAGGAGGAAAGAGATAGGGGAGAGGGATAACTGAATGTTCTCAACGAATTGTTGGGTGCAGACGGACTGGAGATTCCCAGAGGTATGATAGATAGAAGGGTCAGGGGAGATGCTAGAGTGCCTGATGGAAAAAGAGAGGAGAGACTGTGATCTGAGAGTGGAAGGGGGAGTTAGTAAAGTGAGAGGCAGAGCAGAGACGGAGGAAAATTAAATTGAGAGTGTTGCCATTTCTGTGAGTGGTGGAGTCAGAGATTAGTGATAGGCCGAGGGAGGAGTTAAGCATTAAAAGCCGAGAGGCAGATGAGGAGCTGGGGTCATTAGTAGGGATGTTGAAATCGCCAAGGATGAGAGTTAGGATTTCATAGGATAGGAAGCGGGGGAGCCAGGTGGCCAAGTGGTCTAGGAACAGGTGGGTGAGACTTGGGGGGCACTAAATAAATGCGACACGCAGGGGCAGTGGGTGGAATAGTCACAGGGTGCGGACTTCGAATGACTCGAAGGTGAGCGAGGGAGCTGAGGGAATAACCTGGAAGGTACAGTTAGGTGAGAGGAAAAATGTCTACTCCTGCGCTGCGCCTGTCGTCTGTTCTGAAGCTGTAGGAGAACTGCAGGCCGTGATAAGACAATGCAGCGTGGGAGGTAAAGTCAGACCGCTGTATCCAGGCTTCGGTGAGGGCAGGCAGGTTAAAGTGCTTTTTGGTGAAGAGGTCATGCATAGTTGGGAGTTTGTTGCATGCGGATTGGGAGTTCCATAGGCGCATTTGAATGGGGCAGGGGGGGGGCATTTTGGTAGAGAGCAGTACGAGGTAGACCTGAGTTGGGGGATATGTCCCCTGTGGCGAGGAGTAGCAGAGTAGCGAGCGTGAGCATGTGGTTAGGGGATTTGTGTAGGTGGATGAAGTGTTTGTTGGCAGTATGGGGGGTTGGAGACATCTGAGGAAGGTTAAAAGTGCATGAGAGCCCTGCATGGGTGAGGAAAGGAGGGAGGGGCTGATGTGGATAGGATGTGTTGGGGTTGGGCGTTGGAAGAAAGTGTTAAGACTTGAAAGGAGGATAGTGGTGGAGGTCAGTGCAAATAGAAGAGTATTTTCTTGCAGAATATGGACAATTGTGGATTTTACCTGTCTCCTGCTCTGTCAAACTGCGCTGTAAAACTGTATCATTCGACTGTATAATCATTTTATATAAGATTATACGCCACATCCAGAAGGGTTCTATGTCAAATGTTTTTTAATGGTATTCAACAATGGGAGAAGATTTTCCCCTACTAATCCAGCCAAGAGGAAACAAAGGTTAATACTCAGGTATGGGATACTCCTCTCTACCCATTGGAAGGGGAACTCAGCTTGTACTGTACTCTCTAAGTCTTTCTTGATAAAGCAGCCTAAGATTTGTGATTTATTAACATTGATTTTATAGTAGGAGATTTTCCCAAAATCTTCCAGAATTTGAAAGGTAGGTCTTAAAGATTAAAGAGGCTCAGGTATGGCAATAATGACATCATCAGCGAAAAGACTTATTTTGTCTTGTCTATGGCTAGCAGAGATACCTTGAATATTTGGGTAGGAGCGAATAGCCTCTGCTAATGGTTTTATTATCAAAGTGAATAACAGAGGGTATTGACCCCTAATGTATATATACTAGAGATGAGCGAGCGCACTCGTCCGAGCATTAGGGTGTTCGAGATGCTCGTTACTCGAGATGAACACCACGCGGCACTCGACTCAATTACATTTCCTTCCCTGAGAAATTTGCGCCCTTTTCTGGCCAATAGAAACACAGGAAAGGCATTACAACTTCCTCCTGTGACGTTCCAGCCCTATCCCAACCCCCTACAGTGAGTGGCTGGCGAGATCAAGTGACCCCCGAGTATTTAAATCTGCCCTGCCCGCGGTTCGCCACAGACACACGCTAAGAGAGATCAGGGACAGTGCTGCTGATGCTGCTGCTGCTATAGGGACAGTGTTAGCGTCTTCAAGAACCACAACGGTCCTTCTTAGGGCCACAGCTCACCTAGTGCATTACTGTTGTGGCTGCTGTGAGCAGTTTTGCACGATTTTTTTTAAAATGTATATCGGGCGTGCAGGCTGTAGCGTTCTCAGGCTGCAGTCTGTACTTGGGTATAGGGGCAGTATTGGTCAGGCAGGGACAGTGGTAGTGTAGAATCCTGTCTACAAGAACCCCAACGGTTCTTCTTAGGGCAACCTGTGACCGTGTGCATTTAACTCCGTGGTTGCTGGGAGTTGTAGTACCTCTGTATTGCACAGCAGAGCCTGCGTGCAGCCTTCATTTAAACATATTTCTGTCCGCACTTTGCATTGCCTCACTGCAGTCTGCCTCTAAGTCTACGCCAAGAAACCACACATTTTCTACAACGTTCTGTGTTATACGTGTGCTGTCTCAGAAGTTCACGGTCTGCCCATAGATTGAAAGTGCCTCAGCCTGCATTGCATAGTAAAATAAGGAGATTTAAAAAATTATTCCTTTTTAACGGCTACCAGTGACCCAGTGCATTTGCCTGCGTGGCCTGTGGGACTTCACGACCATCCAAACTGCATAGTTCACAGCAAGGCCCAAGTGCAGCCTTCCTTATAATTTATCTCTGGCTTCATTTAGCGTTATATTACCGCTGGCAGCCACCAACTGTGCGGCAATAATTCACAAACATTTTTACACTGCTCTGTCTCTGCTCGATTCTTAATCCAGCATGCTGAGGGGTAGGGGTAGGGGCAGAGGACGTGGACGTGGTTGCGGAGTTCCAAGTGAGGGTGTGGGCATAGGACGAGTTCCTGGTCCAGGTGAATCGCAGCCGGCTGCTGCGGGAGTAGGAGAGAGGACAGTTTCTGCGGTCCCCAGCTTCATATCGCAATTTTTGGGTCCACGTCGTAGACCTTTATTAAAAAAATGAGCAGTGTGAGCAGGTCCTGTCGTGGATGGCAGAAAGTCCATCCAGCAATCTCTCGACCACCCAGTCTTCTACGCCGTCCACTGCTGCAACTCTGAATCCTCTGGCTGCTGCTCCTCCTTCCTCCCAGCCTCCTCACTCCATGAAAATGATACATTCTGAGGAGCAGGCAGACTCCCAGGAACTGTTCTCGGGCCCCTGCCCAGATTGGGCAACAATGGTTCCTCTCCCACCGGAGGAGTTTGTCGTGACCGATGCCCAACTTTTGGAAAGTTTATCTAGGTGTGAGAGGGTACTGGATTGGGTTTGAGGAATGATCTATCTCCGGTTGAGGCGTGGATGACACGGTCGCTGCTGACTATCAGCGGGAGTACGCTGGGGGGGGGGGGGAGTTCAGTGGTTGGAGCTGAGGACGCATTGTAAATGGGGGTGACAATTGCTGTGCCGGAAACAGATGATGAAGAGCTCTTTTTGGATGATAGAGCAAAAAAGGAGGTGTATGTGTGTTATGAGGGTCCGCGGGGGGCGCATATAAAAAAGGAGGCTAGAGAAAAAATATGGCGGGACAAGTATGTGGAGATATTCTTATTCCTTCACTTGGAAAAATTTATTTAAACAAGGGTAAAAGGATGGAATATAAAAGGAGAAGGAGGAATAGAGGAGATGGCGCTTCATTCCGCAGACTTTTAGTAATTGGTTGCAGGTGTTTGCCATCTTAGCTGGAGTGATTGGGCAAAAAATTGTTCACCACTTCTTTGTTACCTGGATTTGATTTGGGAAGCTTACAGGGCGTATGGAGGGAAAATTGGCTGCGCTATGATGAGCAGCTTAGGCAGAGAAAAGCAGGCCTTTTGTTGAGGGTGATGGCCCTGGTGAGGTATCCGGACGGTGTTAAGGCGGAATTGTTATTTTTAGGTTTCTGCGATGGTTTTAAAATGCATCCGCCTGTTCATAGTGTTCCTTTCTCTAGAAAGAACCTGCAGTCAGCAGTCTGTTATGCAGAAATTGCTTCAGTAATATTATGGAAGGAGAGAAATAAAGTCTCAGCGCCTCAAAGAACATAAAACATGTAATAAATGAAAAAATCGGTGAGTGACTACTCACCTGGTGCACAGTGCGCTCCTAATTAAAGGAGCCACCGGCACCCGATATCCACGTTTGCCTTAAGATAAATCCTGGTCTTCAATCCTGTATTAGCAGGAGAGACGTCCCGGGGTGTAAAGCCTTCAGGCTTCCGATATCCAAAGCAGTATATAGAAAAAAGACCCCCGCGCTCCGAGACCAGGAGCTCCGTGACATAAATTAAATACCTTTTATTGCGACGCGTTTCAACGGTACACAGACGTCTTTCTCAAGCATTACATACATAATAAAATACACACCTTTATATACATAAACGAATCAATCCTTACTCATTACACCCGGCTCGAATAGACGCCGCGTCCCGGCGCCATCTTGAAACCACGTGGAGTAATCCAACAAACATTCCACGTGATGATATACACGTCATCTATTATATTCATAAAACAAATCTTTACATCATTATTATATTCACTATTAAAACCAAATCCCATGGTCAAAAAATGAACTTGCTCCATAAAATTGTATGTCAAATAGCATATCGTAATTATCAATAGACTATTGTTCCTATTATATTTAAAAAAAAAAAAAATTCTTTTCCTTTTTCATTGTATACTAACAAAATATGGTTGTAAATATTTGTAAACTCCAACCATAAATATTCATATATAATAAATATATGTAAAACAATCATAAATAATGCATTTTCAAAATAGACTATCTATATGAATGAATAAGAACAAATAAATAATTAAATCCAATTTTATAAATATAGGTAACATTGTATCTAAATAATCATATTCTAATTATACCCTATAAAATTAATAAAAATATTTCCATATAAATATTCATATATTATTTCTCTATAAAAAATGTTCTCCTATATATACACAAAATTCATAATTTATTCCCCAATGAATCTAAATTTTCTCCAATATTTCATTTAAACCCCCAGGTACCAGGGTCTTCAATTTGTAAATCCAGTACATCTCCTTACGTCGGAGATGACTGGTTGATTTGTTCTGAATTTGTTCCAGAGGGGTGACTCTCATATCTTTTGGTTCACAATTGTGCTTCTCCAAAAAATGACGTGACAAGCTGTGTTTCAAATATCCCCTCTTGATATTGAATCTATGATTATTAATGCGCATCCTCAGGGAATTTTTGGTTCTCCCTATGTACCTCATATTACAACTGCATTCTATCAAATAAATAATACGTTTGCTACCACAATCCAGTCTATTTTTACTGCCACATTTCACCATTTGATCATCAAGTTCAATGGATATTCTCCCTTGTTGTATGTGTGAACAGCATCCACATTTTGTTCTACCACATTTAAAAATACCTGGTTTTTTTTAGGAAATTCCCATCTTTATCTCTCCCACTTTTTTTACATTCTGCTCTTGAGGGGGCAATGTTATCTTTAATAGTTTTATTTTTCCTAAAAATTAATTTCGGATATTCACCTACTTGGGAAAAATATCAAGAGGGGATATTTGAAACACAGCTTGTCACGTCATTTTTTGGAGAAGCACAATTGTGAACCAAAAGATATGAGAGTCACCCCTCTGGAACAAATTCAGAACAAATCAACCAGTCATCTCCGACGTAAGGAGATGTACTGGATTTACAAATTGAAGACCCTGGTACCTGGGGGTTTAAATGAGATATTGGAGAAAATTAAGATTCATTGGGGAATAAATTATGAATTTTGTGTATATATAGGAGAACATTTTTTATAGAGAAATAATATATGAATATTTATATGGAAATATCTTTATTAATTTTATAGGGTATAATTAGAATATGATTATTTAGATACAATGTTACCTATATTTATAAAATTGGATTTAATTATTTATTTGTTCTTATTCATTCATATAGATAGTCTATTTTGAAAATGCATTATTTATGATTGTTTTACATATATTTATTATATATGAATATTTATGGTTGGAGTTTACAAATATTTACAACCGTATTTTGTTAGTATACAATGAAAAAGGAAAAGAAAAATTTTTTTTTTTTTTTTTAAATATAATAGGAACAATAGTCTATTGATAATTATGATATGCTATTTGACATACAATTTTATGGAGCAAGTGCATTTTTTGACCATGGGATTTGGTTTTAATAGTGAATATAATAATGATGTAAAGATTTGTTTTATGAATATAATAGATGACGTGTATATTATCACGTGGAATGTTTGTTGGATTACTCCACGTGGTTTCAAGATGGCGCCGGGACGCGGCGTCTATTCGAGCCGGGTGTAATGAGTAAGGATTGATTCATTTATGTATATAAAGGTGTGTATTTTATTATGTATGTAATGCTTGAGAAAGACGGCTGTGTACCGTTGAAACGCGTCGCAATAAAAGGTATTTAATTGATGTCACGGAGCTCCTGGTCTCGGAGCGCGGGGGTCTTTTTTCTATATACTGCTTTGGATTATGGAAGGAGGTGTTTTTGGACAGCAAGGTGGGGCCGTCTGAGGAAAAAAAAAATAGACAAGATAGCCAACTTCTGCTGAAACAGCGGGGGGGGGGGGGGGTGTCAGGTCAGCGACCCCAGCTGTTAACCCCTTTCCTGTCGCGATTTATGTAGATTGTGGCATGTAAAAAGTTCACAGAGGGAGCGTGCTCCCTCTGTGACGTCATTGGACTCCCGCAATGAAATCGCAGAGAGCCCGCTGGGTTGCCATGGCAACAGGACGCCAGCTACAGGTGTGGTGCATTGCTAGTGCCTATGATTGCTAAAACAAAGGATAAGGCATTGCAGAACAGGAAACCTGCAATGCCTTATCATAGCGATCATAGGTGCGATTGTACAATTCCCCTACATGTCCCATGGACATAAAAAGTGTAAAAAAAATAATAAATAATGTAAAAAAAAATTTTTTGTGCTTTTTTTTGATATTAGCATTTATCTAAATTAAAATCCCACATATTTGGTATTCTCATATCCGTAACAACGTGTACAATAAATTGAACATGTTTTTTATCCTGCACGGCAAAAAGCATAAAAAACCCCTAAAAAACTGAGGCAAAATGCTTATTTTTTTAATTTTGTTTCCCAAAAAAACACAAGAAGGGTGCATTCAGACGATGGTATATCGGCCGGGTATTCACGCTGGCCGATATACGGCATCTCTCTCTGCAGGGGGAGGTGGCTGGAAGAGCCGGGAGCAGTGCTCTGAGCTCCTGCCCCCTCTCTGCCTCCTCTTCACCCCCCTGCACTATTTGCAATGAGAGGAGGCAAGACAGGGGCGGGTTCCGGGAATTGGTCCTCTGAATGCACCCGAAAAGTGATTAAAAAAGCCATATATACCGCAAAATTGTAGCAATTAAAAACTACAGCTCATCTCGCAAAAAAATAAGTTACAGGACCTTAAATGCATCGATTTAGAAAAAAAAATAATTTCCAAAAAAATGGTTTTTCTTGCAAAAAGTGGAAAAACCTAAAAAAATATAAGAATTTTGGTATCGTTGTAATCGTACCGACCCGCAGAAAAAAAGTGTTGCGTCATTTATGCTGCATGATTAACGCTGTAAAAAATTATCTCTGGCAGAATTCATGTGTTTTCTCTTCCTGCTATCATAAAAAAATTCATAAACAATTTACAATATAGTCTTATGTGCCTAAAAATGGCAACAATAAAAACTGCAGTTCGCCACGCAAAACTCAAACCCTCATACAGCCGCATCAACGGAAAAGTAAAAATGTTATAGCTTTGGAAAAATGGAGATGAAAGTCCCCCAAATCGTTGCGCCCAAAATAGGCCGGGTCTTTAAGGGTTAAATTCCCATCCAATGGATCCTTGGTTTTATTTTATTCTGCCTGTGTTGTTTGTATTTTTCTCACTACATTAATTGTTTGGCTTAGTAGTCCCTTTATATTCTCATGTTGACACAGATTTACCTTTCAGCAGAACTACTGTGATAAATCTGGTGCACCAGTTACTGGTCATCCCCTCTTCAATAAGCCCCCAGGATCCAGCGCTGCAGCCCCTCTGTGGTCCCAGTAGTTGTTGTGATAGGTGATGTCACAGGAACGTAGGTGACCTCTATAGCCAATGAGATGCTGGAGCCTCACGATCGTTCTCCTAAGCGCCATGATGCCAGGAGTTCAGGATCATAATGCTGTAGCCTCTCATTGGCTGCAGAGGTCAGGAATGGTCAAAGTAATCACCGGGAGAACAACGGGGCTGCAGCGCTGGATTTCCGAAGGCAACAGAAGGGTAAGTATGTTTCAGTTTATCATTTTACCCCATATAGCCCTATTGAAATGGGATTGTTCAGTAACTGATCAACCCCTTTACTGTCTAGTCTAAGACCGGCTTCACACGAACGGATCTGCACACATTGAAAGACATTTACTTTTGGTTTCTCGCTCACACTTGCGAATACGAATTGTATATTCTGTGAGCAGAGAAAAAAATCTCAGCATGCTCTATTTTGCTGCAGACTCTCTGCAGGCGGCCTCCATTGAGGTCAATGGAGACCATCTGACCAGCAGCCCATATCATCACTAAGCAAGGGCGCAGGAAATACAAACATGCAGAATCCGACCAGGTCGTTAGAAGGCGGTCTAAGAGTACTTTTACATGGGATAACTCTTGGGCGTCTCAATGACTATCATTCCTGTGCTTCCCCATTGGAGTGACAGTCATTCAGTGAATGCAGGCAGAGCGCACCAGAGGTCTCTTCGGTCCCCTCCATTCACTGTGAAGAGACAGACGTTCATAGATGACTGACTCCCTGTTTACACTGAGTGAGAAGTTACTCATTAGTCTCTGTGTTTCAGTGATCTTGAATGAAGCAACTAGTGACTAATGAGCAATTTCTCCTTCAACATTCTGTCACATTCTGGGTTTACACCGGACAACTATCAGGTCAAAATCACCAATTTGAGCGATTTGTGACTCAGTTGGCCCTTGTAAAAGTATCCTAAGTTTGCACCTTCTAGTTATTAGACAGTATTAGTAAATCTGCCTCATTCTGTTTGAAGAAAGCAATGCTGTAATGACAAGTAAAATACTGTGCAGATAAGAGGAAGAGGAGTGAAGATTACACTAATGTGTTATTATAATCTTCCAGGAAGCTCCTCTATGATGTAATACCGCAGTTCTTGCTTTCCTGCTCCTGACCACCATGTGGTGAGGTGGAGTCTGTATGTTGTTTCATTCTGATCTGCAAACAATTATGAAATATGGACATTTTGGAGCTTAGTAATGAATTAAAGAAGAGGGCATAGAATGTCACCTGTGTATAGTTACATGATGGCCAAGAAGGGAAAACTAAGGTCCGTAAGCTTAATATTAAAGGGGTTCGCTGGAATATTTATAGTATATTACTAATATCCCGCCCCATGCTGCCCACAGCACTTTGCCATATACTTGCCTGTCTGACAATGTACCTTTTCTTTGTTCCGGCAGTGTGTCACATGACCTGCACCGTCACTGCCATCCCAGGTATGTCCCATATACAGGGATAGAAGCAGATACTCCTTGCCCTGTTTATAGGATGTCACTGATGATGTTCTATGCATGGAGATTCCTGGACGACATTGGCTGCTGTGGTCATGTGTATATATAAACATATCACCGCTGCAGTCAGTGTACATACCGACTGGTGGTGTGAATGGGGCAGCGGCGGGGAAACTGCCAACTGTGGTGTAGAAACTTCAGCTTTTCAGTATCTTGGAAAGCTGAGTGCTGAAGTGGAGCTTTGAAGTAGGCTTCAGCAAAGATTGTCACTTCGCCCCAGGGGGTCTGTGGTGTCCCATGGCCCCTGCAAAACCAGATCTAGCAAATGTTTACAATAGGAGATAAGAACAGGAAAACACCTTCACATCCCAGTAAGTTCTCCTCCCCATTTCTTGGTGTGGGTTCCAGGAGATTTCTCTCTCAAACAAAGAAAAGTGTCATTTGGTAATTATGACTGATCTGTACATGGCAGCCCGCTGACAAGGATATTTTATGAAATGTCACATCACCATGAATAAGATGCAGGGACTCCTATCCTTGTGGGATGCTCAGAAACCCAGAACCGCATATCTGGGAAAATATAGATCAGAACATATACGTGTGTAGACTCCATGCGTAGGTAAAATCATGACTAAAAGTATGTCGCGTCTATGGTCCTGATCAGATAACCTCGTGTGGAGATCTGACTGAAAATAGGGAATTATGATTTTTCAGAGTTTCTACAATCCCCACCCTCCCTTCTCTGTGTGACTTCAGGGGGGTAGGAATAAGGTGTGTACTGAGGGATCCTTTAAAATGTGGGACCCCACAGGCCCAAATTGTCTGCCGCTTGGAGTCAACTATGAAAAGACTGTCCTGAATTCTGTGCAATTCCACACAAAGACTGATAATTTTCTTTTAATTTCTCCTGTTTATTTTAACTCATTTAGGACCAGGCACTGTAAATATACGGTGCCTGGTCCCGGGCTTTAAGCCCAGCCATATGTAAAATTACGACGGGAATTAAAACCTCCTGTTTCTGTAATCAATCAGTAGCAGGATGGGTTGTCAGCTGTTAGTAACAGCTGATAACCCAGAGGAGAAGGCAGGAGGGGTTTTTAACCTTTTCTTCCTTCTCCTTCCTCGAGTACACAGTGCTCAATGAGCGCAGTGTACTAAAAAGCCTGGGGGTCACGTTACTGCCAGGATTCCCTGTGATAGCAGAGCTGCAGGGTTGTAGTAGACCCTGACCAACTCTGTCAGTGACTAATATCATTACAGGGGATGTTTTTCCCTGGAACTGCGTCTCCTATGGATGAACCAGCTACAGTGGGAAAATGTCAAATAAAAAAAATAAAAAAATAAGTGTGAATGTTCCCCAGAGGTCTTATATGACATCATGGGGGACATAGATGGTAAAAAATATGATTACATAAATAAATAAAACAAAATTGTAGAATAAAACAACAGTATATACGTAAAAAAGAAAATAAACCAAAGCTGACGCCAACCAAAGCCATTGCTACATGCGCCCTGTAATCCAAAATCATACATATTATATATCAAAACGTCCAAAACAAAATGAGGTACCCATCCCCATACTTTATTTTAGAGTAAATATACTAATTAAAAAAAAAAATACTAGAAATTAAAAAAAAACACTTTTTTTTAGCTTTTTACCCCAATAAAACTAAAAAAAAACGGGGAAAAAAGATATAAAAAATATAGCCCTATATGTCACAGAAAACAAAACACAGTAAAAATAATTTTGGTAGCTAAAGGAAAAAGAATAGGGCAGTAAAACCGACACATTGGTAAAATCCCTAAAAAGTGTCTGGTCCTTAGAGTGCTTTCAGACGAGCATGGCCATGTGCGTACATATGTGCACACAAAACCACAGGTCTATTAAAACCATTGGACCCTATGGAGTGTTCACATGTCTGTGTTTTACAAGCAAGCAAATGCACGTACCTGAAAAACATAGGACATGCATGCACTATAGGTCCATGATGCATGTCAATATTCCCCAGCAGGGAGTCCTCTTGTCACTGAACACTGTGACAGCATTGACACAGTGTTCAGTGACAAGGGGAATCCCAGCAGGGAGTAAAGAATCAGCTGTCACAGTTGTGGCAGAGGATTTCTTCATCTCTGCGGGGAGTAAAGAATCCCCTGCCACGGCTATGGCAGAGGATGGCAATGTTCTCCCATTGCTTTCAATGGAACCAGCGCTTCTGCAGTCCCATTGAAAACAATGGGCTGCCGGCGAGCCCTGCAGGGATTTTCGGGGAAGGGCTTTAAATATAAGTATATATGTATATACTCACCTCTCTGCAGCTGCCGGGGCTCAGGCGCGTCCAGCTGTGTCTTCGCCCTGCACTGCTCTGAATCTCTTTCAGCAGGAGGGGAGTTTTGCTAAGGTATATATTTGCAACTGTTTACTTTATTCTGGACTCACATTTGAAAAACTTTTGGGTTTTTTAAAACCATTTAGGAGACATACAAATTTAGCATTGATTATCAACATTCTAAGGAACACTTTGTTTTCCTGCACCAAGCCAAGATTGCCAAGGCTCATAGGTGTCAGAATGATAGATACCCCAAAATGACCACATTTTAAAAGCTACACCCCTTATTGTATTCACTGAGGAGGTCAGGAGTATTTTTACCCCACAGTTCTTTTTCAGGAATAACTGCAATTTAGAGAAGAAAAAATACAATTTCATATTTTTGCAAATACGTCATTTTAAAGGCAGTTTTTATTCTATAGTGCACATGAAAATGAGGATTTAAACCCCAAAATGGATACCCCTGTTTGTCCTTTGTTCAGAAACATACCCGTTGTGGCCCTAATATTATGTCTTCCTGCACAACGGGGCCCAAAATAAAAGGAGCAGCCAGAGGCGTTCAGAGCAGAAATTTTCCTTGAAGGCATTTTAGGCCCCATTGCCCGCTTGTAGAGCCCTTAAGTGGCCGAAATGATACAGAACCCCAACAAATTACCACATTTTGAAAATTAGACCCCTTAACAACTTTATCTAGGGGTGTACTGCGTATTTTTACTCCACAGTTTTTGAGCGTATCGAAGCAAAGCAGTAGGAAAAAATTACGATTTTTATTTTTTTGACAATTGTGTATTTTAAAAACAGGTTTTTTTATACAGAATACTAAGAAATGAAGACTTTCACCCCCAAAATGGATAGCCCTGTTTGTCCTGTGTTCAAAAACATACCCATTGTGGCCCTAATCTTATGTCTGTATGGAAAGGGGGCCCAAATCCAAGCCGGAGGCTTTCAGAATAGACACTTTGCTTGAAGGTGTTTTAGGCCCCATTGCCCACTTGTAGAGCCATTGAGTGGCCAAAACTACAGAGAACCCCCACAAATGATCCCGTTTTGAAAACTAGACCCCTTAACAAATTAATCTAGGGGTCTTCTGTGTATGTTTACCCCACAGTTTTTGAATGAATCTAAGCAAAGCAGTAGGAAACAATTACGATTTACATCTTTTTGGCAATTGTGTCAATTTAAAAACTATTTTTTTTGTACAGCACACATATGAATGAGGAGTTTCACTCCAGAATGTAAGGCTTGAGGGACAGTTAGGAGGGAAAGCCTCATGGGATGTGGGAGCTTTATGTACATGATGGATGGATGATATGTCACCCTCTATGGAGCCTCATGGGATGTGGGAGCTTTATGTACATGATGGATGGATGATATGTCACCCTCTATGGAGCCTCATGGGATCTGGGAGCTTTATGTACATGATGGATGGATGATATGTCACCCTCTATGGAGCCTCATGGGATCTGGAAGCTTTATGTACATGATGGATGGATGATGTGTCACTCTCTATGGAGAAGGTTTTCTGGTTAGCCATGATATGTTACAAAGGTCATTACTGGGTCAGATGAGATGGCAGAGAGTGAGTTCTGCCCAGTGATGGACTGGTTGGCAGCAGCAGCTGATTGGCTGAAGAAAAATGGCGGGAAATGCCTGTGGTTGTCAGGCAGAATCTGGTGGCCTGACAGTGGCTGGTGATTGGTCCAGAGGAACAAGCTGAGAGGAGCAGCAGTGAGATATGGAGGTGCAGGGATGTGGGCCATCATCATCTGGAAAGGAAGCAGCATGCAGCATCCAGGTGACAGCTGCCTGTTCTTGTCAGCTCCCCTCACCATTCCTGTCAGCTCCCCTCACCATTCCTGTCAGCTCCCCTCACAATTCCTGTCAGCTCCCCTCACAATTCCTGTCACAGCTTCAGACCCTCTGTGAAGATGGAGGACTTTCTCCAGCGGCTGATCGTCAGCGAGGATGAAGTGGTCAGTGAGGAACAGTTTCACAGATTTCTGGAATCCCCTGCGCTTCAGCTTAGAACTTGTCAGCAGCGCAGGCCAGGAGGAGCTGCAGAGGACATTGTGTGAGCGCTTGTATATGAGGAGGACTTGTCAGTAGAAAATTACCAGCGAAGCGAACGCAGAGGCTGCCTTTACCTTCATCCGTTCGGAGGTGACTAAAACCTGGCAGCGGGAACAGTGCCCAGCAGATGCCAACGCCAGCAGGAACAGTGCCCAGCAGATGCCAACACCAGCAGGAACAGTGCCACTAGATGCCAACACCAAGTCCTGTACTGCTGTGCGTGCAGGGTACGGGTGAAGCTCGACAAGATGGCGACGGCCCCTCTGCCAAGTCCTGTGCTGCTGTAATGGCAGCATACAGGTGAAGCTCTACAAGTGGTACCCCTGGTCACTGGCACCTGTGTATAGAAGGATTTAGCTTGTGTACCAGTTGGCAGCGATTTCGCACGGCAGTTTTTGTGTTCGGATTTGGCGGGCCGGAGCCAGGAGCGGGTCTATTATGGGGAAGACATGTGAATCTTTGCATTGTACTTCCTCTCTGCTCCTGGCTTTGGCTCACAGGGTGCTGGGCATCGGGGCCGTCGTGTGAGCGCCCCCTTAGGTAGATTGGTCAGTTTTAAATGTGTTAGTGTTAACCCTTACTAGGCTGTAAAGAAAGGGCTGGTCAGGGTGATGAGGGGGAATGTATGTCTGCTTAACAGTTGTGTTTTATTAATGGTATCATGTCTGAGCTCTGAGGTGACTGAGCTCTGAGGTGACTGAGCTCTGAGGTGACTGAGCTCTGAGGTGACTGAGCTCTGAGGTGACTGAGCGCTGAGGTGACTGAGCTCTGAGGTGATGGAGCGCTGCGCTGAGGTGACTAAGCTCTGAGGTGACGGAGCGCTGCGCTGAGGTGACTGAGCTCTGAGGTGACGGAGCGCTGAGGTGACTGAGCTCTGAGGTGATGGAGCGCTGCACTGAGGTGACTAAGCTCTGAGGTGACGGAGCGCTGCGCTGAGGTGACTGAGCTCTGAGGTAACTGAGCTCTGAGGTAACGGAGCGCTGAGGTGACTGAGCTCTGAGGTGACTGAGCTCTGAGGTGACTGAGCTCTGAGGTAACTGAGCTCTGAGGTAACGGAGCGCTGAGGTGGCTGAGCTCTGAGGTGACTGAGCTCTGAGGTAACGGAGCGCTGAGGTGACTGAGCTCTGAGGTAACGGAGCTCTGAGGTAACGGAGCGCTGAGGTGACTGAGCTCTGAGGTGACTGAGCTCTGAGGTAACGGAGCGCTGAGGTGACTGAGCTCTGAGGTGACTGAGCTCTGAGGTAACGGAGCGCTGAGGTAACTGAGCTCTGAGGTGACTGAGCTCTGAGGTAACGGAGCGCTGAGGTGACTGAGCTCTGAGGTGACTGAGCTCTGAGGTAACGGAGCGCTGAGGTAACTGAGCTCTGAGGTAATGGAGCGCTGAGGTGACTGAGCTCTGATGTAACGGAGCGCTGAGGTGACTGAGCTCTGAGGTGACTGAGCTCTGAGGTAACGGAGCGCTGAGGTGACTGAGCTCTGAGGTAATGGAGCGCTGAGGTGACTGAGCTCTGATGTAACGGAGCGCTGAGGTGACTGAGCTCTGAGGTGACTGAGCTCTGAGGTGACTGAGCGCTGAGGTGACTGAGCTCTGAGGTGACGGAGCGCTGAGGTAACGGAGCTCTGAGGTGACTGAGCGCTGCAGGAGACTGTGCTGAGGTGACCCCTGTATGCAGACTGTCAGCTCTAACCACTGCTTGGTATCTGTCAGCTGTGAGATAACTGGTCACCTATCAGCTCTGAGGTAACCACTGCATGCAGTCTGTCAGCTGTGAGGTAACCACTGTATGCAGGCAGTCAGCTGTGAGGTAACCACTATATGCAGACTATCAGCTGTGAGGTAACCACTGTATGCAGGCTGTCAGCTGTGAGGTAACCACTGCATGCAGTCTGTCAGCTGTGAGGTAACCACTGTATGCAGACTATCAGCTGTGAGGTAACTACTGTATGCAGACTGTCAGCTGTGAGGTAACCACTGTATGCAGTCTGTCAGCTGTGAGGTAACCACTGTATGCAGTCTGTCAGCTGTGAGGTAACCACTGTATGCAGACTATCAGCTGTGAGGTAACTACTGTATGCAGACTGTCAGCTCTGAGGTAAACACTGTATGCAGACTGTCAGCTGTGAGATAACTGGTCACCTATCAGCTGTGAGGTAACCACTGTATGCAGTCTGTCAGCTGTGAGGTAACCACTGTATGCAGACTATCAGCTGTGAGGTAACCACTGTATGCAGACTATCAGCTGTGAGGTAACCACTGTATGCAGACTATCAGCTCTGAGGTAAGCACTGTATGCAGTCTGTGGTTGAGGCGGCTGCTGCTGTTAATCAGATTTGGTTTATAATTACTTGTTATTTTATGACTGTTACTTTCATATAAAAAGAATCAGAATCTAATGATGACCGGAGGAACCGAGATGGTTAATAATGGTTACCGGGGTGTTGGTGCTACCTCGGTGTAACTAGTTAGGTGGTTTATAGACATCCTTGGGGACCTCACTACCTCGGTGTAACTAGTTAGGTGGTTTATAGACATCCTTGGGGACCTCACTACCTCGGTGTAACTAGTTAGGTGGTTTATAGACATCCTTGGGGACCTCACTACCTCGGTGTAACTAGTTAGGTGGTTGTTAGACATCCTTGGGGCGCCTCACTACACTCGGTGTGTGGTTACATTTATGGGATCGAGGTAATGGAGAGCTGTGGGTACTGAGGTAAGAGCTGTGGGTACTGACATGAGGGCTCATATTGTGCCGCTCTCATCCATTTATGGTGGTTTTAGTCAGAAATCAGTACAAATTCCTTGCATCCAGGAAATAGAGAGTTTCCTGCAATAGGGCAAGACTCCAGTGAGGCCACCATATTGGAAGTAGGCCCGGCTCATTAAAGAAGGCTCCCAGTACGGCCTATATGTGCATGAGTTAAAGGGACTCAGCTGTGAAGGGGTTAATAAGTTAATTTCAGTTGTTTATGATCCTGATCTAGTTAAATTGCTTAGAACATAGCTGAGGGCAGAGTTGCCGGTCATTTTGATACCCCCGCCCCCCCCCCCCCCTTTTTTTTTCCATTTGAGGTTGTCCCCTTTAAGGATGATGCCACAGACGGAGTCTATCTCCTCCTGGTTATTTATCATCTATCTTACCCCAAGCAGTTGTCTCTGAATGCTGAGGCGCTCCTGAGCTGCTGGCATTAAGATATGCATCATGTGACTACATTGGCTTTGATATGGCACTTCGGTGAAGTAATGCATTATTCGGATAACTTCTTATTGGTTGGGGTTTTAATCCTTTGGTTTACGGTTTGGCGTTACCGATGGGATCTAAGGCATCCCGCTATTATTTAGGACTATCCTCATTGTTAGAGTAGGTAGGAGGAAGGAATCCCCTGATGTTGGTGTAATACACTACTTAGATGATTGTTGTTTATGGGGCATCATGGTAATGAGGGTATGCACAAGTTTTAGAGGGCATGTGGTCAGGATGGAGGATTTTGGGGTGCCGCTGGCGAACGGAAAAAAAAAAAAAAATTATTGTATGGCCGTGTACTCGGTTGGAGTTCTTAGGTATTTAATTGATAGCATTGTGATGGTTTTTTCCAATTGCCAATGTCAGGGGTGTATAGTTATGGGTTTAATTAGTCAGACATTATGTATGAAGGACGATTACATGGACGGAGTTGCAGCGGTTAGCAGGTCAGTTTTGTTCGGCTTCACAGGTGATTATTATTGGTCGCAGGTATTCCCGCAGGTCATGTGTGGTGATGTGCGGCTGGAAGGCCCATACATCGCATGCGCAGATGTCAAGGGAGCTAAAGCAGGATTTAGTGCTAGGGTTGGTATCTTTGACTGTAATGGTCAGTCAGCTTGGTGATGGGAGCTTGTGAAGCGGAGGAGTTATCATGAGGTGCTGACATCAGTGGATAATGATTATGGAGTGATTGTTGGTAAGAGCTGGTCGGCACCAGTTAATTCGTATGCTAGTCAGATTATGTCTAACATATAACCTCTTACTGAGGGTTAGAGATGGTCGGTGTGAGATTAATGCAGCTGCTATCTTATAGTCTTGTTTGCGGATGCAGCAATTCAGGGAAGAAGAGTCCAACATTCAGGATGCAGCTCACATAGCTCAGTTTGGAAGGTATTGTCGGGTATGGCTTTCTTTCAAAGATGGTATAATCTGGTACCTATTAATTGTTTTTCAGGTAGAGCGATTGATCAGGGGCTGTAAGGCAGTAGCTGATGCCGCTGATCAACGCTCTGCTATCACATTGAGCTTACAAGGGAAGTTGGTGAAAGTATTGCCTGAAGTGTGTAGATCACCAGATGAGGTACAGCTGTTTAGATGTGACTTTGGGGCCTTAAGGATGTGTCCAACCATGGGAGCTTTATAATAATAATAATAATAATTTAAAAAAAACAAAAAACGAAATGGGTAAAGGGGTGTGAATTCGCTTGTTTGCTCATTTTCATGAGAATATATGCTTGCTTAGGAATTTGCAGGCGTTTGTGTCTATGCCTGCAAGCACCAGGTTCTTTGTTGATCCATGTACCCTGTTTCTCCGGTGATAAAATCTACCCGGTAATAAACCCTAGCAGGATTTCTCAGGATGCTTGAACTTTAAGCCCTATTCCAAAATTAAGCCCTAGTTGCAGTTAATTAAAAAAAAAAAAAGGCAATGTAAATAGTGCCAGGCAGTTATACATGGCAAAAGTAAGATCTTGTGGAGCAAAATTAGTAGAAGACCCTGTCTTGTTTTCGGGGAGACAGAGATGATGGACAGTCATTATCTTGCTTTTAATATATAATGGTGCGTAATTGTTTACAGGTGTGGTTTTATTGAAGAACAAGTAAACAGATGGGGTTCATCTCAGTTTAAGTTGTACATGCGCCTGAATAATATGGTGTACTAATTCTTTTTTCATTTTAGAAAAGTATTGTGTGGATTGTTGGACCCTCCTTTGTGTACTGGGCTTCGAGAAGGGCAGCGGATCACTGTTGTTCTGAAAATTTAGGTTTGTACAGAACACAGTTTGAAATTTTTTGGCGCGGTAGCAGATGTAAGAGGTGGAGGGGATTAATGGCTGAACTGATCTATAAAGAGGCACGTGGGTTTGGAGAGTCACGTGGGCCCTCTCCAGATGTTTTAATTTTACACTTAGGGGTTAATGACATAGAAGAGAACACATTGATGTGTCATGGGACATTGAAAGGGAGATGTGGAGCATTAGAACAAGGTTCCAGATACAGTGATAGTTTTTTCAGATATTGTTCCTCGATTATTAGGGTCATTGCCGAGGTCTGTATATAGCGAGAGAATTCGGAGAAGGGTTACCCCGGTGGTAGAGCTCACGCCAGGAGTGGATGTTGTCTTTTTAGACATGCTGATTTGGAAGGTCTTGTTCCAGGCTTCCATAGGAATGATCTAGTATACTTGTCAGAGATTGCGTTGGATATTTTTAATATGGATTTGTGTAGATGATTGAGGAGGCTGCGGGTGTTGGGGGGGCCATGTCATTAGTGGATGCCATGGCCTGGTGGGGAATTGTCGCCCGCATTAGGCGGGTGGGCAGGTAAACTTGGGGAGAGTTTGGTGGTGGTAAAATCGTGTCTGTAAGACAGAGTTTACATGAACTGTTATGGTTATTGATTGGTTAATAAACTTGGGTCTGTAAAACAGAGTTTACAGCAAGTGTTATGGTTATTATTGGTTACATTTCTCCCCAAATGTTGGCAACCCCGTTAATAAACACCGTGGCCTTATTTATCCAATATTGGGGTCTGTGCCGGTTATTTATAAGAGTTTGGTAAGGTTTTAATAAAGCGTAAGATCCCATGGTGTATTCCGTGTTCAGAAACATACGCATTGTGGCCCTAATCTACTTACAGGATACATGGCTAGGTTTATAATGAAGGGAACACCTGAACTGAATAAATTCCTCACTTGTGCGGAAAAAAATGTGACTCCCTAATAATAATCCCCCTCCGTGCCCTTATTGGCATTCCCTAAATCTTAGATAAAAGTAATAATGTAAACTGTGTAGTATGTCCAAAGACAGGGGTAATTACGGAGGCCTTGTTGCGATGGACACATGCGGTAAAAAAACTGGATATCCCTCCTCCTCCCATGCTTTTTGGGGGGTATTTCTTGACCTCAGCGATAGGAATGGGGTGTAAAAAGTGGTGCTTTGTGAGGCCTTGTAAGCTTGCAGAGGTGGAAAGAAGGCGAGCGTTACTGGAGCTTTTTGTAAATGATGTATTACTGGTAGTGTTCTGAATAACGCCCTGGGTACGGCCGTGTAATGTACTGTGCATGACTACGTACTCACACAGAATGGCCTAGCACAGAGAATGGCCTAAGGTAGATTGCTATCTTTTTATCATGTGATCGGGGACCGCTCAACGAGGCCACCGGTCACTGCTCTAGGCTCTCGGAGGCCTTTGGTAGCCAGGAGTAAGGAGATTTCAAATTTCCTGGGCCCACCCCGGCTTCTGCATATGTGTCTGGCATTTTGCCAATGGGCGCATGCTTAGAATTCGGGTAACTGCCGTGGCGGAGGATTGCGTTGGGGTTCAAATACGGAGGTCTCCGGTAAAAAGTTTAATCTTCTCTCACCGATCGGATCAGTGAGGGGAGCTGAAACGTCAACTTTTTTTTCTGTTTTACATGATCGCCATTATCCACGTGACCAGGAACCGCTCACCACAGCCCCCGTGATATCTACAGGCTCTCGGCTACCTTTGGTAGCCAGGAGCAGGGAGGTTTTAAGTTTCCTTTGCCGATGGATAACAGTTATCATGTGATGTGGAACCGCATACAATGGTCCCCGGTAACATCTCCCTGCACTCGACTATGTTTGACAGCCGGGTGCAGGCAGATTTTAAATTTGTCGGGCCCTCCGGCCCGGATGTGGCACGCATGCGGAGAAGCCCGTGGCAGATTCCGATCGCTGTGAGACATCACAGAGGATAGGGGATGAGTATTTCCAGCTGCCCTCATGGATTCGATCTATGAGGGCAGCTGAAACTAACCTTTTTTTAACTTTTCCATGATAACGGGCCCGGGGACTGATCACCAATGATATCTCCTGCCTCCTGGCTACCTTCAGGAGCCGGGAGCCCGGAGATTTCAAATCTCGCTGGCAATCCAGGCTTCTGCGCGTGTGCATGACACCATACGCCCAGTAATGGTTCTATGGGCAGCATGAGTCATCACCCTCTTCTACCCCCTGTTACCTTTTTTGTTATCTCTACTACTACAGATGGACTTCACATGACAATAAGCAGTGGAATGAAAATTAGAAGAAAAGGGGACCCCAAGTGGTCAGCACTAAAGAGGGATTTTTCAGTACAAAATGTCATTTTAGATAAATAAAGTAATTTACACTTTTGCTATTTATCACATTAGAGCAAATTGTTTGAAAAGTTAATAAGCATTTAAAGGTCATTGAGCTACTGGTCATTTTTTGCCTGCAAGGAGAAAACTTTTTTCCCAGTCTGGTAAAATTTGTATTCAACAAATATAACATGCTAAGCATACTATATATAAGCGATACAGCATGAGTGACATCTGCTTCTAAGTATAATGTAGTCACTCCAGGGATTCAACAGTTAAGTTAAGGTCCAACTTTACTGCCGTTATTTTAGTCCATAAAAAGCTTTTGCTAATTGATCATTCCTAATGTCCCATTTAGAGGGCAACATAACAAGTAAACCTCAAGGGGCACACAGAAACCAGTAACTGATTCAAATCCAGTGGTCACGGATATAGACAATAACAGATGATGAGCCGGAAGAGAACTTACAGCAGTAGGGGGCGGGGCTTAGGAGCTGGTGGTATCTCCGAGTTCTCAGACCATTGAGGCAGCAGTCATGGAGGAAGCCACCAGCATGTGGTAGCAGAGGAAATACATAAAGGGGTTGTTCCATCAGGTCGGCGCTTCTTAGAATAAAGCTGCCCCATTGATCATATGATAGTTGTGAGTTCGGCTTATCTAAAGGTGCGTTTACACAGAATTATTATTGTTCAAAAAATTGAATTGCTGCATAAATAGCCATTTATATAGGCTTGTATTACAATAAGATACAAAGTGGAGGGCTACAAATAGGCAATTATATTTGCACCACAAGGTAGTTACAGGAAACTCATCTGTACTCATTTCCATATATATATATTGCTACTATTGTTTCTTTTCCTTACATAAAAATCTTCTTTCTTTGTCTTTTGCAGTTACTATAGTTGTAATCTTTGTTGGTACTCACTACACCTTTTCCTTCCCACTGCAGGTAAGCTCCTTTTCTTCCTCCTGCTCTTTACTTGATGTGTCTTCTTCTCTCACCCAAACTGTACTCCCTGCACTGACAGGAATTCTTTCAACCAACCCATGCGGGGAGGCTACTCCACCAATCACAGGGCTTCTCTGTCACCTCACTCACTGGCAGCCAATCCCATCGCCGTTGCTAGATAGTAAAATGGCCAATGGGAACAGGGCAGCTGATAGTTAATGAAGAAACAGGAAGGTTGTAAGGCAGATTATGCAAGACTGATCTAACATTAAATGAACACTATTTGTGCATGTACCACTTAAAAGTCTTTTTTGCAAACTTTGCGCGATTGCACATGAAAAAAAACCAAACATACAAGAACTATGTATTAGAAAGATCGGGCAATGCCTGTTTTTTTCTTGATCGTAAGCATATTGCTCAAGGATCACGCTAGTGAAAACGAAACCATTGAAATCAATGGCTTTCCCTCTTCACATTTTGTGGGCATGAGCTTCACGTTCACAAAATTATTCAAAAGCATACTTGTCTGTTTAGGCCATAAGAATTGCAGATGTTGTAGACATAGACTAAAACCCAATAAGGGCATCTGTGGAATAAATGTTGATTCCACCAGAGTAGTATCCTCCCTTACAGTAATTCTCCTCTCTGGCTCACAAAGTGAGATACACCCAACTATTATTTCCATATGCCTTAATAGGACACATGGGAAGTGGTTAAACAGATGGAACAATCCCTTTAAAAGTTACTGTATGAATCTATTTTTGGGTTTAGTAGATCAGGTGTAGAAGATAAGATACACATGGAAGCAGGACAGTTATAAGCAGTATCACAAAAGGCATCATCTAATCTAAGGTCCTAATGACGCATCTCATGGTCAACCACAGATGTATTTAAATACAAATTACTATTTATATAAGGGCAGTGACTATTTCACACGTCTTACTTCCTTTTACTTTACTCAGGAAGATACCAGCAGAAACCAAGTTCTCTCTTTAGATCTGACAGCATTGTCTCCATCCATCATGTCCACAGAGATGTCCGTGCTATTACTCTGTAAGTACAATCATCTTCATGTGTGTTGGGGTCTGTCTGATGGGGAATCATAGGAGGGGTTCAATAATGTCATATAATACTGGACATTACTACAAGTTACCGGTCTACACACCAAGTCTGTCCCCAAGGAAAACACATGGATGCTCCCCTGAACCGAAATGCATTAGACTGCTACATTAGCAATCACAGAGCTCTGGATTCTGATATGTAAAGTATAAGGATAAATTGTTAGAACAGTTAGTCTCTATAATGCAAGTGTAGCTACACTAATGTGTTAATTCAATAGGCATTCAGTAGAGGGTCAAAGGTTATAGATATGTTTATTAAAATAAACACCTATAACTAGAGATGAGCGAGCACACTCGGCCGAGCTTGCTACTCTTTTGAGTATTAGGGTACTCGAGATGCTCGTTACTCGAGACGAACACCATGCGGTACTCGAGTCAATTGCATTTCCTTCCCCGCATGTTTAGCATCATTTTCTGGCCAATAAACATGCAGGAAAGGCATTACCACTTCCTGCAGTGAAGTGCCCCCCCCCCCCCACCCCCACAGTAGTGAGTGGCTGGCCTAAATCAGGTGACTGTCAAGTACTTAAAGTGGTTCCGCCCGCGGCTCGCCTCAGACACATGCTGGCAGTGGTTAGGGAAAGTGCTGATGCTTATACAGGGATAGTGTTAGCGTAGGATCCTGTCTTCAAGAACCCCAACGGTCCTTCTTAGGGCTCATCCTGTGATTTACTGTTGTGGCTGGCTGGGAGCAGTAGTGCACCATTTTTTTTAAGCATCTAGGCCTTCGCAGACCATTACACCTATACTGTTCTGTGCCATAGGCAGAGTTGAGGGAAAGACCTACTTATATAGGGAAAGTATTAAAGTAGGATCTTGTCTTCAAGAACCCCAATGGTCCTTTTTAGGGCTACTCCTCATCCTGTTCATTACTGTTGTGGCTGGCTGGGAGCAGTAGTGCATAGTTTTTTTTCATTACGCATCTAGACTAGAGATGAGCGAGCGTACTCGGATAAGCACTACTCGCTCGAGTAATGTGCTTTATCCGAGTATCGCTGTGCTCGGGTCTGAAGATTCGGGTGCCGCTGCGGCTGACAGGTGAGTTGCAGCGGGGAGCAGGGGAGAGCGGGCAGGAGAGAAGGAGAGAAAGATCTTACCTCCGTTCCTCCCCGCTCTCCCCTGCAGCTCCCCGCTCCGTGCCGGCACCCGAATCTTTAGCCCCGAGCACAGCGATACTCGGATAAAGCCAATTACTCGAGCGAGTAGTGCTTATCCGAGTACGCTCGCTCATCTCTAATCTAGACCTGTTTCCAGCCTTTCACTTATAGAATTCTCAGCCTGCAGTGCATTACACCGAGGTCTCACCGGGAAACGTTTTACAGTCGTGATCCTCTGTACAAGAACCCTAACGTTCCTTTTTAGGGAAACTTCTCACCGTGTGCATTATAGTTGTGGCTGGCTGGGAGCCGTAGTGCATCATTTTTTTTTAGTACTCATATCGGCCTGTTCCCAGCCTTTCACTTAAAGCGTTCTCAGCCTGCAGTGCATTACACCGAGGTCTCACCGTGAAACAGCACTCTAATATTTCCTAGGCTACTGCAACGTATTTCAGCTCTGCCACTGTGCAGAGCGTCTGACAATACCCTTTCCTTGAGGAGGGTTGAGATAGCCGCAGTTACCAGCACTATAAACTGGCTTTAGTGTCACTCCACACAGCCTCTCTTATCTGCAAGACTCTGTGAGTGGTAAATTACCCCTAGGTATCAGTGCAAGACAGCGGGTTAATTTTTTCAAGTCACAGCATAGAGCCTCCGCTATCTACAAGTCTTTGTGTGCGGTGAATTAGCCACAGTTGTCAGCGCTGTCCAGTGGGGTAATTTATTTCGGCTCTGCTCTATCCTTAATCCGCCATGAGGAGGAGCAGGGGTAAGGGTCGAGGACGTAAATGTGGACAAGGACGCGGACACGAGCGCCCAAGTGAGGGTGTTGGCACAGGCCGAGTTCCTGGACTGGGTGAATCACAGACGGCTGCTGAAGGATTAGGAGAGAGGCAAGTTTCTGGGCTCCCCATCTTCATATCACAATTTGCAGGTCCGCGTGGTAGACCTTTATTACAAACTGAGCAGTGCGAGCAGGTCCTGTCGTGGATGGCAGAAAATGCTTCCAGCAATGTATCGACCACCCAATCTTCTACGCAGTCCACTACTCCCAGCCTAGGGACTGCAACTCTGAATCCTCTGGCTGCTGCTCCTCCTTCCTCCCAGCCTCCTCACTCCATCAAAATGACATATTCTGAGCAGGCAGACTCCCAGGAAGTGTTCTCAGGTCCCTGCCATGAGTGGGAAAAAATGGTTCCTCTCACCTGAGGAGTTTGTCGTGACCAATGCCCAACCTTTGGAAAGTCCGGGTGATATAGCTGGGGACTTCCGGCAACTGTCTCAAGAGCTTTTCATGGATGAAGATGATGAAACACAGTTGTCTGTCAGTGAGGTAGTAGTAAGGGCAGTAAGTCAGAGGGAGGAGCACACAGAGGATTCGGAGGAAGAGCTGCTGGATGATGAGGTGACTGATCCCACCTGGTTTGCTAAGCCTACTGAGGACAGGGCTTCAGTGGGGGAGGCAAGTGCAGCAGCAGGACAGGTTTGAAGAGGCAGTGGAGTGACCAGCGATAGAGGCAGGGGCAGAGCAAAGAATCCCCCAACTGTTTCCCAAAGCACCCCCTCGCGGCAAGCCTTTTTGCAGAGGGCCAGGTATTCAAAAGTGTGGATGTTTTTTAGTGAGAGCGCGCACAACTGACGAACTGTGGTGTGCAACCTGTGTCACACGAAGATCAGCCGGGGAGCAACAGAGGTAGAGGCAGGGCCAGACCGAATAATCCACCAACTGTTTCCCAAAGCACCCCCTCGCACCATGCAACCCTGCAGAGGCCGAGGTGCTCAAAGGTGTGGCAGTTTTTCACTGAGAGTGCAGACGACCGACGAACTGTGGTGTGCAAGGTTTGTCGCGCCAAGATCAGCCGGGGAGCCACCACCACCAGCCTCACCACCACGAGCATACGCAGGCATATGATGGCCAAGCACCCAACAAGGTGGGGCAAAGGCCATTCACCGCCTCCGGGTCACACCACTCCCTCTTCCTCTGTGCCATAACCTGCCACACAGATCCAATCCCCCTCGTAGGACGCAGGCACGAGCACCTCCCGGCCTGCACCCACACCCTCACCTCCACGGCCTCCACTCCATCCAGCAATGTCTCTCAGCGCAGCGTTCAGCTGTTGCTAACACAAGCGTTGGAGCGAAAGCACAAATGCACCGCAACCAGCCCGTATGCACAAGTTTTAATTGTGCACATTGCCAAATTAATCAGCCTGGAGATGCTGCCGTACAGGCTTGTGGAAACGGAGGCTTTCAAAAACATGATGGCGGCGGTGGACCCCCGCTACTCGGTCCCCAGTCGCCACTATTTTTCCCGGTGTGCCGTCCCGCCCTACACCAGCACATCTCCCGCAACATCAACAGTGCCCTCACCAACGCAGTTACTGGGAAGGTTAACTTATCCCTGGATACGTGAACAAATACTGGCCGGCAGGGCCACTATATCTCCCTGACAGCACATTGGGTGAAGTTGGTGGAGGCTGGGACCAAGTCAGAGCCTGGGACCACTCACGCTCTACCCACACCCAGAATAGCGAGTCCTACCTTGGTGCTGATATATGCAGTGTTTTATGCCACCTCCTCCAAACCCTCCTCCTCCTCCGCCACCTCTACCTATCAATGAAGAAGTGTGAGCACGTCGCCAGTAGTCGGTAGCGTGCGGCAGCACAGCAGTTGGCAAGCGTCAAGAAGCCGTGCTGAAACTAATCAGCTTAGGTGACAAGAGGCACATGGCCCCCGAGCTGTTGCAGGGTCTGACAGAGCAGACCGACCTCTGGCTTTCGTCGCTGAGCCTCCAACCGGGCATGGTCATGTGTGACAACTGCCATAACTTGGTGGTGGCTCTGCAGCTTTGCAACCTCACACACCTGCAATGGCTGGCCAACAACTTCAATCTGGTGGTTCAGCGGTTTCTGAAAACCCCCACTTGTCTGACCTGCTTGGCAAGGTGCGCCACATCTGCGCATATTTTCGCAAGTCCACCACGTATGCTGCCACCCTGAGGACCCTGCAATGTAGGTTTCAGCTGCCAGAGCACCGACTGCTGTGCGATGTGCCCACACGCTGGAATTCTACGCTGCACATGTTGGCCAGGCTGTATGAACAGCGTAGAGCAATAGTGGAATATCAGCTTCAACATGGGCGGCGAAGTTGTAGTCAGCCTCCGCAATTCTTTACAGAGGAGTGGGCATGGATGGCAGATAACTGCCAGGTCCTCGGAAACTTTGAGGTGTCTACCCAAATGGTAAGCGGTGATGCAGCCATCATTAGCATTATCATCCTGCTGCTTTGCCTGCTGAGAAGTTCGCTCCTAAGCATAAAGGCCGACGCTTTGCGGTTGGAACAGGGGACGGGGATGACAGTATGTCGCTTGATAGCTAGACCAACCTCATGTCTCTATCTCAGCGTGTTTTGAAGGAGGAGGAGGGGGACGGGGAGGAGGAGGAGGAGGGGAAAGAGACAGCTGGGCAGACTGCAGAGGGTACACATGCTGCTTGCCTCTCATCTGATCAGCGTGTATGGGCTGAAGAGGAGGAGTAGGAGGACGAGGATCCTGAAGTCATCCTCCTAGTGAGGACAGCGATGTGTTGAGTACTGGGACCCTGGCACACATGGCTGACTTCACGTTAGACTGCATTTCCCGTGACCCTCACGTTAGACGCATTCTGGCCAACACGGATTACTGGGTGTACACTCTTTTTGACCCACGGTATAAGGAGAACCTTTCCACTCTCATTCCCAAAGAGGAAAGGAGTATGAGAGTAATGCAATACCACAGGGCCCTGGTGGAAAAAGTGATGCTAAAGTTCCCATCTGACAGCGCTAGTGGCAGAAGACGCAGTTCCGAGGGCCAACTAGCAGGGGAGGCATGGGAATCAGGCAGCATTTCCAGCGCAGGCAGGGGAACACTCTCCAAGGCCTTTGCCAGTTTTATGGCTCCCCAAACAAGACTGTGTCACCACTCCCCAGTCAAGGCTCAGTTGAAGGAAGCACTGTAAAAAGATGGTGAGGGAGTACATAGCCAATCGTACCACCATCCTCCGTGATGCCTCTGCTCCATACAACTATTGGGTGTCAAAGCTGGACACGTGGCACAAACTTGCGCTGTACGCCCTGGAGGTGCTGGCCTGCCCTGCCACTAGCATCTTGTGAGAGAGGGTGTTTAGTGCAGCTGGGGGAATCATCACGGATAAGCGTACCCGCCTGTCAACTGCCAGTGCCGACATGCTTACCCTCATAAAGATGAACAAAGGCTGGATTTCCCCAGACTTCTCTTGCAGTGGAACCTAATTATTCTTTTTGCTGCAACAGGACAAAAATGCATCCTCTATCACCGCAAAAAACGGGGGAACTAGCTTCGTCAATCACTCTTGTATATTATTACTCCTCCTAAAACAGCATGTCATCACGCTGAACTGCCAATTTGTCTGCTTAAAACTTTTTTACAATTTTTAAAAGTTTCAAAAGTTTTTATACTTTAACTGAAACCAATTTTTTCAGAGGGCTGCCTCCAGGCTCTGTTACAAATTATGCAACAGCGAGCTGTATCTTTAAAAAATGTTTATGGGTTTCGCCTGCCCTCGGCATTCAGCAATTTTTCAGGGGTACACTTGTACTCTTGGTACACTATTTTTTCTGGCCCTTGCCTATACTGTTATCTAATAGAGATGAGCGAACGTACTCGTCCGAGCTTGATACTCGTTCGAGTATTAGCGTGTTCGAGATGCTCGTTGCTCGTGACGAGTACCACGCGATGTTCGAGTTACTTTCACTTTCATCTCTGAGACGTTAGCGCGCTTTTCTGGCCAATACAAAGACAGGGAAGGCATTACAACTTCCCCCTGCGACGTTCAAGCCCTATACCACCCCCCTGCAGTGAGTGGCTGGCGAGATCAGGTGTCACCCGAGTATAAAAATCAGCCCCTCCCGCGGCTTGCCACAGATGCGTTCTGACATAGAGGAGGGAAAGTGCTGTCTTGGTGGAGCTGCTATAGGGAGAGCGTTAGGAGTATTTTAGGCTTCAAGAACCCCAACGGTCCTTCTTAGGGCCACATCTAACCGTGTGCAGTACTGTGGAGGCTGCTTTTTGCAGTGTTGCACATTATTTTTTTTGGTATATCGGCTGTGCAGAGCATTGCACCTTGCAGTAATACTCCAGGGACAGAAGTGGTGGTGAGGCAGGGACAGAAGACATATTGATTGAATATAGGCAGTGGGCCTTTGCAAAAACATTTGGGGAAAAAAATCTATTTGGGCTGCCTGTGACTGTCCTCAGTGTTCTGGGTCTGTGCTGGGTGTAGTTGTCCTCCTAATTCATACGCAGCCAGCTAAGTGTTACAGCAGGCTTGCGCAAAATTATTTCCTGGCTCTGTCTGGGCTGTTAAATCACCGCTGTATTGCAGTCCACAGTGCAACACTCTGCAGTTATTTGACATACTCCAGGGCCAGTAGCGGTGAGGCAGGGACAGAAGACATATTGATTGAATATAGGCAGTGGGCCTTTGCAAAAACATTTGGGGAAAAAAATCTATTTGGGCTGCCTGTGACTGTCCTCAGTGTTCTGGGTCTGTGCTGGGTGTAGTTGTCCTCCTAATTCATACGAAGCCAGCTAAGTGTTACAGCAGGCTTGCGCAAAATTATTTCCTGGCTCTGTCTGGGCTGTTAATTCACCGCTGCATTGCAGTCCACAGTGCAACGCTCTGCAGTTATTTGACATACTCCAGGGCCAGTAGCGGTGAGGTAGGGACAGAAGACATATTGATTGAATATAGGCAGTGGGCCTTTGCAAAAACATTTGGGGAAAAAATCTATTTGGGCTGCCTGTCACTGTCCTCAGTGTTCTGGGTCTCTGCTGGGTGTAGTTGTCCTCCAAATTCATACGCAGCCAGCTAAGTGTTACAGCAGGCTTGCGCAAAATTATTTCCTGGCTCTGTCTGGGCTGTTAAATCACCGCTGTATTGCAGTCCACAGTGCAACACTCTGCAGTTATTTGACATACTCCAGGGCCAGTAGCGGTGAGGCAGGGACAGAAGACATATTGATTGAATATAGGCAGTGGGCCTTTGCAAAAACATTTGGGGAAAAAAATCTATTTGGGCTGCCTGTCACTGTCCTCAGTGTTCTGGGTCTCTGCTGCGTGTAGTAGTCCTCCTAATTCATACGCAGCCAGCTAAGTGTTACAGCAGGCTTACGCAAAATTATTTCCTGGCGTTCCGTAAGCGAAGTCAGCCTCCAACCACAGGCCAATAAGCGGCACATTTAATTACAGCGTTCTGTTTCTGCATTACTGGTAATACAGCATGCTGAGGGGTAGGGGTAGGCCTAGAGGACGTGGACGAGGACGCGGAGGCCCAAGTCAGGGTGTGGGCACAGGCCGAGCTCCTGATCCAGGTGTATCGCAGCCGACTGCTGCGGGATTAGGAGAGAGGCACGTTTCTGGCGTCCCCACATTCATCGCACAATTAATGGGTCCACGCGGTAGACCTTTATTAGAAAATGAGCAGTGTGAGCAGGTCCTGTCCTGGATGGCAGAAAGTGCATTCAGCAATCTATCGTCCACCCACAGTTCTGCGCCGTCCACTGCTGCAACTCTGAATCCTCTGGCTGCTGCTCCTCCTTCCTCCCAGCCTCCTCACTCCGTTACAATGAGACATTCTGAGGAGCGGGCAGACTCCCAGGAACTGTTCTCGGGCCCCTGCTCAGATTGGGCAGCAGTAATTCCTCTCCCACCAGAGGAGTTTATCGTGACTGATGCCCAACCATTGGAAAGTTCCCGGGGTCCGGGGGATGAGGCTGGGGACTTCCGGCAACTGTCTCAAGACCTTTCAGTGGGTGAGGAGGCCGATGACGATGAGACACAGTTGTCTATCAGTGAGGTAGTAGTAAGGGCAGTAAGACCGAGGGAGGAGCGCACAGAGGATTCGGAGGAAGAGCAGCAGGACAATGAGGTGACTGACCCCACCTGGTTTGCTACGCCTACTGAGGACAGGTCTTCAGAGGGGGAGCCAAGGGCAGCAGCAGGGCAGGTTGCAAGAGGCAGTGCGGTGGCCAGGGGTAGAGGCAGGGCCAGACCGAATAATCCACCAACTGTTTCCCAAAGCGCCCCCCTCGCGTCATGCCACCCTGCAGAGGCCGAGGTGCTCAAAGGTCTGGCAGTTTTTCACTGAGAGTACAGACGACCGACGAACAGTGGTGTGCAACCTTTGTCGCGCCAAGATCAGCCGGGGAGCCACCACCACCAGCCTCACCACCACCAGCATGCGCAAACATATGATGGCCAAGCACCCCACAAGGTGGGACGAAGGCCGTTCACCGCCTCCGGTTTGCACCGCTGCCTCTCCCCCTGTGCCCCAACCTGCCACTGAGATGCAACCCCCCTGTCAGGGCACAGGCACTACCGTCTCCTGGCCTGCACCCACACCCTCACCTCCGCTGTCCTCGGCCCCATCCACCAATGTCTGTCAGCGCACCGTCCAGCCGTCACTAGCACAAGTGTTGGAGCGCAAGTACACCGCCACGCACCCGCACGCTCAAACGTTAAACGTGCACATAGCCAAATTTATCAGCCTGGAGATGCTGCCGTATAGGGTTGTGGAAACGGAGTCTTTCAAAAGTATGATGGCAGCGGCGGCCCCGCGCTACTCAGTTCCCAGTCGCCACTACTTTTCCCAATGTGCTGTCCCAGCCCTACACGACCACGTCTCCCGCAACATTGTACGCGCCCTCACCAACGCGGTTACTGCCAAGGTCCACTTAACAACAGACACGTGGACAAGCACAAGCGGGCAGGGCCACTATATCTCCCTGACAGCACATTGGGTGAATTTAGTGGAGGCTGGGACAGAGTCAGAGCCTGGGACCGCTCACGTCCTACACCCCCAGAATTGCGTGTCCCAGCTCGGTGGTGGTATCTGCGGCGGTGTATGCTTCCTCCACTAAAGCACCCTCCTCCTCCTCCTCCAACGCAACCTCTGTCTCGCAATCAAGATGTGTCAGCAGCAGCAGCACGTCGCCAGCAGTCAGTGTCACGCGGCGTGGCAGCACAGCGGTGGGCAAGCGTCAGCAGGCCGTGCTGAAACTACTCAGCTTAGGAGAGAAGAGGCACACGGCCCACGAACTGCTGCAGGGTATGACAGAGCAGACCGACCGCTGGCTTGCGCCGCTGAGCCTCCAACCGGGCATGGTCGTGTGTGACAACGGCCGTAACCTGGTGGCGGCTCTGCAGCTCGGCAGCCTCACGCACGTGCCATGCCTGGCCCACGTCTTTAATTTGGTGGTTCAGCGCTTTCTGAAAAGCTACCCACGCTTGACAGACCTGCTCGGAAAGGTGCGCCGGCTCTGCGCACATTTCCGCAAGTCCCACACGGACGCTGCCACCCTGCGCACCCTGCAACATTGGTTTCATCTGCCAGTGCACCGACTGCTATGCGACGTGCCCACACGGTGGAACTCTACGCTCCACATGTTGGCCAGGCTCTATGAGCAGCGTAGAGCTATAGTGGAATACCAACTCCAACATGGGCGGCGCAGTGGGAGTCAGCCTCCTCAATTCTTTACAGAAGAGTGGGCCTGGTTGGCAGACATCTGCCAGGTCCTTGGAAACTTTGAGGAGTCTACCCAGATGGTGAGCGGTGATGCTGCAATCATTAGCGTCACCATTTCTCTGCTATGCCTCTTGAGAAGTACCCTGCAAAGCATAAATGCAGACGCTTTGCGCTCGGAAACAGAGCTGGGGGAAGACAGTATGTCGCTGGATAGTCAGAGCACCCTCCTGTCTATATCTCAGCGCGTTGAGGAGGAGGAGGAGGAGCATGAGGAGGATGAGGAGGAGGGGGAAGAGACAGCTTGGCCCACTGCTGAGGGTACACATGCTGCTTGCCTGTCATCCTTTCAGCGTGTATGGCCTGAGGAGGAGGAGGAGGAGGATCCTGAAAGTGATCTTCCTAGTGAGGACAGTCATGTGTTGCGTACAGGTACCCTGGCACACATGGCTGACTTCATGTTAGGATGCCTTTCTCGTGACCCTCGCATTACACGCATTCTGGCCACTACGGATTACTGGGTGTACACACTGCTTGACCCACAGTATAAGGAGAACCTTTCCACTCTCATACCCGAAGAGGAAAGGGGTTCGAGAGTGATGCTATACCACAGGACGCTGGCGGACAAACTGATGGTAAAATTCCCATCCGACAGCGCTAGTGGCCGAAGGCGCAGTTCCGAGGGCCAGGTAGCAGGGGAGGCGCGGAGATCAGGCAGCATGTACAGCACAGGCAGGGGAACACTCTCTAAGGCCCTTGACAGCTTTATGGCTTCTCAGCAAGACTGTGTCACCACTCCCCAGTCAAGGCTGAGTCGGCGGGAGCACTGTAAAAGGATGGTGAGGGAGTACGTAGCCGATCGCACGACCGTCCTCCGTGACGCCTCTGCCCCCTACAACTACTGGGTGTCGAAGCTGGACACGTGGCCTGAATTCGCACTATATGCCCTGGAGGTGCTTGCTTGTCCTGCGGCTAGCATCTTGTCAGAGAGGGTGTTTAGTGCGGCTGGGGGAATCATCACAGATAAGCGTACCCGCCTGTCAACCGACAGTGCCGACAGGCTTACACTCATCAAGATGAACAAAGCCTGGATTTCCCCAGACTTCTTTTCTCCACCAGCGGACAGCAGCGATACCTAAACAATACGTAGGCTTCACCCGCGGATGGAAGCATCGTTCTCTATCACCATCAAAAACGGGGACCTTTTTGCTTCATCAATCTGTGTATAATATTCCTCCTCCTCCTCCTGCTCCTCCTCCTGAAACCTCACATAATCACGCCGAACGGGCATTTTTTCTTAGGCCCACAAGGCTCACTCATATAATTTTTGTAAACAACTTTTATACGTTTCAATGCTCATTAAAGCGTTGAAACTTTCACCTCAACCAATTTTTATTTTAACTGGGCTGCCTCCAGGCCTAGTTACCAATTAAGCCACATTAACCAAAGCGATTAATGGATTTCACCTGCCCTCTTGGTTGGGCATGGGCAATTTTTCTCAGGTACATTAGTACTGTTGGTACACCAATTTTTGGGGGCCCTCGCCTACAGTGTAATCAAATGAATTTTTAGCCCACCTGCATTACAGCTGACGTTACATCAGCTGTGTTGGGCACTGCAATGGGATATATTTATGTACCGCCGGTGGGTTCCAGGGAGCCACCCATGCCGTGGGTCCACAGGGAGTTGTAACTGCATGTGTCCACTTCTAAAGAACCCCAGTCTGACTGGGGCATGCAGTGTGGGCCGAAGCCCACCTGCATTAAGCACGACATTACCTCAGCTGTGATGGGCAATGCAATGGGATACATTTATGTACCGCCGGTGGGTTCCAGGGAGCCACCCATGCTGTGGGTGCACACGGAATTCCCATTGCGGAGTTGTACCTGCCTGTGAATATTTATAAAAAAACGCGGTCTGACTGGGGGATGCAGACACCTTGACAGAATGAATAGTGTGTGGCACATAGGTTCCCCATTGCTATGCCCACGTGTGCAGCTCCAGATGGAGGTGGAACAGGATTGGATTTCTCATTGCTTCTGTACAGCATTGTGGACTATCGCCCCGCCCCTTTTAAAGAGGGTCGCTGCCTAGCCGTGCCAACCCTCTGCAGTGTGTGCCTGCGGTTCCTCTGGCAGACGCACTTATAAATAGACATGAGGGTGGCGTGGCATGAGGGCAGCTGAAGGCTGGGCAGGGACAGTTTGGTGTGCGCTGTGGACACTGGGTCGTGCGGGGGGGGTTGGTCAGCATGTAACCCAGGAGAAGGGGCAGCGGAGTGTCATGCAGGCAGTGATTGTGTTTTGTTGGAGGTAGTGTGGTGCTTAGCTAAGGTATGCATTGCTAATGAGGGCTTTTCAGAAGTAAAAATTGTTGGGGGGGGGGGCCACTCTTGCCGCTATTGTGGCTTAATAGTGGGACCTGTGAACTTGAGATGCAGCCCAACCTGTAGCCCCTCGCCTGCCCTATCTGTTGCTGTGTCGTTCCCATCACTTTCTTGAATTGCCCCGATTTTCACAAATGAAAACCTTAGCGAGCATCGGCGATATACAAAAATGCTCGGGTCGCCCATTGACTTCAATGGGGTTCGTTACTCGAAACGAACCCTCGAGCATCGCGATAATTTCTTCCCGAGTAACGAGCACCCGAGCATTTTGGTGCTCGCTCATCTCTATTATCTAACTAATTTTTCCGGCCTTCGCCTACACTCATAGTAACCACATTTTTTAAGCTGTTCGCCTATACTCTTGGTACACCAATGTTTCAAGGGTTCGCCTACACTCTTGCTACAGAACTGTTAGAGGGGTCCGCCTATACTGTTGCTACAAAAATGTCACTGGGGTCCGCCTATACTCTTGCTACATAAATGTTACTGGGTTCTGCCTATACATTTGCTACTAAAAGGTTTGAGGGGTCCGCCTATACTCTTGCTACAGAAATGTTACTGGGGTCCGCCTATACAGTTGCTACAGAAATGTTACTGGGGTCCGCCTATACAGTTGCTACATAAATGTTACTGGGGTCCGCCTATGCTGTGGGTACACAAAGACTTCTCATTGCTGTGTCTTACCTGTCTGGCAAAAATACACTGACTGACTAGGGCATGAATTGTGGGCCGAGGCCGAGGTCCTTGGTGGGGTGAAACTCTGCCATGTTTGGGCACTCTGATTTTTTCCTGTGTAATACCATCTTTGTGCACCCACAGCATAGGCGAGCCCAAGAAACTTAAAGACTTCCAATTGCGGTGTTGAGCTATCTGACACCTACACAGAATGAATTGTGTGGGGACACATGGATTTCCCATTGCTATGTAACTCAAGCACCTTGGGTCACACAAGGTGGAGGCTGGGACCGAGCCTGACCCTGGGCCCCTTTATGCCCATGTTTGCGGCTCCTGACAATTTTGTGATGGAGGTGGCACGGAATTGGAATGATAATCGTACGTCAATTTATCATCAATTCTCAACAGCATTGTGGGCTATCACCCACACTTTTAAGGAGAGTCGCTGCCTAGCCCGGCCTACCCTCTGCAGTGTGTGCCTCTGGTTCCTCCTCATCCAGTATGCACTTATAAATAGACATGAGGGTGGTGTGGCTATCAAGCGAGCGTGTGGCATGAGGCCAGCTGAACGCTGCGCAGGGAAAATTTTGTGTGCGCTGTAAACGCAGGGTCATACGGGGGTTGGACAGCAATGCCAGCATGTAACCCAAGAGAAGAGGCAGAACAAGTGTCACCAGCAGGCAGTGGTTTTCCTTGGTTGCAGGTAGTGTGGTGCTTAGCTAAGATGTGCCAGCACGTGTGCCTTGCTAATGAGGGTTTCTGCTGGGCAGAACAATATATAAAATATCCCGTGGATGGAGATCAAGAGAGAATATCATCATGCTGATAGCGGTCAGTCCTTACTATCTCCTATGTCTGACAGGGTCTATTTATCTGTATTGTCACCTTCAGTGTACATTGTTATTCTCCTGTATGGTATATGTAGTCACTTCTATCAGAGACTATGATAAAGTGACCAGTAAATGCTTTGTGCCTGTATTTATGAAGGGTTCTTACAGCTACTGACAACTGATGGGATGTTTACATATATTAACAATAAAATAGCAAAACTGGTACATATTGAGATATTCCGATTGTGGGCACTAGTGGCTGTGATGGCAGCAGATGAGCTGAGCTCCAACTCAGTCCTGCCATACACTGATTACAGATATTAGATAAAGATGCACTATTAGACTCCCAACATGTTTCACAACTAAAAACAGCGTCATCAGGGGACAAAAAAATACCAACAATACCGCCCATAGCTGGCTCAGTATCCCCTTTTACGGCCGGCTGTCCACGGGTGTTGCAAAGTCCCGCAGCAGATCGCCGCCGCTGGAGCCACCGCCCGGGGGCAGGAGCCGCCGCCAAATCTCCACCGGTCAGCCCTATCTAACAGATAGGCTGACCGTGGAGAATCGGAGCAATTCGCAGCATGCTGCAAATTGCCTGCCGCGAGCGAAGAATCACAATGATTCTCCGCTCGTGGACACGGGGCCGGCACTTTCCATAGCACTCTATGGAAAGCTTTAGCCTGCATGATTCAACTGCGATTTACCGTCGTGGACAGGGGGCCTAAAAGTTTGCCCTTCACTAATCCTCTCTTGCCTGACATGCCTCTGATGGAAGTAACTCCATACACCGTACAAATGAATAAAAATGTCCACTGATGGTGATGATACAAATAAATAGACTCTGTCAGTCGTAGGTCACAGTGAGGACTGGTCGCTATCAGGATCATTCATGAGATTCTCTCCAGATCTCCATCCACAGGACATTTTATTCATTCACACCTTTTTGTTGGCAACTAAAAACAATGTTTAGAAATAAAGTATCTCTTTAGGTGGTAAATGAAAGTTAAGTTGTTGCAGGGAAAACGTTTTTGACTTACAGTAAAAACCTGTTAGTTATGCATGTACACTAATGGTGTCCCTAAGCTGTAATAACTCCAATGTATCAGGACTACATGATTTCTGATAACTATTTTCCTGTTCTCTTTTATAGTGTTGGTTCTCATACAAGAAGGTAAGTTACCAGCATTGTTCTTCCATCCTTTATTTTATAACACTGACCCATATACAGTAGGGTTTAGAAGTATTTGGACAGTCACACCATTCTCATTATTTGGCGTCTGCACACTCCACAATGGATGTGAAACAGTCATCAGTTTGTGATTGAAGAGGAGACTTTCCGCTTTAAGTCAAAGGGTTTAGTACAAATATTGTGTTGACGGTGAATAATAGTCAATTATTACGTAGTCCTTCTGTTTTCATAGGCTCAAAATATTTATACAATTAACTCACAAGCAGTTTAGTGATAGGGTGCAGCCTGTTACTATAACAATGTTGGCTAAATACTATGATTGGTGATGATGATGATACCGGCAATGGATAATGGAGCAGATGGTATGCCACAGAAATAGCAAGCATTATTTCCCTATTCTCTCCCTGATGCTGACCCTAACTTCAGACACCACTGTCAGCAATTATCTCTCAGTTATCACTGCTGGTGACCATGTTTGAAATACCATTCATAACAACAAGACGGCATTAGGAGCCAAACAAGAAGAAAAACAAGCCAACTAAATAAAAAACTAAGACTATGAAAAAACAAACAAGGATTGAGCTAACACAAACCAAACTAAACTAGAACAAGATACTAGAACCTAAACAAGAAATACTGGAATAGACACATATTATTACTATCACCAGCAACCACACTGAAGAAGCCAGTGATACTTAAAGGGAGGCAGGCCAATGAGAAACTATTTACTATAGGAGGTTAGCTGATCCACTCCAATGGATCAGCCGTGGGAACAATGCATAGCTACTGTCCAACAGCAGGTTAGAAGGCAGGAGATGACGATCCAGCATCAGAACTCCTTATGGTCAGAACATTTACTGACATGTTGAGAGAAAGTCTGAAGATGATTCCAAACAAATTTGTATTTGGTTGTCATTTATAAGCACTCTGAATATGTGGTCCAAAGAGTTCAAGTGAACAAGCCATCATCAGACTGAAAAAAATGAGACAGCAGAAATTTTAGGAGCAGTCAAATCAACAATTTGGTACACTCTTAAAATGAAGGAAAGCACTGGTGACATATGCAACACCAAAGACCAAAAGAGCATGGAAGACAACCAAAGTCTCAAAATGCATATAAAACACTCCAGATGCCAGAGAATATGTTAACCAGCCACGGGAGCCTGGTATCCAGCTTTCCAGTCAAACTAAATGGGATTAATTATATTGGAGATCTTAACAGTTTAATTAGACAGTCTTCAGAGGACATAGTAGATTCCAAAGTTCAAAAAAGTGGAACTTATCTCTGTATTCACATTCTTCCATCCATAGCTGCCAATCGCTTCATGCTTTAGTATCAATCTTCACTAGCATCCTACAGATACCAGCATGTGGTTCATTTTTAGACATCTGATGCGCACTCCACCTGTTGCCAGCTCATACAATCAATGTACACTTCAATATAGTGCAGGTTCATCTGTTCTGGTCTTTAATATTCAACCATTTTGTCCTATATACTGACTCCCACAGGGAACAATTAGGATGGTTTACAACATGAAACAGGCTAGATTAGGCACATATTAGATACTAGAACTGCTGTAACATTTCTGTAGCAAGAGTATAGGCGAATCCCTCAAACCATTCAGTAGAAAAAGTAGAGGCGGACACCTGTAACGTTTCTGTAGCAAGTATATAGGCGGACCCCAGTAGTATTTCTCTAACCGCGCTCTCACTGAAAAACATCCACACCTTAGAACACCTAGCCCCCTGCGGCTTGCAGCGCCGGGGTGCTTTGGGAAACAGTTGGGGGATTCTTTGCTCTGGCCCTGGCTACCCCACTGCCTCTTCCAACCTGTCCTGCTTTTGCACTTGCCTCCCCCTCTGAAGCCCTGTCTTCTGTAGGCTTAGCAAGCCAGGTGGGGTCAGTCACCTCATCGTCCAGCAGCTCTTTCTCCGAATCCTCTGTGCGCTCCTCCCTCGGACTTACTGCCGTTACTACTGCCTCAATGACAGACAACTGTGTCTCATCATCCTCATCCACAAAAAGCTTTTGAGACAGTTGCCGGAAATCCCCAGCCTCATCACCCAGACTCCAGGAACTTTCCAAAGGTTGGGTATCGGTCACGACAAACTCCTCCGGTGGGAGAGGAACCGGCAGGGACCTAAAAACAGTTCCTGGGAGTCTGCCTGCTCAGAATCTGTCATTTTCCTGGAGTGACGAGGTTGAGAGAAAGGAGGAGCAGCCAGAGGATTCAGAGTTGCAGTCCCTAGGCCGGGAGTAGTGGACTGTGTAGAAGACCGGGTGGTGGATACATTGCTGACGCATTATCTGCCATTCACGACAGGACCTGCTCGCACTGCTCTACTTGTAATAAAGGTCTACCACGCGGACCCGCAAATTGTGATAGGAAGCTGGTGAGCGTAGGGACTGGGCGCTCTCCTAATCCCTCAGCAGCCGCCTGTGATGCACCCCACCCCGGACCTCGGCCTGCGCCCGCACCCTCACTTGGACGCCCGCAGCCGCGTCCTCGTCCTCGGCCCTTACCTCTACTCCTCATTACTTCGGAATAAATCACCCCACCGTATAGCACTTAGAACTGTGGCTAATTTACCGCACACAGAGATGTGTAGATACCAGAGGCTCTATGCTGTGACCGGAAAAAATTAAACCGCTGTCTAGCGCTGATACGGAGGGATCATTTACCGCTCACAGAGACTTGTATATAATAGAGAGGCTGTATGCAGTGGGTGAAAAATAGAAAGGCAGTGTATAGTGCTAATGACAGGGGGAACTTCAATGCAACCAAGGAAAGGGTATCGTGCGACGCTCTGCCCAGGGGCAGAAAGCTATACAGCCAGTGAACAGTGCTAATAACAGGGGCAACTTCACTGAACCCAAGGAAAGGGTATTGTGTGATGCTCTGCCCAGGGGCAGAAAGCTATACAGCCAGTGAACAGTGCTGATAACTGCGGCTACTTCACCCAACACATAGAATGGTGTCTGTGAAATGCTGTTCTGCAGTGGCCCAGGACATATTTGCGTACTATTTAGCGATGAGAGTGAGCCCTCTGCCTAAGGCACTGCACACATAAGACGGTATAGCTGCAATGATCTGGAGTGGCCCAGGAAAAATTTGCATACTATTTAGCGATGAGTCTGAGAATGCTATAGCTGTAATGCTCTGCAGTGGGATATAGGTTTTAAAAAAACAAAACTGGTGCACTACTGCTCCCAGCCAGGCACAACTGTAATGCACACGATGAGGAGTAGCCCTAAGAAGGACCATTGGGGTTCTTGAAGACTGGATCCTACTCTAACACTTTCCTTATATCAGCAGCAGCACTTTCCCTAACCACTGCCAGCATGTGTCTGAGGGAAGCCGAGGGCGGGACCAGTTTAAGTTGTCGGCGGTCACCTGATCGGCCCAGCCACTCACTACTGTGGGGTGGGGGTGGTGGGGCTGGCACGTCACAGCAGGAAGTGATAATGCCTTCCCCGCATGTTTATTGGCTAGAAAATGGCGCTAAACATTCAGGGAAGAGAAATCCAATTGACTCGAGTACCGTGTGGTGTTCGTCTCGGGTAACAAGCATCTCGATTTGCCTAATACTCGAACGAGCATCAAGCTCCGACAGGTTTGCTCGCTCATCTCTAGTAGTTTTACATGCCTTGCATTTATTGCATGGAAAGAAACCTATTAATGCTATCCCTTTATCTTGATTCTGCAGACAGCTTTTTACTAAGTGACCCTTTTCTGCCCCAGCTCTAATATACACAATCTGCGGTTGAATCGGTAATTTCATGCCCAAAAATGTGTCATTCCTCAACACAAGCCAGTGCTTCTGAAAGATGTTTATAATAGTGATATGATCTCTACTATAACTGGTGATAGAAGGAATTTCCTCTTTTCTTTCAGGTTTCTTTTTTTACTGCAGTTAAAGGGGTTGTCCCGCGCCGAAACGGGTTTGTTTTTTTTTCAATAGCCCCCCTGTTCGGCGCGAGACAAACCCGATGCAGGGATAAAAAAAAAAACAGATAGTACTTACCCGCATCCCCGCGGTCCAGCGTCTTCATACTTACCTTGTGAAGATGGCCGCCGGGATCTTCACCCTCGGTGGACCGCAGGGCTTCTGTGCGGTCCATTGCCGATTCCAGCCTCCTGATTGGCTGGAATCGGCACATGTGACGGGGCGGAGCTACGAGGAGCCGCTCTCCGGCAGGAGCGGCCCCATTCAGCAAAGGAGAAGACCGGACTGCGCAAGCGCGTCTAATCGGGCGATTAGACGCTGAAGATTAGACGGCACCATGGCGACGGGGACGCCAGCAACGGAACAGGTAAGTGAATAACTTCTGTATGGCTCATAATTAATGCACAATGTACATTACAAAGTGCATTAATATGGCCATACAGAAGTGTATACCCCCACTTTGTTTCGTGGGACAACCCCTTTAATACTTCCTCATTCTCACTAGAACTTCTTCCTTTTTGCTGTTTAGAATTTCCTTCAGATAGTTTTTTTTTCTTTCCAATGTTTTATGCGATAATTTCTATTCTTATTTATGGATTTTCTAGTTTAGCTCACATCCCTTGGCAAGTTACCGGGCCATAAGATAATTTACAAGGTGGGATATGGACTCAAGAAGTACAGTAACTGGCTCACAACAGGTGGGGCTGTACAGGCCTTATTCTAACTATATATTTATAGTATTGGGCAAAAGTTTTAGACAGCCTTTTTAAAAAATGCTGCGGGGTAAGAATGCTTTGAAATATAGAAATTTAATTAGTTCACTTTTGTCAATTAACAAAAGACAAAGTGACTGAACAACGGAGAAGTCTAAATCCCATCAATATTTAGTGTCACCACCCTTTGCTTTCAAAACATCAATTCTTCTAGGTACAATTACACATTTTGTGAAAGAACTTAGCAGGGAGGTTGCCCAAACATCCTGGAGAACTAACCAGATCTTCTTTGGATGTCGGCTTGTCTCTTCATGTAATCCCAGACAGACTGATGAGATCAGGGCTTTGAGAGGCCATTGGGCTACGACTAGAGATGAGCGAGCACCAAAATGCTCGGGTGCTCTTTGCTCGGGACGAAATTTTCGCGATGCTCGAGGGTTCGTTTCGAATAACGAACCCCATTGAAGTCAATGGGCGACTCGAGCATTTTTGTATATCGCCGATGCTCACTAAGGTTTTCATTTGTGAAAATCTGGGCAATTCAAGAAAGTGATGGGAACGACACAGCAACAGATAGGGCAGGCGAGGGGCTACATGTTGGGCTGCATCTCAAGTTCACAGGTCCCAATATTAAGCCACAATAGCGGCAAGAGTGCCCCCCCCCCCTCCCAACAACTTTTACTTCTGAAAAGCCCTCATTAGCAATGCATACCTTAGCTAAGCACCACACTACCTCCAACAAAGCACAATCACTGCAAGCATGACACTCCGCTGCCACTTCTCCTGGGTTACATGCTGCCCAACCCCCCCACCCGCACGACCCAGTGTCCACAGCGCACACCAAATTGTCCCTGCACAGCCTTCAGCTGCCCTCATGCCACGCCACACTCATGTCTATTTATAAGTGCGTCTGCCAGAGGAACCGCAGGCACACTCTGCAGAGGGTTGGCACGGCTAGGCAGCGACCCTCTTTAAAAGGGGCTGGGCGATAGCCCACAATGCTGTACAGAAGCAATGAGAAATCCAATCCTGTGCCACCTCCATCTGGAGCTGCACACGTGGGCATAGCAATGGGGAACCTATGTGCCACACACTATTCATTCTGTCAAGGTGTCTGCATGCCCCAGTCAGACCGCGGTTTTTTTATAAATAGTCACAGGCAGGTACAACTGGGAATCCCCAACTCCGCAATGGGAATTCCGTGTGCACCCACAGCATGGGTGGCTCCCTGGAACCCACCCGCTGTACATAAATGTATCCCATTGCAGTGCCCTGGACAGCAGAGCTAACGTCAGATGAAATGCAGGTGGGCTTCGGCCCACACTGCATGCCCCAGTCAGACTGGGGTTCTTTAGAAGTGGACACAGATGCATTTACAACTCCCTGTGGACCCACAGCATGGGTGGGTGCCAGGAAGCCACTGGCGGTACATAAAAATATCCCATTGCATTGCCCATCACAGCTGATGTTACGTCAGCTGTAATGCAGGTGGGCAAAAATTTAATTGGATTACACTGTAGGCGAGGGCCCACAAAAATTGGTGTACCAACAGTACTAATGTACCTGAGAAAAATTGCCCATGCCCAACCGAGAGGGCAGGTGAAACCCATTAATCGCTTTGGTTACTGTGGCTTAATTGGTAACTAGGCCTGGAGGCAACCCAGTTCAAATAAAAATTGGTTCAGGTGAAAGTTTCAACGCTTTAATGAGCATTGAAACGTATAAACATTGTTTACAAAAATTATATGACTGAGCCTTGTAGGCCTAAGAAAAAATGCACGTTCGGCGTGATTCCTCAGGTTTCAGGAGGATGAATATTATACACAGATTGATGAAGCAAAAAGGTCCCCATTTTGGATGGTGATAGAGAACGATGCTTCCATCCGCGGGTGCAGCCTACGTATTGTTTAGGTACCGCTGCTGTCCGCTGGTGGAGAAGAGAAGTCTGGGGAAATCCAGGCTTTGTTCATCTTGATGAGTGTAAGCCTGTCGGCACTGTCGGTTGACAGGTGGGTACGCTTATCCGTGAGGATTCCCCCAGCCACACTAAACACACTCTCTGACAAGACGCTAGCCGCAGGACAAGCAAGCACCTCCAGGACATACAGCGCGAGTTCAGGCCACGTGTCCAGCTTCAACACCCAGTAGTTGTAGGGGGCAGAGGCGTCACTGAGGACGGTCGTGCGATCGGCTACGTACTCCCTCACCATCCTTTTACAGTGCTCCCCGCTTGACTGGGGAGCGGTGACACAGTCTTGCTGGGGAGTCATAAAGCTGTCAAAGGCCTTAGAGAGTGTTCCCCTGCCTGCGCTGTACATGCTGCCTGATCTCTGCGCCTCCCCTGCTACCTGGGCCGCGGAAATGCGCCTTCGGCCACTAGCGCTGTCGGATGGGAAGTTTACCATCAGTTTGTCCACCAGCGCCCTGTGGTATAGCATCATTCTCGAACCCCTTTCCTCTTCGGGAATGAGAGTGGAAAGGCTCTCCTTATACCGTGGGTCGAGCAGTGTGTACACCCAGTAATCCGTAGCGGCCAGAATGCGTGTAACGCGAGGGTCACGAGAAAGGCATCCTAACATGAAGTCAGCCATGTGTGGCGGGGTACCTGTACGCAACACATGGCTGTCCTCACTAGGAAGATCACTTTCAGGATCCTCCTCCTCCTCCTCTGGCCATACACGCTGAAAGGATGACAGGCAAGCTGCATCTGTACCCTCAGCAGTGGGCCAAGCTGTCTCTTCCCCCTCCTCCTCATGCTCCTCCCCTCCTCCTCCTCCTCCTCTGGCCATACAAGCTGAAAGGATGACAGGCAAGCAGCATCTGTCCCCTCAGCAGTGGGCCAAGCTGTCTCTTCCCCCTCCTCCTCATGCTCCTCCCCCTCCTCCTCAACGCGCTGAGATATAGACATGAGGTTGCTCTGACTATCCAGCGACATACTGTCTCCCCCGCCTCCGTTTCTGATCCCAAAGCGTCTGCCTTTATGCTTTGCAGGGAACTTCTCAAGAGGCATAGCAGAGAAATGGTGACGCTAATGATTGCAGCATCCCCGCTCACTATCTGGGTAGACTCCTCAAAGTTTCCAAGGACCTGGCAGATGGCTGCCAACCAGGCCCACTCTTCTGTAAATAATTGAGGAGGCTGACTCCCACTGCGCCGCCCATGTTGGAGTTGGTATTCCACTATAGCTCTACGCTGCTCATAGAGTCTGGCCAACATGTGGAGCGTAGAGTTCCACTGTGTGGGCACGTCGCACAGCAGTCGGTGCACTGGCAGATTAAACCGATGTTGCAGTGTCCGCAGGGTGGCAGCGTGCGTGTGGGATTTGCGGAAATGTGCGCCGAGCTGGCGCACCTTTCCGAGCAGGTATGACAAGTGGGGGTAGCTTTTCAGAAAGCGCTGAACCACCAAATTAAAGACATGGGCCAGGCATGGCACGTGTGTGAGGCTGCCGAGCTGCAGAGCCGCCACCAGGTTACGGCCGTTGTCACACACGACCATGCCCGGTTGGAGGCTCAGCGGCGCAAGCAAGCGGTCGGTCTGCTCTGTCAGACCCTGCAGCAGTTCGTGGGCCGTGTGACTCTTCTCTCCTAAGCTGAGTAGTTTCAGCACGGCCTGCTGACGCTTGCCCACCGCTGTGCTGCCACGCCGCGTGACACCGACTGCTGGTGACGTGCTGCTGCTGCTGACACATCTTGATTGCGAGACAGAGGTTGCGGAGGAGGAGGAGGAGGAGGGTGGTTTAGTGGAGGAAGCATACACCCCCACAGATACCAGCACCGAGCTGGGGCACGCAATTCGGGGGGTGGGTAGGACGTGAGCGGTCCCAGGCTCTGTCTCTGTCCCAACCTCCACTAAATTCACCCAATGTGCCGTCAGGGAGATATAGTGGCCCTGCCCGCCTGTGCTTGTCCACGTGTCTGTTGTTAAGTGGACCTTGGTAGTAACCGCGTTGGTGAGGGCCCGTACAATGTTGCGGGAGACATGGTCATGCAGGCCTGGGACGGCACATCGGGAAAAGTAGTGGCGACTGGGAACCGAGTAGCGCGGGGCCGCCGCCGCCATCATGCTTTTGAAAGCCTCCGTTTCCACAAGCCTATACGGCAGCATCTCTAGGCTGATCAATTTTGCAATGTCCACGTTTAACGCTTGAGCGTGCGGGTGCGTGGCGTCGTACTTGCGCTTGCGCTCAAACAGTGGTGCTAGCGACGTCTGGACGCTACGCTGAGAGACATTGGTGGATGGGGCCGAGGACAGCGGAGGTGAGGGTGTGGGTGCAGGCCAGGAGACGGTAGTGCCTGTGTCCTCAGAGGGGGATTGGATCTCAGTGGCAGGTTGGGGCACAGGGGGAGAGGCAGTGGTGCAAACCGGAGGCGGTGAACGGGCATCGTCCCACCTTGTGGGGTGCTTGGCCATCATATGCCTGCGCATGCTGGTGGTGGTGCCTCCCCAGCTGATCTTGGCGCGACAAAGGTTGCACACCACTGTTCGTCGGTCGTCAGGCGTCTCTGTGAAAAACTGCCACACCGTAGAGCACCTTGACCTCTGCAGGGTGGCATGGCGCGAGGGGGCGCTTTGGGAACCAGTTGGTGGATTATTCGGTCTGGCCCTGCCTTTCCCCCTGGCCACCGCACTGGCTCGGCCTGTGCCCACACCCTGACTTGGGCCTCCGCGTCCTCGCCCGCGTCCACGTCCTATAGGCCTACCCCTACCCCTCAGCATGGTGTATTACCAGGAGTGAAGAAACAGAACGCTGTAATTAAATGTGCCACTTATTGGCCTGTGCTTGGAGGCTGACTTCGTTTACGGAACGCCAGGAAATAATTTGGCGCAAGCCTGCTGTAACACTTAGCTGGCTGCGTATTTATTTGGAGAAATACTACCCCCAGCAGACACGGACCCAGAACACTGAGCAGAGTGACAGGCAGGCCAAATAGATTTTTTGACCAATATTTTTTTGAAAAGGACCACTGCGTATATTCAATCAAAAATATATGTCTTCTGGCCCTGCCTACACAATTCTGTCCCTGGAGTATTACTGCAGGGCGCAATGCTCTGCACGGCCGATATACCAAAAAAAAAAAAAGTGCAACACTGCAAAAAGCAGCCTCCACACTACTGCACACGGTTAGATGTGGCCCTAAGAAGGACCGTTGGGGTTCTTGAAGCCTACACTAACTCCTAACACTCTCCCTACTGCAGCTCCAACACGATAGCACTTTCCCTCAGCTATGTCACAACGCATCTGAGGCGAGCCGTGGGAGGGGCCGATTTTTATACTCGGGTGACACCTGATCTCGCCAGCCACTCACTGCAGGGGGGTGGTATAGGGCTTGAACGTCGCAGGGGGAAGTTGTAATGCCTTCCCTGTCTTTCAATTGGCCAGAAAAGCGCGCTAACCTCTCAGAGATGAAAGTGAAAGTAACCCGAACATCGCGTGGTACTCGTTACGAGTAACGAGCATCTCGAACACGCTAATACTTGAACGAGTATCAAGCTCGGACGAGTACGTTCGCTCATCTCCAGCTACGACCCCATCATGACTGCAGACAGTATATTAGTCTGATTGGTGGAATACATATCAGTGGACGGGGTACATAAAGGCGTCAGACTTCTGTGGTTCTATCTTTATTCATAAATTATTGCTAGTTTTGCTTTATGTGATAGTTTAATTTTGTTTATGTTTTAGTTTTCATATTAGTCTGGATTAGTGCCTACTGGTTGTGCTTCAATTCTCTGTTCTGCATACTGTTTAATGTACCCTTTTTAAAATTTTATTTGTAATTTCACATGTCTGTCGATACCTCACACGTGTGTTTTTATGTATTTTTTATTTCTTCCTATCTTTTTTCCCCTTCACTAAAACCTTGCCCTTAGGCCTTACTCACACGAACGTATGTACGCGACTAATTAGCAGCATACATACTTTCACGCCGAGCTGATATACGTCGTCCTCATCTGCAGTGGGGGGGGGGGGGGGAAAGGATGGAAGAGCCAGGAGCAGGCACTGAGCTCCAACCTCCTCTCTGCCTTCTCTCCGCCCCTCTGCACTATTTGCACTGGGGAGAGGTGGGGCGGGGGCGGGGCTAATTCTCTGAACGTAGCCCCGCCCCCATCCTGCCTCCTTTCATAGTGCAGAGGTCGGGGAGGGGGCGGAGAGGGGGTGGAGAGCGGGTGGGAGCTCAGTTCCTGCTCCTGGCTCTTCCATCCTTTCCCCCCTGCATATGAGGACGACGTATATCGGCTCGGCGTGAAAACCGAGCCGATATACGTTCGTGTGAATCCAGCCTTAGAGATAGATATTGTAGAGAGGATATATTGTGGCTGGTGTGAAAGCTTGCAGACCAGGGTTATGTTGGAGGGACCAGAGAAAGACGCTGCATGTTTATATCCTTATATAAAACATGGTCTTAACTATAGATAAGCGAGTATACTCGCTAAAGGCAATTGCTCGAGCGAGCATTGCCTTTAGCGAGTATCTCCCCCGCTCGAGGCAGAAGGTTCGGGTGTCGGCAGCGGGCACAGAGCTGCGGGGAAGAGCGGGGCGCTCTCTCTCACTCTCCCCCCCCCCCCCGCGCTCTACTCACCGCTCCCCCGCGTCGGCACCCGAACCTTCAGTCTCGAACGGGGGAGATACTCGCTAAAGGCAATGCTCGCTCGAGCAATTGCCTTTAGCGAGTATACTCGCTCATCTCTAGTCTTAACTAGAGATGAGCGAGCATACTCGGCCACGCCCTTTTTTGCCCGAGCGCCGTGATTTTCGAGTACTTCCGTACTCGGGCGAAAAGATTCGGGGGGCGCCGTGGGTGAGTGGGGGGTTGCAGCGGGGAGTGGGGGGGAGAGGGAGAGAGAGAGGGCTCCCCCCTGTTCTCCGCTGCTACCCCCCGCTCCGCCACACCTCCCCCCGCCCCCCGGCGCCCCCCGAATCTTTTCACCCGAGTACGGAAGTACTCGAAAATCGCGGTGCTCGATCGAGTAATTACTCGAAACGAGTAGGTTCGCTCATCTCTAGTCCTAACCCTTTGCAGTCCAATTTTGGATTCAGGGTTTCCTAGGGGGCTTTTTCTTTCTGCCTTTATACAATGGCGCCATCTGCTGGCTAGATCAAGTACAGCGGTATGGCACATGCTGGACAGCAGAGCGGCTAGTAATTTACAGTTAGAATACCCTGCCGGACGTCTTCCAAAATCGAAGCTGCACAGCCTTCGATGAGAATGTTTACAGATGTCAGACAGTGGAATGGAAAGGGTTAAATTTCAATTTTTTTTTTTAAACTAGTTTTTATTGATATTTTTCAAATTTTCTATACAAAGGTACAGTAAGAGAGTCATACATATCTCTTTATCTATACATGTGGCATAAAACAATATATTTGCATGGTAATAACTAGAGATGAGCAAGCACACTCATCCAAGCTTGATGCTCATTCGAGTATCAGGGTACTCGAGATGCTTGTTACTCGGGACGAACACCACGCGGTACTCGAGTCAATTGCATTTCCCTTCCCCGCATGTTTAGCACCATTTTCTAGCCAATAAACATGCGAGGAAGGCATTACCACTTCCTGCAGTGACGTGCCAGCCCTCTCTCCACCCCCTCCCCACAGTAGTGAGTGGCTGGCGAGATCAGGTGACCGCCGAGTACTTAAACAGGTCCCGCCCGAGGCTCAGACGCAAGCTGGCAGAGCTTAGGGAAAGTGCTCCTGCTGATATAGGGAAAGTGTTAGAGTAGGATCCAGTCTTCAAGAACCCCAATAGTCCTTCTTAGGGCTACTCCTCATCATGTGCATTACAGTTGTGGCTAGCTGGGAGCAGTCGTGCGCTAGGTTTTTTTTTACATCTATCCCTCTGCAGAGCTTTACAGCTATAGCAGCTCACTCTCATCACTAAATAGTACGCAAATATGTCCTGGGCCACTGCAGAACAGCATTTTCCAGACACCATTCTATGTGTTGGGTGAAGTTGCCGCAGTTATCAGCACAATCCACTGGCTGGATAGCTTTCTGCCCCTGTGCAGAGCATCGCACAAATACCCTTTCCTTGGGTGCGGTGAAGTTGGGTTTTTTCTCTTTTTAATATATATATATATCTCTGCAAGGCATTACAGCTCTCAGTTTGCAGTGCAATATGCAGAGTTGAGGGAAAGTGTTTGAGTAGGATCCTGTCTTCAAGAACCCCAACAGTCCTTCTTGGGGCTACTCCTCATCCTGTGCATTACAGTTGTGGCTGGCTGGGTGCAGTGGTGCACCAGTTTTTTTTTTGTTTTTTTTTAACATCCATACCTCTGCAGAGCATTACAGCTATAGCAACTCACTCTCATCGCAAAAGTTCCCGGAGTCCGGGTCATGAGGCTGGGGACTTCCAGCAACTGTCTCAAGAGCTTTTTGTGGATGAGGATGATGAGACACAGTTGTCTGTCAGTGAGGTAGTAGTAAGGGCACTAAATCTGAGGGAGGAGCGCACAGAGGATTCGGAGGATGAGCAGCTGGACGATGAGGTGACTGATCCCACCTGGTTTGCTACGCCTACTGAAGATAGAGCTTCAGAGGGGGAGGCAAGTGCAGCAGCAGGACAGGTTGGAAGAGGCAGTGCGGTGGCCAGGGGTAGAGGCAGGGCCAGACCGAATAATCCACCAACTGTTTCCCAAAGCACCCTCTTGCGGCAAGCCACAGAGGGCTAGGTGTTCAAAAGTGTGCATGTTTTTCAGTGAGAGCGCGGACGTGCAACCTGTGCTACACCAAGATCAGCCAGGGAGCCACCACTACCAGCCTCACCACCACCAGCATACGCAGGCATATGATGGCCAAGCACCCCACAAAGTGGGACGAAGACCATTCACCGCCTCCGGGTCACATCACTGCCTCTTCCTCTGTGCCACAGATCCAATACCCCTCCCAGGACGCAGGCTGTCGCTAGCGCAAGCGTTGGAGCGAAAGCGCAAATACGCCGCCACCCACCCGCACGCACAAGCTTTAAACATGCACATTGCCAAATTAATCAGCCTGGAGATGCTGCCGTACAGGCTTGTGGAAACGGAGGCTTTCAAAAACATAATAGCGGCGGCGGCCCCGCGCTACTCAGTCCCCTTTATGCCCACGTTTGCGGCTCCTGACAATTTTGTGACGGAGGTGGCACAGGATTAGAATGATGATCATATGTGAATTTATCACCAATACTCCACAGCATTGCGGGCCGCACTTTCAACACAATAAAATAAAATAAATACTAATAGATATCACGTACGAGGTAAGTATTGTATCTATTAAGAACTATAAACAGCCTCTTGTATAAAAGGCATCTGGTCTCCGCAGAAACAATTATACCTTACTTATAGCTAACTTGGCCTGATCGGATAGGCACCATTCTGGGCCACCGCTACTGGGGGAGCAATGGTCATTTTACTAGATATAGGGAGAAAGTAAGCATCAATAAACAGGTAACAATAACAGGAGTCACCAATCTGTGTTAAGGTGCTGAGCATGTAAAGGCCCATTTAGACACAACGTTATTCCTGAATAACGAGGTATCTATTAAGAGTTAACTTCCTTACGAAAGAAGTTAACTCTTAAAAGATACTTAACCCCTTCCCGCTCCTTGACGTACCGGTATGTCATAGGAGCCTGGTACTTCCCGCAATATGACGTACTGGTACGTCATCGGTATAGCGCGAGATCATGACTGACCTCGCGCTATCCCGCAGCGGGTGCCGGCTGTCAGTCACAGCCGACGTCCCGCTGTTAACCCCTTCCCTGCCGCGATCTAAGTAGATCTCGGCAGGGAAAGAGTTCACAGAGGGAGCGCGCACCCTCTGCGTCTCCGGTCGGATCTAGCGATGTTATCGCGAGAGCCTGGCCTGTCGCCATGGCAACAGGATGCCAGACACTGGCGTCCTGTGTTGCCAATGCCTATGATCGCTGTATTAGCGATAAAGCATGGCAGGGCAGTAGCTCTGCCATGCCTTATCACAGCGATCATAGGTACAGTGCTGCAAGTCCCTCAGAGGGACTCAAACAGTTTTAAAAAAAGATTTTAAAAAATGTAAAAAAAAGAAAAATGTTAAAAAATGTAAAAAAAAAAACCCTTCTTTTGTGCTTTTTATAATATTTGCAAAAAAAAAAAAGGTAAAAAAAAATTAAAACCCCACATATTGGGTACTGACGCGTCTGTAACGACACGTACAAAAAGTTGAACATGCTTTTTATTTTGTACGGCAAAAAGCGTTAAAAAAAACGCTAAAAAACAGAGGCAAAATGCTAATTTTTAGCATTTTGCCTCCCAAAAAATGCAATAAAAGTGATCAAAAAAGCCCTACATTCCCCAAAATGGTACAAATAAAAACTACAGCTCGTCTCGCAAAAAATAAGCCCTCACAGAGCTCCATACATAAAAAAATAAAAAAGTTACAGGACTTTCAATGCAGCTATAGAGAAAAAAAAAGATTTCCAAAAAAAAGGGGGTTTTATTGCAAAAAAAGTGTAAAAACCTAAAAAAAATATAAGAATTTTGGTATCATTGTAACCGTACCGACCTGCAGAAAAAATTTTGTGTGTCATTTACGCTGCATGATTAACGCTGTAAAAAAAGAAATCTATGGCAGAATTAATGCATTTTCTCTCCCTGTTATCATAAAAAAAATAATAAAAGTTTTACGATATAGTCCATGTACCGAAAAGTGGAACCAATAAAAACTACAGTTCGCCACGCAAAAAACGAGCCCTTATACGGCCGCATTGACGGAAAAATAAAAAAGTTATCACTTTTGAAAAAATGGAGATGGAAAAATACCAAAAATCGCTTGGTCCTTAATGCCATAATAGGCCGTGTCCTTAAGGGGTTAATGCATAGAAAATCCCATACATGAGAAATTTATTTTAAATGACCCCAAACCAAACAATACATTTTACCCTACTGAGAGCAAGGGTGAGTATGTGGAGTTATTCTATCAAAATGTACTCAAAGATTTTAGAAAAATGTGTAACTGAACGACCGAAAAAATTTAATGTATCTAGAAGCCAAAGAAATACCCTCAACCACCTAAGTCATATTGAAGATATAGTTATTAGAGGGGCAGATAAGGGGGAGGTATTGTCTTTATCGGATACGAACAGAGGTTACCATTCAGAGGCTCTGAGGATACTGGATGATAGGAAATATTATGAAAAACTAATGAATGACCCCACCAATGGTATATTGTCTGAGTTCTACATGCTAATAAAGGAAGCATTAGCTTCCAATAGTTTATCGATATCAGAGTACAAATATATCTGTGAGATATCTTACGATACTCCATACTTCTACCATATACCTAAAATCCATAAGGATATTTTTAATCCCCCAGGGCGACCCATTGTAGCAGGAATGTGCTCGGTTACAAACCGGTTATCTGAGTACATTGATCTACCATAAAGATATGTTGTTGTATTACCATCTTATGTTAGAGACTCGAGTCATATGTTGGATATTTTAAAGGATGTCATATGGGATTCATCATATTTATGTTGCACATTGGATGGGGAGGCATTATATTCCAACATGGGGACTGAAGCTATAGATATCATATTGAGGGAAGACCCTCTTATGCCAATACAACAGAAATAATTCATTTTGAGGGCCATTACCTTCATACTACAGAATAATTATTTCTCCTATAACTCTGTCTTCTACAAACAGTCGGGACCGCAATGGGCTCAAAATGTGCACCAAGTTTTGCAAAATTTGTGATGGGGATATTTGAAAGGAACAAGTTCAGGGATCCACGGATTGTATTATACAAAAGATATATTGATGATATCCTAATTATTTGGAATGAGAAGAAGGATGATTTGAGGTCATACATAACGAAGCTAAATATGAATGAATTTAATTTCAAGTTTACGGACAAGATCAGTGAAAACAGTGTTGTATTTTTGGACCTTGAATTGAGAAGGGAGGGTAATGAAATAATCACCAGGACTCATTTTAAACCGGTCGATATTAACAGCTACTTAAACTTTCAGAGTTGTCATCATAAAAAGTGGAAAGTGAATGTCCCTTATGGACAATTGAAAAGGGTCAAAAGGAATTGTACTAGGTGATCGGAATTTGAGAATCAGGCAGAAATTGTAAAAACAAGATTTCGGGAGAAAGGGTACCCGGGTACTATTATCGAAACAGCTTATAAGAAAAGAGTGAATGAAGAAGACAATAAGGAGAAAAAAGTGGAAAAGCGAAACTAGATAATAGGGGACAACCCAATATAGAATTTAGGATCGCATTTATTACCAAATACAGCTCCCAATACGGTCACATTAGGAGTATTTTGAGAAAAAAACTGGACTATTTTGAGGGAGGATCCATATTTGGGAAAACAGCTACCAAAAAATCTGGTGAAAATAAAACATTAAAAATCTACTTGCCCGATCATGCCCTACAAAAGAAAGAAAGAAAGAGAAGAAATATGAATCCTATGTGGGCTATAAAAGATGGGAAAAATTGAGTTTTCAAATGTGGAGTGAAAAGGTGCAAATGCTGCATTAATAGAAAAGGCGAAAATTAGTGAAAAGGTGCAAATGCTGCATTAATATAACACCTAAAAGAAGAGTGATAAAGATAGATGAGAATGAATGTGTTGAGATCAAACAAAGACTTACATGTGAAACCGTAATTTACCTACAAGAATGCCCGTGTGATAAACAATACATAGGAAGAACTAGACTGCACTAAGGACAAGGGTATCCCAACATAGGAGTAATATCAAGACAGGTTTCTCTCAACATAATGTTTCCCAACATATTTACCTTCAACACAATTGTAATTTTTCCGATCTGAGAGTTACTCCCATAGAACATATTCTTACCAAGTCTATTTCTGAAATGCGAAAAAAAGAAGTGTATTGGGTTTTTAAAGTGAACACCAAAGCCCCATATGGTTTGATTGAGGTATTGGAGGAAATATAAATATAAAAATATCATTATACAGCCATACTATCCCAATTGTATTTTAATGGAATTTACTCAGCATTTTGTATTTGTTTCTAGAGAGATAAAGTATCATTGTATATCTAGGTTTTTTATTGTCATTTAGTGTTTTATGTGCACAATTATTCTTATCTGAAATGTCTTTATATTCCAGATTTTTCTGGTATATACATGTGTATATATATATATATATATATATATATATATATATATATATGTTTTAAGATTTTTCTTATACATTCTTATACATTTTTCTATATTCATCTATTTTGTGTGCCACTTCTGGGATTGACACCATGGCTGTCCCATTGCAGAACACATGAAGGGTATCTGTAGGTAGATCATTGGATCGGTGTATACATCCTGGCGCATACCCATGCGTCAACACGTAGGCATGTGACATGTGACGATGCTTACGTCTATAGTCACGCCCTGTAATGGCGGCTCCCGTTGGGAACCCATTGTCAGAAGCCACTCGTAGGTTTAGACATGTTTTTACACAGCAGCACGTACTCATGTGATATTTGGACGCTTACCGCGTCATATGCCATGCCCAGTACTGGCAGTATCGACTTCAAGTAGGTTGATCTGAGATGTAAGTGACAGTTACAATTTATTATATAAATGCTGTTGTGTGTTCGTTATGTTTATGCTTGATAAAGGCTTATATATATATGCTGACGAGCCGAAACGCGTTGCATTTTTAAAATAAGGAAAGACTTATATAATACTAGCTGATATACCCGGCTTCGCCCGAGTTAATTTGGTACTGGTGTTTATCTGGTGTTCACACGGAAAATCTTATGAAGTCATGGTTACTTTAGAGATACTGAGGAAAAACATATGTTCACCATTTTGCATAGTTCTCTGCGTTACCCAGGAAACACCACGTGGAGGTAACCATGCGACGTTTCCTTTATATAAAATGACATCAGGAAGTGAGAGAATTAGATTACATACATAAAATTTGGACACTAATTCTTTTGCGCTTAGAATTGAATAATCGAGTTGGGACCCATTAGCTTTTCCTATTTATGACATAATCAATGCTCGTGCCAAATTTACTGTTTCTATGACACCGGAAAGTGAGAAAATTACATTCCACACGTAAAATTTGGACGCTAATTCTTTTGCGCATAGAATTCAATAATCGAGTTGGGACCCATTAGCGTTTCCTATTTATGACATAATCAATGCTCGTGCCAAATTTCCCGTTTCTATGACACCGGAAAGTGAAAAAATTACATTCCGCACGTAAAATTTGGACGCCAATTATTTTGCGCTAGAATTGAACAATCGAGTTGGGACCTATGAACTTTTCCTATTTATGACATAATCAATGCTCGTGCCAAATTTCTTGTTTCTATGACACCGGAAAGTGAGAAAATTAGATTCTGTACGTAAAATTTGGACGCTAATTCTTTTGCGCATAGAATTGAATAATGGAGTTGGGACCCATTAACTTTTCATATTTATGACACAATCAATGCTCGTGCCAAATTTCATGTTTCTATCACATTGGGAAGTGATTTAGATTATGTACGTAAAATTTGGACGCTAATTCTTTTGCGCATAGAATTGAATAATGGAGTTGGGTCCCATTAGCTTTTACTATTTATGACATAATCAATGCTCGTGCCAAATTTCACGTTTCTATGACACCGGAAAGTGAGAAAATTACATTCCGTACGTAAAATTTGGACGCTAATTCTTTTGCGCATAGAATTGAATAATCGAGTCGGGACCCAATTACTTTTCCTATTTTGGAGATAATCTATGCTTGTGGCAAATTTCATGTTTCTACGACATCGGGAAGTTGGAGAACTTTTGGCGAGTCAGTCAGTGAGTGAGTGAGTGAGTGAGTGAGTCAGTGAGGGCTTTCGTCTTTATATATGTAACTAGCTGATATACCCGGCTTCGCCCGAGTTAATTTGGTACTGGTGTTTATCTGGTGTTCACACGGAAAAGCTTATGAAGTCGTGGTTACTTTAGAGATACTGAGGAAAAAAAATATGTTCACCATTTTGCCTAGTTCTCTGCGTTACCCAGGAAACACCACGTGGAGGCAACCATGCGACGTTTCCTTTATATAAAATGACATCAGGAAGTGAGAGAATTAGATTACATACATAAAATTTGGACACTAATTCTTTTGCGCTTAGAATTGAATAATGGAGTTGGGACCCATTAGCTTTTCCTATTTATGACATAATCAATGCTTGTGCCAAATTTCCCGTTTCTATGACACCGGAAAGTGAAAAAATTACATTCCGTACGTAAAATTTGGACGCTAATTCTTTTGCGCTTAGAATTGAATAATGGAGTTGGGACCCATTAGCTTTTCCTATTTATGACATAATCAATGCTTGTGCCAAATTTCCCGTTTCTATGACACCGGAAAGTGAAAAAATTACATTCCGTACGTAAAATTTGGACGCTAATTCTTTTGCGCATAGAATTGAATAATGGAGTTGGGACCCATTAGCTTTTCCTATTTATGACATAATCAATGCTCATGCCAAATTTCCTGTTTCTATGACACCGGAAAGTGAAAAAAATTACATTCCGCACGTAAAATTTCGACGCCAATTCTTTTGCGCTAGAATTTAATAATCGAGTTGGGACCCATTAGCTTTTCCTATGTATGACATAATCAATGCTCGTGCCAAATTTCCCGTTTCTATGACACCGGAAAGTGAAAAAATTACATTCCGTACGTAAAATTTGGACGCTAATTCTTTTGCGCATAGAATTGAATAAACGAGTGGGGACCCATTAGCGTTTCCTATTTATGACATAATCAATGCTTGTGCCAAATTTCACGTTTCTATGACACCGGAAAGTGAAAAAATTACATTCCGTACGTAAAATTTGGACGCTAATTCTTTTGCGCATAGAATTGAACAATCGAGTTGGGACCTATGAACTTTTCCTATTTATGACATAATCAATGCTCGTGCCAAATTTCACGTTTCTATGACACCGGAAAGTGAAAAAATTACATTCCGCACGTAAAATTTGGACGCTAACTCTTTTGCGCATAAAATTGAATAATGGAGTTGGGACCCATTAGCTTTTCTTATGTATGACATAATCAATGCTCGTGCCAAATTTCCCGTTTCTATGACACCGGAAAGTGAAAAAATTACATTCCGTACGTAAAATGTCGACGCCAATTATTTTGCGCTAGAATTGAAGAATGGAGTTGGGACCCATTGGCTTTTCCTATTCATGACATAATCAATGCTCGTGCCAAATTTCCTGTTTCTATGACACCGGAAAGTGAGAAAATTAGATTCCGTGCGTAAAATTTGGACGCTAATTCTTTTGCGCATAGAATTGAATAATCGAGTTGGGACCCAATTACTTTTCCTATTTTGGAGATAATCTATGCTTGTGGCAAATTTCATGTTTCTACGATATCGGGAAGTTGGAGAACTTTTGGCGAGTCAGTCAGTGAGTCAGTCAGCGAGTCAGTGAGTCAGTCAGCGAGTCAGTCAGTGAGTCAGCGAGTCAGTGAGTCAGTCAGCGAGTCAGTCAGTGAGTCAGCGAGTCAGTCAGTCAGTCAGTCAGTCAGTCAGTCAGTCAGTGAGGGCTTTCAGCTTTATATATATAGATATGGATTCCTGATAGTCTATCCTCGGTAGCGCTTGGAGATTTTTTATTGTTCCTTGTTGGCTATTGGTACATTGCTCCTCCAGTGGAAGACACAAGCCTCCAGCAGCTCTCCTGATCCCGGAATAAGAGGAAAGGACTGGGAAACATCATCCAATATATTTTACATGCCTGCTGGGACGTGGAGGTGTTAGTGGGTTTCCCGCAGGGGAGCCCCACTGGGCACCAGGTAAGTCCCCCTTTTTACTCCGATTCCTATTGCTATCCTATCTGTATTCGGTGGAGCGCTGGGTTCATCTGTTTACTAGAGAGTTTAATTTGGCTTTTATTGGAAGAACCAGTGAAAGCCGCTGTATCACATTTATATGCCTGTGGTCTGTACATTGGGAGAGGGGATTTTTTTGTTACTTCCATTCCCAAATATTTAACCCCTTACATGCCACGATCAATGGCAATTGTGGCATGTAAAAGTCGACAGGAAGAGGTCAAGAAATGTTTATGTTTATTTAAACAAATTGAAAAAAAAAAACTGTTTCATTTAGGCCGGCTGCACACGGCGCCCCCCAGAGACCCCCAAACTTACCTGTGGATTCGGCATCCTCGCTCCCGCATGATGCTTCAGCGGTAGGCGGGGAAGCGGTTTTACGCTATCTTCCGCTGTGCTACAGCGGAAGATAGCGTGACGGACTGGCTTCCATTGACTGCAATGGAAGCCGTCCGCGTGTACACCTGCGGCAAATAGAGCATGCCGCGGGTGAGGTCGGGTGATTTCACGGTGCGGAATTCCGCGATGGAATTCCGCACCATGAGCATTGAGCTATTAGGTTCAATAGAACCTAATAGCTGCGGGCAACGCAGCGGATTTCCGCCGCAAATTACGAGGCAGAAATCCGTTAGTGGGAAGGAGCCCTTAAAATGTCCTTTTTCATAAAAAAAAAAAAAACATAACCATGTTACATATCACTGCATTCATAATGACGCATATAATAATACTATTATACACAGTATACGGTGTAAAAAAAAATTTTTTTTAATTTTTTAACTGCATTTAACTGTATGTAAAAACAGACAAAAATCGCCTGGTGCAAAACAGGTTCTCTATAACTGCAGTGATGGTTTATGGGGTCGGTGATTCAGCTGCAGACCTGATGGTTTCGGCAGGTGATGGTTGTTTCTATGTGGACTGCACATTATGTACATGTTATGGTCCTAATCTGTACTATGAAGATATGAAGAATGTGCAGGTCATTGTGTCTACAAGTCCTCTATATAATCCATGATGTCTTATAGGAGCCGCCATCAGACCTGCGGTGACCTTCTCTCCAAACTACAGGAAGATATTTACCACAGAGTCTATAACGATGACCTGTGATGGGGGCTCTACTATAGGAGGGGGGCCGAATTATATATGGTACAAAGACTATTCTCCTGTATACAATGGAAAATCCTATATAATACAAAGTGCTGAAACATCAGACAGTGGAAGTTACCGATGTCAGACCAGACCTGGAGAAATAAGTGACCCTGCTGGACTGGAAGTTGTCCGTGGTGAGTAAATATACCGGGTCATACATATAGACACAAGGTAACACATTGTATCACACAGACTGATAACCCATCATATATGTCACCTCATCTTATATCATGCTGTATTACAGGTTATGTCATCCTGCAGACCCCTCTATATGTCTATGAAGGAGATGAGATACATATAAGATGTCACCAGCGTCTTGGATACTATGTACGACGGACAAGATTCTACAAAGATAACATACTCATTAGAGACTGGACATATACTGCAGAATATTATATAGGAAATGTAGATGGGACGACTTCCGGGACTTACAGATGTGAGAAACAAATCAGTGGGCCGTACATCGATGGAGATGCAGTTTCTGTTTCTGCAGAAGGTAAGTCCAGGATCAGTTATATAAGAATTATCCAGGAGTGTTTGTATACTGATGGAGTCACATTGTCTCCTGACCGGCCATCTGTAATTATTACTTAGGCCAAATGCAGACGGCCGCATCAGATTCCTACTGCGAGATCTCATAGCGGAATCAGACCCTCTGCCCCGGTGGTGACCCCCGTGTACCTGTGTGATGTCTTCTTCTCTGTGCTGCTGATGTGCGGGCTGCTGCTGCACATGCACAGTGCAGAGAATGACACGCCATTGCGCCGGCGATGACGCGAATCTGTGTCGATTTTGAAATTCTCATTTCAGAATCGCCGCAAGGCGGACGGCATCCTTTGACTGCAATGGAAGCTCTTCATGCGAGGCCCTCACTAGAAATAGGACATGCGGCAATTCCCCATCCCCACGAACAGAAAATCGCAGTTGATTTCCGCTCGTGGGCATGGAAAAGCGTTTTGCATAGCATGTCTATGGGTAGTATTTGCTGTGGGATCCAGAGGTGAACACCTGCTCCGGATCTCGCAGTGCAAATACGCCCATGTGCATTGGGCCTAAGTAGGGTTACGGTTAGATGTGGAGAATTTAGGGGATGGAATTTTACAGACTGAAACTCTGCAACAAACTGCACTACAATGGAGGATTATCAACTTCACAGCGGGATCTACTGTAGAGGTGATGGATTTGGGGCACAGATTTTCCCCTTTACAATGTAGACAGTGAAATCTGCAGTAAAATCTATATGTAGCATCTGTAGCTTTAAGACCGTATCTGTAGCAGAGATCTTCCACCATCTTTGAGCTTAGTCTTCAGTCAGTTAATCTTCAGGGTCATGAAGCTGAAAGCAGTGGTCCACTTTCTATGGTACCCCAAGACTTGTAGGACATTCATCCGTGCCTGTGCCCTGACAAACCCAAAGAGCTGTTGATGACTCTGCAGACCCAGAATGACACGTGGCTAACCCAGAACAATCTGAAGCCAGGTAAGGTTGTGTGTGACAATAGACCAATAAAAAGATCAGCTCATTATCCATCCAGTCCTATTATAATCAAAATGAAGAATGCTTGTTGTCATAAGCAATAACAATGGATTGGTTCCCTTAAAAATGTAACTTTACTTAACAAAAAGATTACACATGGAAACAAAAATATTTAAAAACCCAGTATATAGTGCAGACGTATATATCTGTTTCTATTGTGGTTTATTAACATCCAGAGTATCATCATTATCCCATATTCAGATAGCTGTCGGTCTATGACTGTAGTTATGTTTGCATTTGTTATTCAGCAGGTCAGTACTGGAGAGAATGGTGAGTGGCGCACGTTCCCCATAAAGACCAGTAACACCCAATAAGTCCTCCTAAGTAGAGGTACAGTGAAGCCTCCAGAGTACTGCTTATAGCATCTGAGAAAATAGTTTGATCGTTAGAACCTGCTACACCATCTCCCCAAGGTACATGTGTAACAATAAGGCCTTCATCTTGGTAAGTTTAGACATGTACCTTGCCTGGCCCATCTAAACCTGGTAGTACAATTACTCAGGTTTACATCCACTGCTGGAAAAGTCCAGGAGCATTCACACTCAGTCACCTCTCATCTGGCAGAGGTGCAGTGACAGTTTGAACTACCACCCAACTGCCTCATCAGGGACATACCTAGAGGGAGAAATTCCACGTTCCTTATGTTACAGAGGTTAAGCCAGCAGTAGAAAGGGATAACTGAGTACCAGATGGTGTGTGCCATTAGCAGGTGGTGTATGGAGATCGGTCACATGACTCCTGTGGAGTGTCTGTAAATCAAAGATGTGTCTGCCCTTTTAGCCTACTTTGAGGAAGCTACTAAAATACACCGCCATGTAGATGCAATGATCAGTATGACCATCCCTGTTGTCTGCCTGCTGGAACAGACCCTACAGGGCCTCATGGACAATGACGTGTTGTCATAGGAGATGGAGCAAGGGATACCAATCTCCCAACTGTCTCGCCACTCCACTATTATACAACACTGGATGGAGGGTGTCTTTGGGTAAGAAAGTGGGGTTTCTAACACATTTCTCCACCCATAGGAGAAGTATACAGGGGGAGCAGAAGGAAAAAAAGAGAAGTGGAATAATATAGGTCCACAGGCCAGGGAGCAGGCTATGCAACGTTGCTTTCATCCATCACTGTCCTCAGGTATTCTATGTAGATGGAGGACCAGCTGAAGGATACTCTTAGGCCTGACCTTGAGGGATTGGGGGCTTTTACTTTTGGGTACTTTGAAGCATATGAGTGCTTTTATGCTACAGTGCCTGCAGAAGGACCATTACATAGAACATATGAAAACATCAGAACATTTCTGGGTGGCCAACCTCCCTGATCTCCGCTACAACGCCAAAAGGACAATTTTAATTTTGGCAGTATAGTGGGACCTCTAGATGCAGCATTATCAGGATAGACTGTTGAGCAGCATTTCTCTATGGCTGCAGAGATGCATCCTCAAAGGATCACAGGTCTGCGGCTCATGTCAGATGAGCAGGAAGCCATCACATCAGCACCACCACCAGGGGCAGGGGAGGTCTAACAGAGGTGGGTATAGATTTTTCAGTCTGTTGCATCTTGCAGCAACAGCTGACAGTCACAGGCAGCACTTATCCATGATGGTCCAAGAGTATTTCAGCTCCCCCATGGATGCACTCAGACATGGCAGTGGCCTCTTTGATTTCTGGGTGTCTAAGCTGGATGAGTTTCGAGAGCTTGTACAACATGCTTTAGGCCTCCCTCACACAGGCCTTTGGCAAAGCGCCATGAATTCGAGAGCAGCACTTTGCCTTTTTTCTTTCATTTTTGTCTGCAGCTGGCTTTTAGCACTCCTCATCATTGATCAAACTTCCATTCCTGAATTTTTAACCCCTTACATGCTGCAATCAATAGCACCCTGCAAGCCGATCACTGCACATAAGTAGTGCAGTGTGGGATACATGCGATTGAACAATCGTATCTTCAAGTTTCTTTGAGGGATAAAAACCTTTTGTTAAAAAAGTTCAAGAAAAATTAAATAAAGTTTTATTTTTGGAAAAAAAACAGTTTTTTACAATCTACTTTTATCATAAAAGAAAAATCAATGCATTAACGTCTTACATATCACTGCATTTGTAATAACCCGTACTACAAAAATCTTATATTCCACACAGTAAGCGAGTAAAAAAAAGGCAAAAGTTGTTTCTTTTAATGTTCATCTGCATTCCAAAAAATGCAATAGAAAGTGTTCAAAAAGTCACAACTACTCCAAATTGGTATGAATGTAAACTAAAGCTCATCTCAGGGGCTCCAACGGCTCATTTGGCAAAAAATAACAATCGTATGGGTTGTGGAGAACGGCGATGCAAAAAAAATTTTTTAGAGTTTTTATTGTAGAAAAATAATAACACATAAAAAACTATATACGATTGGTATCCCAGTAATTACAATGACCCACAGAATAAAAGTAACTTTTTTTAATACTGTATGTAAACCCTATAAAGGAAACAAAAACAAAATGGCGGAATTTCAAATTTTTTTCCTGTTCCCTCCAAAAAAAATTAACAATACATTATATGTACCTTAAAGCGGTCTACTTACAACTCATCCCACATAAAACAAGGGGCCATATGACTATGTCGATGGAAAAACAAAATGTTACCCCTCTGGAATGCCTGGAGACTAAGGTGCAAAATAGGCCAGTCACTATGGGGTTAAAGGCTACCATAGTGACAGGTTCTCTATAACAGCAGTGATGGTTTATGGGGTCGGTGATTTAGCTGTAGACCTCGTGGATTCAGCAGATGATGATTTTTCCTACATGTTATGTTCCTAATCTGTACTATGAAGATATGAAGAATGTGCAGGTCATTGTGTCTACAAGTCCTCTATATAATCCATGATGTCTTATAGGAGCCACCATCAGACCTGCAGTGACCTTCTCTCCAAACTACAAGAAGATATTTATCACAGAGTCTATAACGATGATCTGTGATGGGGGCTCTACTACAGGAGGGGGGCCGAATTATATATGGTCCAAAGACAATTCTCCTGTACACAATGGAAAGTCCTATACAATACAAAGTGCTGTAAGATCAGACAGTGGAAGTTACCGATGTCAGACCAGTACTGGAGAAATAAGTGACCCTGCTAGACTGGACGTTAGTGATGGTGAGTAAATCTACTGGGTCATACATATAGACACAAGGTAACACATTGTATCACATGGATTGATAACACATCATATATGGTACCTCATCTTATATCATTCTGTATTACAGGTTATGTCATCCTGCAGACACCACTATATGTCTATGAAGGAAATGGGATAAATATAAAATGCCACCACCGTCCCGGATACTCTGGAGGACGGACAATATTCTACAAAGATAACAGAGTCATTAGAGACTGGGCAGATAATGCAGAATATTATATAGGAAAAATAGGTAGAATGACTGTTGGGACTTACAGATGTGAGAAAGTAATCAGTGAGCTGTACATCTCTAAAGATGCAGTTTCTGTATCTGTAGAAGGTAAGTCCAGGATTGGTTATATAAGAATTAGAGATGAGCGAGCACCAAAATGCTCGGGTGCTCGTTACTCGAGTCGAACTTTCAGTGATGCTCGAGAGTTCGTTTCGAGTAACGAACCCCATTGAAGTCAATGGGTGACTCGAGCATTTTTGTATATCGCCGATGCTCGCTAAGGTTTTCATTTGTGAAAATCTGCAAAACACAATAAAGTGATGGAAACGACACAGAAACAAATAGGGCAGGCGAGGAGCTACATTTTGGGCTGCATCTCAAGTTCCCAGGTTCCACTATTAAGCCACAATAGCGGCAAGAGTGAGACCCCCCCCACACACACTGTCAGCGTAAAGATCGTTCTCCTCTGCCACAGCTGTAACAGCTGTGGCAGAGAAGAACGATGTTAGCCCATTGAATTCAATGGAGCCGGCAATACAGCCGACTCCATTGAAAGCAATGGGCTGCCGGCGATCGCGGGATGAATTGTCGGGAAGGGGTTAAATATATAAGCCCTTCCCTGCAATTCATCCAGAAATGTGTAAAAATAAAAAATATATATATACTTACCTGGTCCCTGCAGACGGAGTTCAGCGCGGCAGGCTGCAGTTCTCCTGAACTGCTCTGAACAGCTGTGAGTAGTATTCAGCAGCCGGGGATTTAAAATCCCCGCCTGCTGAATCAGATGCCTCTGATTGGTCACAGCCTGACCAATCAGAGGCATCCCTCACTCACACCCATTCATGAATTCATGAATGGGTGAGTGAGGGCTGCCTCTGATTGGCTCAGCGCAGGGACAGCTGAGAGCTGCCCCTGAGCCAATCAGAGGCAGCCCTCACTCATCCATTCATGAATTCATGAATGGGTGTGAGTGAGGGATGCCTCTGATTGGTCAGGCTGTGACCAATCAGAGGCATCTGATTCAGCAGGCGGGGATTTTAAATCCCCGGCTGCTGAATACTACTCACAGCTGTTCAGAGCAGTTCAGGAGAACTGCAGCCTGCCGCGCTGAACTCCGTCTGCAGGGACCAGGTAAGTATATATATATTTTTTATTTTTACACATTTCTGGATGAATTGCAGGGAAGGGCTTATATATTTAACCCCTTCCCGACAATTCATCCCGCGATCGCCGGCAGCCCATTGCTTTCAATGGAGTCGGCTGTATTGCCGGCTCCATTGAATTCAATGGGCTAACATCGTTCTGCCGGGACCAGGTAAGTATATATATATTTTTTATTTTTACACATTTCTGGATGAATTGTAGGGAAGGGCTTATATATTTAAGCCCTTCCCGACAATTCATCCCGCGTACGCCGGCAGCCCATTGCTTTCAATAGAGCCGGCTGTATTGCTGGCTCCATTGAATTCAATGGTCAGTGCTCGTTTAATCAAGACGAGTACCGCGTGGTGCTCGTCTCGAGTAACGAGCATCTCGAGCACCCTAATACTCGAACGAGCATCAAGCTCGGACGAGTATGCTCGCTCATCTCTAATAAGAATTATCTGGCAGCATTTGTATACTGATGGAGTCACATTGTCTCCTGACCGGTCATCCGTAATTATTACTTAGTCAGGTTACGGTTAGATGTGGAGGATTTTTGGGGTGGAATACTACAGACTGAAACTCTGCAACAAACTGCACTACATGGGAGGATTATCACATTCACAGTGGGATCTACTGTAGATGTGATGGATTTGGGGCACAGATTTCCCCCTTTGTAGTATAGACAGTGAAATCTGCAGTAAAATCTATCTGTAGCATCTGTAGCTTTAGGACCGTATCTGTAGCAGAGATCTTCCACCATCTATTAGTAGTCAGTCAGTAAATCTCCCCAGTCCCTGGAACCCTACAGCACCATGTAACTATGGGGAAAGGGTGATATTGGTGAAATGGTCACATCTCAGTCCAACTGTACACTTCAATAATACTGCTGGTAAGGCTACATGATGATGACGAGGAGGAGGATTTTTTCTATTTTTCACAGGAAACATAGTTTCGAGTTGGACCATATTAGATTAAGTACATTTTGTATCGCCCTGTAGTTCTCTATAAACTAAAAACTAAACTAAAAAAAAACACAGAAAAAAATAAAATATGAACAAAGCAAGGGATAGTCTTGGGGGTGAATGGGCCAAGTTGGTGCCTTAAGTGGCAACCCTGCTGCCATTCCTTAGAAGTGGTTCTGCAACAGCATTACATCCACAGCAAGCAGACGAGGTTGTAGAGTAGATGACACAGCATGCTCAAGTACCACCACCTCCTCTTCCTCCCAGCCGCAGGCACACAGCAGGCAGTCTGCACCAGTCAGCCAGCAGCATCCACACTGTACTTCACCCCATGCCAAATCCCCAGTACCCTCCCAAACAGTGCACATGGACCAGACTGAGGAGCTTTTTGATCATTATATGTCATACACATCAATAGAAAGGCTAAACAACCGATGGGAGGCTAATGACACATGGGAACGCACACTAACAGGCAAAGAAACTCAGCCTTATAGCCCGTTCATGCATCTGCGATGTTCCCGCGGATGTGAGGCATTTTTTGGCAAAAAACATTTCTCATCATTTCTGGGAAGTTGCGATCTTCCGGCACAGCTTTTTGCCGCGGTGGAGGATCATCACGTGTTTCGTATTGTTTTCAATGTAAAATCTTGCATCGCACTCGTGTGCATATCACTAGAGATGAGCGAGCACCAAAATGCTCGGGTGCTCGTTACTCGGGACGAACTTTTCGCGATGCTCGAGGGTTCGTTTCGAGTAACGAACCCCATTGAAGTCAATGGGCGACCCGAGAATTTTTGTATTTCGCCGATGCTCGCTAAGGTTTCCTTGTGTGAAAATCTGGGCAATTCAAGAAAGTGATGGGAACGACACAGCAACGGATAGGGCAGGCGAGGGGCTACATGTTGGGCTGCATCTCAAGTTCACAGGTCCCACTATTAAGACACAATAGCGGCAAGAGTGGGGCCCCCCCCTCCCAAAAACTTTTACTTCTGAAAAGGCCTCATTAGCATGGCATACCTTTGCTAAGCACCACACTACCTCCAACAAAGCACAATCACTGCCTGCATGACACTCCGCTGCCACTTCTCCTGGGTTACATGCTGCCCAACCGCCCCCCCTCCCCCCCACAGCGCACACCAAAGTGTCCCTGCGCAGCCTTCAGCTGCCCTCATGCCACACCACCATCATGTCTATTTAGAAGTGCGTCTGCCATGAGGAGGAACCACAGGCACACACTGCAGAGGGTTGGCACGGCTAGGCAGCGACCCTCTTTAAAAGGGGTGGGGCGATAGCCCACAATGCTGTACAGAAGCAATGAGAAATCCAATCCTGTGCCACCTCCATCTGGAGCTGCACACGTGGGCATAGCAATGGGGAACCTATGTGCCACACACTATTCATTCTTTCAAGGTGTCTGCATGCCCCAGTCAGACCGGGCTTTTTAATTCATAGACACAGGCATGTCCAACTCCCTATTGTGAAGTCCCTGTCGACCGACAGCATGGGTGGCTCCCTGGAACCCACCGGCCATACACAAAAATATCCCATTGCATTGCCCAACACAGCTGAGGTAGTAATGTCGTGCTTAATGCAGGTGGGCTTCGGCCCACACTGCATGCCCCAGTCTGACTGGGGTTCTTTACAAGTGGAAACGGATGCATTTATAATTCCCTGTGGACCCACAGCATGGGTGGGTGCCAGGAAGCCACCGGCGGTACATAGAAATATCCCATTGCATTGCCCAACACAGCTGAGGTAGTAATGTCATGCTTAATGCCGGTGGGTTCCGGCCAACACTGCATGCCCCAGTCAGACTGGTAATATGTACCTTAACAGTAACCGCGTTGGTGGTAATGTGGTGGTGACTGCGGACCTAGTAGTGCGGTTTTATTTTGTTGGTTTTCGGAATGTGGCCAGGATTAAGTGGGCCGTGGCGGGGGATGTTTTGGAGGCACTACGTGTCCTCTCCACGTGTCCGTGGTTATATGCACCTTAACAGTAACAGCGTTGGTGGGAAATGGCCTCGCCGCCATCATGTCTTTGGGAAGCCTCTGTTTCCACACCCCAGAGACATACCATTAGCAGCGGTATAGGCAGAGCCCAGAATTAGTAACATTTCAGCCGTAGCATTAGCGACAGGCCCCACTAACATATCACTAGCAGCATTATAGGGGGAGCACAGTCTTAGTTCCATTTAAGTCATTGTAGCAGCCTACACAGGCCCACAGGAACAATTCCAAAGCAGCAGTATAGGAGGAGCATAGTCTTAGTTCCATTTAAGTCATTGTAGCAGCCTACACAGGCCCCAGGAACAATTCCGAAGCAGCAGTATAGGAGGAGCATAGTCTTAGTTCCATTTAAGTCATTGTAGCAGCCTACACAGGCCCCAGGAACAATTCCGAAGCAGCAGTATAGTGGGAGCGCAGTCTTAGTTCCATTTCAGTAGCTGCAGTATAGCCAAGGCCCAAGTTACATTTATGTAGCTAAAGTGTAGGCCAACCCCGCACACACTTCTGTACCATGAGTGCAGGCGAAGAACATACAAATTGCTATGATTACACTGTAGGTGAGGGCCCCAAAACATTGGTGTACCAACAGTACTAATGTACCTCAGTAAAAATTGGCCATGCCCAACCAAGATGGCAGGTGAAACCCATTAATCGCTTTGGTTAATGTGGCTTAAGTGGTAACTAGGCCTGGAGGCAGCCCAGTTTAACGAAAAATTGGTTCAAGTGAAAGTTTCAACGCTTTTAAGAGCATTGAAACATATAAAAATTGTTTAGACAAATTAGATGAGTGAGCCTTGTGGCCCTAAGAAAAATTGCCCATTCAGCGTGATTACGTGAGGTTTCAGGAGGAGGAGCAGGAGGAGGAGGAGGAATATTAGACACAGATTGATGAAGCAGAAATGTCCCCGTTTTGGATGGTGAGAGAGAACGATGCTTCCATCCGCGGGTGCAGCCTACGTATTGCTTAGGTATCGCTGCTGTCCGCTGGTGGAGAAGAGAAGTCTGGGGAAATCCAGGCTTTGTTCATCTTGATGAGTGTTAGCCTGTCGGCACTGTCGGTTGACAGGCGGGTACGCTTATCTGTGATGATTCCCCCAGCCGCACTAAACACCCTTTCCGACAAGACGCTAGCCGCAGGACAAGCAAGCACCTCCAGGGCATACAGCACTAGTTCAGGCCACGTGTCCAGCTTCGACACCCAGTAGTTGTAGGTGGCAGAGGCGTCACGGAGGACGGTCGTGCGATCGGCTACGTACTCCCTCACCATCCTTTTACAGTGCTCCCGTCGACTCAGCCTTGACTGGGGAGCGGTGACACAGTCTTGCTGGGGAGCCATAAAGCTGTCCAGGCCCTTAAAGACTGTTGCACTGCCTGGGCTGTACATGCTGCTCGATCTCCGCACCTCCCCTGCTACCTGGCCCTCGGAACTGCGCCTTCTGCCACTAGCGCTGTCGGATGGGAATTTTACCATCAGCTTGTCCGCCAGGGTCCTGTGGTATAGCAACACTCTCGAACCCCTTTCCTCTTCGAGAATGAGAGTGGGAAGGTTCTCCTTATAGCGTGGGTCGAGCAGTGTGTACACCCAGTAATCCGTAGTGGCCAGAATGCGTGTAACGCGAGGGTCACGAGAAAGGCATCCTAACATGAAGTCAGCCATGTGTGCCAGGGTACCTGTACGCAACACATGGCTGTCCGCACTAGGAAGATCACTTTCAGGATCCTCCTCCTCCTCCTCCTCCTCCTCAGGCCATAAACGCTGAAATGATGACAGGCAAGCAGCATGGGTACCGTCAGCAGTGGGCCAAGCTGTCTCTTCCCCCTCCTCCTCATGCTCCTCCTCCTGAACGCGCTGAGATATAGACAGGAGGGTGCTCTGACTATCCAGCGACATACTGTCTTCCCCCAGCTCTGTTTCCGAGCGCAAAGCGGCTGCCTTTATGGTTTGCAGGGAACTTCTCAAGATGCATAGCAGAGGAATGGTGACGCTAATGATTGCAGCATCGCCGCTCACCACCTGGGTAGACTGCCCAAAGTTTCGAAGGACCTGGCAGATGTCTGCCAACCAGGCCCACTCTTCTGAAAATAATTGAGGAGGCTGACTCCCACTGCGCCGCCCATGTTGGAGTTGGTATTCCACTATAGCTCTACGCTGCTCATAGAGCCTGGCCAACATGTGGAGCGTAGAGTTCCACCGTGTGGGCACGTCGCACAGCAGTCGGTGCACTGGCAGATTAAACCGATGTTGCAGGGTGCGCAGGGTGGCTGCGTCCGTGTGGGACTTGCGGAAATGTGCGCTGAGCCGGCGCACCTTTCCGAGCAGGTCTGACAAGCGTGGGTAGCTTTTCAGAAAGCGCTGAACCACCAAATTAAAGACGTGGGCCAGGCATGGCACGTGCGTGAGGCTGCCGAGCTGCAGAGCCGCCACCAGGTTACGGCCGTTGTCACACACGACCATGCCCGGTTGGAGGCTCAGCGGCGCAAGCCAACGGTCGGTCTGCTCTGTCAGACCCTGCAGCAGTTCGTGGGCCTTGTGCCTCGTATCTCCTAAGCTGAGTAGTTTCAGCACGGCCTGCTGACGCTTGCCCACCGCTGTGCTGCCACGCCGCGCGACACCGACTGCTGGCGACGTCCTGCTGCTGCTGACACATCTAGATTGCGAGACAGAGGTTGAGGAGGAGGAGGAGGGTGCTTTAGTGGACGAAGCATACACCGCCGAACATACCACCACCGAGCTGGGGCCCGTAATTCTGGGGGTGGGTAGGACGTGAGCGGTCCCAGGCTCTGACTCTGTCCCAGCCTCCACTAAATTCACCCAATGTGCCATCAGGGAGATGTAGTGGCCCTGCCCGCCTGTGCTTGTCCACGTGTCCGTAGTTAAGTGGACCTTGCCACTAACCGCATTGGTGAGGGCGCGTACAATGTTGCGGGAGACGTGGTCGTGCAGGGCTGGGACGGCACATCGGGAAAAGTAGTGGCGACTGGGAACTAAGTAGCGCGGGGCCGCCGCCGCCATCATAGCTTTGAAAGCCTCCGTTTCCACAACCCTATACGGCAGCATCTAAAGGCTGATAAATTTGGCTATGTTGACGGTTAACGATTGAGCGTGCGGGTGCGTGGCGGAGTACTTGCGCTTGTGCTCCAACACATGCGCTAGTGACGGCTGGACTGTGCGAGACATTGGTGGATGGGGCCGAGGACAGCGGAGGTGAGGGTGTGGGTGCAGGCCAGGAGACGGTAGTGCCTGTGTCTTGAGAGGGGGGTTGGATCTCAGTGGCAGGTTGGGGCACAGGGGGAGAGGCAGCGGTGCAAACCGGAGGCGGTGAACGGCCTTCGTCCCACCTTGTGGGGTGTTTGGCCATCATATGTCTGCGCATGCTGGTGGTGGTGAGGCTGTTGGTGGTGGCTCCCCGGCTGATCTTGGCACGACAAAGGTTGCACACCACTGTTCGTCGGTCGTCAGGCGTCTCTGTGAAAAACTGCCAGACCTTAGAGCACCTCGGCCTCTGCAGGGTGGCATGGCGCGAGGGTACGCTTTGGGAAACAGTTGGTGGATTATTCGGTCTGGCCCTGCCTCTACCCCTGGACACCGCACTGCCTCTTTCAACCTGCCCTGCTGCTGCCCTTGCCTCCCCCTCTGAAGACCTGTCCTGAGTAGGCGTTGCACACCAGGTGGGGTCAGTCACCTCATCGTCCTGCTGCTCTTCCTCCGAATCCTCTGTGCGCTCCTCCCTCGCACTTACTGCCCTTACTACTACCTCACTGCAAGACAACTGTGTCTCATCGTCATCGTCCTCCTCACCCACTGAAAGGTCTTGAGACAGTTGCCGGAAGTCCCCAGCCTCATCCCCCGGACCCCGGGAACTTTCCAGTGGTTGTGCATCAGTGACGATAAACTCCTCTGGTGGGAGAGGAACCACTGCTGTCCAATCTGAGCAGGGGCCCGAGAACAGTTCCTGGGAGTCTTCCCGCTCCTGAGCATGTGTCATTGTAGTGGAGTGAGGAGGCTGGGAGGAAGGAGGAGCAGCAGACAGAGGATTCGGATTTGCAGCACTGGACGGCGCAGAACTGCGGGTTGACGATAGGTTGCTCGAAGCACTTTCTGCCATCCACGACAGGACCTGCTCACACTGTTCATTTTCTAATAAAGGTCTCCCGCGTGGACCCATTAATTGGGCGATGAATGTGGGGACGCCAGAAACGTGCCCCTCTCCTAATCGCGCAGCAGTCGGCTGCGACACACCTGGATCAGGAGCTCGGCCTGTGCCCACACCCTCACTTGGGCCTACGCGTCCTCGGCCGCATCCACGTCCTCTAGGCCTACCCCTACCCCTCAGCATGCTGTATTACCAGTGATTTCCAAGCCAGGAAAGAAATTGGCGCAAGCCTGCAGCCAAAATAGAATTTTTTCCCTTGTTTTTCAAAAGGACAAGCCACACTGCGTGTATTCAATGAATCCAACTAAGTGTAATAACTGTGTTGTGGCCCTGCAAATGTGTCAGAGAACTGCAGTGATGCAAAGTTATTCGCTACAGTAGATCATGGATTTCCCATGCAGGAAAAAAATTGGCGCAAGCCTGCAGCCAAAATAGAATTTTTTCCCTTGTTTTTCAAAAGGACAAGCCACACTGCGTGTATTCAATGAATACAACTAAGTTTAATAACTGTGTTGTGGCCCTGCAAATGTGTCAGAGAACTGCAGTGATGCAAAGTTATTCGCTACAGCAGATCAGGGATTTCCCATGCAGGAAAAAAATTGGCGCAAGCCTGCAGTAAAACGTAGCTGGCTGCGTCTGATTTTTTTTAACGTTCTGCACGCAGCACACACGTACCCAGAGCCCTGAGGACTGTCAGAGGCAGGTGAATTAGAATTTTTTCCCTTGTTTTTCAAAGGACAAGCCACACTGCGTCTATTCAATGAATAATGTATGTCTTCTGGCCCTGCCTACACAATTCTATCCCTGTAGTATTAATGCCGGGTGCAATGGTCTGCACAGCCGGTTTTGAGAAAAAAAAAAAAATATGCAACACTGCTAACAGCAGCCTGGACAGTACTGCACACGGATAGATGTGGCCCTAGAAAGGACCATTGGGGTTCTTGAAGCCTACACTCACTGCTAACACTCTCCCTGCCTAACCACCACTTCTGTCCCTATTGCAGGGCGCAATGCTCTGCAGATTCAATTTTGAAAAAAAATAAAAAATACTGTGCTAACACAGTACTGCACACTAGTAGATGTGGCCCTAAGAAGGACCGTTGGGGTTCTTGAAGCCTACACTAACTCCTAACGCTCTCCCTACAGCAGCTCCAGCACGATAGTACTTTCCCTCAGCTAAGTCACAAGGCATGTGTGGCGAGCCGTGGGAGGGGCCGATTTTTATACTCGGGTGACACCTGATCTCGCCAGCCACTCACAGCAGGGGGGTGGCATAGGGGTTGAACGTCACAGGGGGAAGTTGTAATGCCTTCCCTGTCTTTCAATTGGCCAGAAAAGCGCGCTAACGTCTCAGAGAGGAAACTGAAAGTAACCGGAACACCGCGTGGTACTCGTTACGAGTAACGAGCATCCCGAACACCCTAATATTCGCACGAATATCAAGCTCGGACGAGTACGTTCGTTCATCTCTACATATCACACATTGCAATTTTTTTTTCCAGCCCCATTGAAAACAATAGACAAGGCATTCCAGGGGAGTGCCCAAAGATAGGACATCGCTCATGTGTGTGTCCTGATTCAAAAGAATGGGGTTAATATTTGTGTGAGATTTGTAAGTCTCGCAACACACAAATCTTGCGTGATTTTCTTGGTCATGTAAAAGCAGCCAGAGAAGACCAGACATTGAACGCACTGATGCTCAATGATTTTTTTCCCTCCAAATAGGAAGATGAGGGTGGGTCAGTGCACACAGTCAGCCCTACACAGACAATGTGTACTAAGGGGGATGTGGAAATGGAGGTGCCCGCTCCTAGTGCTCACAGTGACAGGAGGAGAGTGATGAACATGATGGTGGAAGATGTTTAACCCCTTAGAGACCAGCCCATAGTCTTTTTACGTCCTGCCCAAGTGGCCTTTATTCTCTGAGGACGTAAAAACATGTGTCCTGCAGAGAATAAAGCCACGTGGGCTCTGGACGTTACAGCTCCATGCTGTCGGTGCCCGCAGGTAGCCGACAGCATGGAGCTGTCATCCTGGGCTGCGGACAGTCCCCCCCAGCATTGCGATCGGCGCTATCCAAGGGATAGCGCCGATCGCAATAAAGTGAAAAAAAGTTCCGGATCCATCAGGGCAACTGAAATTACTCACCCACCTATTCCTGGGTCTTCTGCGGTGATGGGGTCCTCCCGGACCTGCCGCCGCTCTTCTGCGCATGCGCGCCAGACGGATGACGTGACGCGTATGCGCAGAAGCCCGGGAGCCCCCAGCAAATTCAAAATCTCCTGGCTCCTGAAGGTAGCCAGGAACCAGGAGATGTTACATGGGACAACAGTGAGCGGTCCCTGGGTCCGTGATTGCCGCTATCCAATGGATAGCGGCGATTACGAAAAATTTTGAAAAAGTAAAAAAAGTACAAGTTTCACCTCCCCTCATGGATCCGATCCATGAGGGGAGGTGAAAATACTCACCTCAGCTCCGCCGATGTCCCCGGTGTTCCGGGACCTGAAGTCCCCGCCTGCGCATGCGCGCCCGATAACAGTGATCATTTAAATTTAAAAAAAAAAATGTGTAAAAAAGTTTTAAAAAGTCTTACGTTTAAAAAGCTTACGTTTCATCACCCCTCACGGATCATATTCATGAGGGGGGATGAAAGTACATACATAAGACACCCGGATTTATTACCGCGGACCTTATCCCAGCTTCTGCGCACACGCCCATCGCCAAAATGGCAGACGCATGCGCAAAAGCTGTGGATTGCCAGGATAATTTAAATTCTCCCTGCTCCTGGCTACAAAACTTAGCGAAGAGCCTGGAGATTTCATGGGGGCCCGCGGTGAGCGGTTCCTGATCCCGTGTTCGCAGTTATACAATGGATAATGGCGATCACGTAAAAGTTTTTAAAAAATTGAAGTTTCATCTACCCTCAGCGATGCGATCGGTGAGAGGAGATGAAACTTTTTACCAGAGGCCTCCGTATTTGAACTCCGACGTGATCCTCCTTTGTGAACCTTGCCGGATTCTGCAGATGCGACCACCAGCAAAATGCAGGACACATACGCAGGAGTCGGGGAGCCCAGGAAATTTAAAATCTCCTTGCTCTCAGCGACCAACAGCATATAATGGAGGGAACACCCACTGGATTGCAGGGCACAACTGAATAAATTCCAGGTCCCGTTGCTCACTTGTACGGAATAAAAATTGACTCCCTAAAAATATCCCGCCCCTCCGCGCCCTTTTCAGCTTTCCCCAATTCTTAGATAAAAATAATGATGTGAACTGTGTGGTATTTCCGAAGACAGGGGTAATTACGGAGGCTGGTTGGAATGGGCACATGGGGCAATCAAACCGGGTATCCCTCCTCCTCTCATGTTTTTGGGGGGTCATTTCGTGATCTCAGTGGCGGGTATGGGGTGTAAAAAGTGGCGCTCTGTGAGTCTCTGTAATCTTGCTGCGGGGCAACCTCTCTTCATACAGCGCGGGCGTCAGCTGTTTATTACAGCTGACACCCGTGGGCAATAGCTATTAACCCTTTAAATGCCCCAAACGATGTTCGGGGGAGCTATAAGCCCCCTCGAAGTGAGATTGGGGGAGCCGTGCAGGTGTCATGGCAGCAGGGGGCCTTCTGAAAGGCCCCAGGGCTGCCTCAGCAGACTGCCTGTCAAATAGCAGTATGTCGTAATGCTATAGCATTAAGTCATACTGCAGGAGTGATCAAAGCATCGCTGGTTGTGGTCCCCCAGGGGAACTTTAAAGTAAAGTAAAAAAAAATATGAATAAAGTTTTATTAATTGTAAAAAAAAAAAAAAAAAATGGATAAAAGTTTAAATTACCCCCTTTTCCCATAACTATTATTAAAAAATCTGAATCATAAGTTATTTTTCCCGCACGGTGAACGTCGTCCGAAAAAAAAAAAAGAACGCCAGAAATGCACTTTTTTAGTTACCCTGTCTCCCAGAAAAAACGCAATAAAAAGTGACCAAAAAGTTGTATGCATTCCGAATTGGTACTATCGGAAACTACAGGACATCCTGCAAAAAATGAGCCCTCACTCAACCACATCGACAGAAAAATAAAAAAGTTATTGTGCGCACAAAATGACCGCAGAAAGTAATTGAAAAAAATTAAATGTCTTTGAAAAAAAACTGAGTAGTATAGTAAAAAAAAATATACAAGTTTGGTATCATAGTGATCGTACCGACCCATAAAATGTTGCTTTTGCTGCAGTTTATGCGCCATAAAAACAAGACGCGCTGAAAGATGACGGAATGTTGTTGTTTTTTTTCATTTTACTCCACTTAAAATTTTTTAAAAGTTTTTCAGTACATAATACGGTACATTAAATAGCACCATTGAAAACTACAACTCGTCCCGCAAAAAACAGGCCCTCATTCAGCGACGTCGATGGATAAATAAAGGAGTTACGATTTTTCCTCAGCACTATGGGAAATAAAGTTAAAGATTCAGCTGCCCTGATGGATCCATCAGGGCAGCTGAAATTACTCACCCACCTTCTCCGGGGTCTTCTGTGGTGACAGGCTCCTCCTGGACCTGCCGCCGCTCTTCTGCGCATGTGCGCCAGACGGATGACGTGACGCGCATGCGCTGAAGCCTGGGAGCCCCCAGCAAATTCAAAATCTCCTGGCTCCTGAAGGTAGCCGGGAACCAGGAGATGTTACCGAGGACAGCAGTTAGCGGTCCCTGGGCCCGTGATTGCCGCTATCCAATGGATATAACAACCAATCGCAGCGCAGCTTTCATGTTACCTCAGTAGTATAAGAAATACCAACCAATCACAGCGCAGCTTTCATGTTACCTCAGCAGTATAATATATAGCAACCAATCACAGCACAGCTTTCATGTTACCTCAGCAATATAAGAAATAACAACCAATCACAGTGCAGCTTTCATGTTACCTCAGCAGTATAAGGAATTGCAACCAATCACAGCGAAGATTTCCTTTTCCTCAGCACTATGGGAAATAACAAATCACAGCACAGCTTTCAGCATACCTCAGCAGTATAAGAAATAACAACCAATCACAGCACAGCTTTCAGCATACCTCAGCAGTATAAGAAATAACAAGCAATCACAGCGCAGCTTTCATGTTACCTCAGCAGTATAAGGAATAGCAACCGCAATTGTCTTGGGAAACGTTCGGCGGATGCATCATTTTGTAGCTGAACACGCATCCTGTTGCTCGTAATGCCTTTTTCTTTCGTGCTTGAGATGGAAATCGATTGGTCAATCTACGTCTGGGGGGCATAACTGTCGACGATGCTCGCACGTGCGCCACCTATCGTTGGATAGATGTATTATGCCAGAAACCTTCACAGGAGTGTACTCAACAACTTCCCAAAGGACAGTCAAATCGAGGGGCCACTACTCTCTGCTAATATATGTTTGTAGAGCTGTATACGCCTACTCTCTAATTCTAGTAATGATTATTATCCCCTATATTGGCCCCAGTAGTAATAGTGACCCCCACAGTGACCTCAGTAGTAATATGGTCCCCAACATTGGCCTCTGTAGTAATAGTGTCCCCTATATTGGTCCCACACAGTGGCCTCAATAGTAAGTGTCTTTTATATTGGCCCCAGTAGTAATAGTGACCCCACAGTGGCCTCAGTAGTAATAAGGTTCCCTATATTGGCCTCAATAGTAATAGTGACCCCCACAGTGGCCTCAGTAGTAATAACATCCCCTATATGGGCCCCAGTAATAATAGTGCCCCCGTGTGGCCGATATACTTACCTCCTGCTTGTCTTCAAAGTACAGCGGCCCCTTTGTTTAATGCTGCTGTGGGCAGAAGTGTGTGCGCCCAGATGCCTCCTCCCTTCTACTCCCCACTTGCAGAACCAAGAAGGAGAAGTCAGAGAAGTAGGAACTTGGTTGCTCACACTGTCTTCTGTGTGTGCACCTGTAAGGCCTCATGGCCACGGACTTATTGGTTAAAGGCTGTGGGTCTCCCTATTTTACCGGTGTTTGTACATACTGGGTCTGCCGGCAGAGACCACATATGGCTGTGAGTATACTGCACCAGTCTGGAGACAGCCATTTGTAAGATTAAATTTTGCTGGGATTGAAGAAAGCATAGGCTTGTTATAGGGCCCTACTAAACAAAACTTCATGGGGACTCAACTTAGTCTTACGATTGGGCACAGTTCTGACTGAGTAGAGGGTTAATAAAATGAGTACCTCTTATTTTCTATGACTTCTGATACACCATATATACAAATTAATTAATTCAACAATTTATTAGCCATAGTTTTGGTATTTTATTTTACAAGCCACACCTCCAGCTGTCCTGAGAAGAGGTCTATGCAAACCAACATAAACTCCAAAACACCTACCTCTGGTAGCTGTATGCACTGAATCTGCAGTCACTGAAACAGATAGCCTGGCCTTGTAGCAACAGCGAGGAGGCATTTTAACCAATTGGCCTGGACTGTGACAGGCGCATACTATGTATGCAGTTCTGTACAAATCGGGTTGCAACTGTGTTGAACTCTGGGGCAAGCCAAGCAGAAGACACTATACCACACAGTACCTCCTTTGAGTGATGAGTTAGCCCATGGCTCAGGTGAGACATCATGCAGTAGAGCATGCAGGAAAAGCACAGGAGTATAACCTTCCTTCACACCCTGTCAGTGTTCTGTTCGCTCCTCTCAGTGCCACTCTTCCTTTACTCCCTTTGAGGTCTGTTCCTGCAAATTAAGCAATAGAGAGATATCTACACCCACTTCGGGTGCAACCCAGTTAATCAGTCAAGGGGAGTCGGGATGCTGCTCTGGCTGCTGTTTCTACTCACTGTTTCATTACAGCCTCAGGAGTTGTCTCTTTGGTAAGGTAAAGGCAAAGGCCCCTGGTGCAAGCACTGAGTCATGACCGATTCCTAGCGTGACATCACATCAGACTGTTTTTGCCATTGCCTTCCCCAGTCATCTTTACCCCCCAGCAAACTAGGTACTCATTTTACTGACCTTGGAAAGATGGAAGTATGAGTCAAACTTGAGACGGCTACCTGACCCAAGCGGGGATTGAACCCACAAACCTTCAGGTACTGAGTGAGAGCTTAGGACTGCATTCTGCTGCCTTCACACTTTGTGCTTGTTCAACAAAGACTCTGCTTTTGCATTCTGGATTGGTTTTCCCAATGATCCAACAAAATTTCCACTGCGCCACAAGGGTGCAAAAGCAAATGCGATTCCAAAAGCGTACCTCAAATGCAGATATTAACAGTCTTTCCTTCAGCCAGTCCATACACTTCAGTGAGTGCCATCAACTACAGCTTCCTGAGCAGATGTCCCAAAAAGGGAGAAGGTTTTTCTTTTTCTACAATTACCAATTTTGGTTTCTGCTGCACAACCTGTTCTGTCTGGCCATTTTCATGATTTTCGGAAAATCTACGAAAAACTCAAAATCTGCGCTAGCAATTGGTTCATCTTGAACATGCTTAAATCCAGTGATTGTATGCATGCTGCAGAAGAAACAATCAGGTATATTGCTCTCCTTTAAAGCGTAAGCTGGACAAGCACCAGCAGGACATCACATGGAAAGCATTTTCTAGATCCACATCCGTAAAATGAGTGGCAGTAGGGGGCTAGCCTTTTTCTCCTGACTGCATATAGTGGAGTATTACAAGGAGAAGTGGTTTCTTTTTATGCCCTGGCCTGTAGTAAGCCTTTTCTTTCAGCTTGACCAAGACAGGTGGGACCGGAAGCTTCCCGATATCTGTCTTGCTAGTCGCCACTAGCGTCTGTTGGACATGAGTAAGCTGGGCTATATCTGCAGGGGCCATGGACTTGTTAGCTTTTTCCAAAAAAACAAAAGCTTTTAACAATCAAATTAAATGTTCACCTGCCTCAGAACTGAGGGTAACAGTACTATCAGTTGAGAAGTGGATAGTGGCTTGCTAAGGCTTGTCACATCTGACCCAAACCGATTTACAAGTGCAGAGTCACTGACTAGGAATTGTGTTATAATCCTATGCGTCAATTTATGCATTAGGAATAGGAGCTTAAATAAGACTTCTAGTTTCACTTTCCTGTATTCCAGGCAATCACAGTCTTGAGATTCAGTTACATGGTCTGCCTCACCTTCCCCTTTCCAAATTCAGCAGAAGGAATGAAGCTGTATTTAGAACTATTGAGATTGTGATGTGATCTGATTGGCTCAGCGCAGGGACCAATAAGGGGCTGAGATCTGCCCCTGATTGGTCGCTGAGCCAATCAGAGGCAGCACTCACTCACCCATTCATGAATTCATGAATGGGTGTGAGTGAGAGCTGCCTCTGATTGGTCAGGCTGTGACCAATCAGAGGCAGCTCATTCAGCAGGCGGGGATTTTAAATCCCCGGCTGCTGAATTCTACTCAGAGCAGTTCAGGAGAACTGCCGCCGGCCGCGGTTGAACTCTGGCTGCAGGGACAAGGTTAGTATATATTTTTTTTGTGTTTTTACACATTTCTGCATGAATTTCAGGGAAGGGCTCATATTTTTAAGCCCTTCCCGAAAATTCATCGTGAGATCGCCCGCAGCGCATTGCTTTCAATGGAGCCAGCTGTATTGCCGGCTCCATTGAATTCAATGCGCTGGACAGCTCTGGCCCGTTTCTATTGAAACGCGGCTAGGAGCAGTTTTTTCGGGCGATTTTTCGGCCCCGGTCACGCGATTTGCGGATGCGCATCCGTCATGCGATCCGCAAATCGCGGGAAAAATCGCCCGTGTGACTAAGGCCTCAAAGGATCACAACTCTGCGGCTCATGTCAGATGAGCAGGAAGCCATCACATCAGCACCACCACCGGGGCAGGGGAGGTCTAACAGAGGTGGGTATAGATTTTTCAGTCTGTCGCATCTTGCAGCAACAGCTGACAGTCACAGGCAGTACTTATCCATGATGGTCCAAGAGTATTTCAGCTCCCCCATGGATGTACTCAGACATGGCATTGGCCTCTTTGATTTCTGGGTGTCTAAACTGGATGAGTGTCGAGAGCTTGTACAACATGCTTTAGGCCTCCCTCACACAGGCCTTTGGCAAAGCGCCATGCATTCGAGCGCAGTGCTTTGCCTTTTTTCTTTCGTTTTTGGCTGCAGCTGGCTTTTAACACTCCTCAGCGTTGATCAAACTTCCATTCCTGAATTTTTAACCCCTTAGATGCTGTGATTAATACCACCCTGCAAGCCGATCACTGCACATAAGTAGTGCAGTGTAGGATACATGTGATTGAACAATCGTATCTTCAAGTTTCTTTGAGGGACAAAATCATATGTTAAAAAAGTTCAAGAAAAGTTAAATAAAGTTTATTTTTAAAGAAAAAAAGTTTTTTAAAATCCGCCTTTATCATAGAAGAAAAAATAATGCATTAACGTCTTACATATCACTGCATTTGTAATAACCCGTACTACAAAAATATTATATTCCACACAGTAAGCGGGTAAAAAAAAGGCAAAAGTTGTTTCTTTTAATGTTCATCTGCATTCCAAAAAATGCAAGGCCTAGAACGGCTCATTTGGCAAAAAATAACAATCGTATGGGTTGTGGAGAGCGGCGATGCAAATACAATTTTTTTTAGTTTTTATTGTAGAAAAATAATAACACATTAAAAACTATATACGATTGATATCACAGTAATTACAATGACCCACAGAATAAAAGTAACTTTTTTGTATACTGTATGTAAACCCTATAAAGGAAACAAAAACAAAATGGTGGAATTTCAATTTTTTGTCCTGTTCCCTCCAAAAAAAATTAACAATACATTATATGTACCTTAAAGCGGTCTACTTACAACTCATCCCACATAAAACAAGGGGCCATATGACTATGTCGATGGAAAAACAAAATGTTACCCCTCTGGAATGCCTGGAGACTAAGGTGCAAAATAGGCCAGTCACTATGGGGTTAAAGGCTACCAAAGTGACAGGTTCTCTATAACAGCAGTGATGGTTTATGGGGTCGGTGATTTAGCTGTAGACCTCGTGGATTCAGCAGATGATGATTTTTCCGACATGTTATGTTCCTAATCTGTACTATGAAGATATGAAGAATGTGCAGGTCATTGTGTCTACAAGTCCTCTATATAATACATGATGTCTTATAGGAGCCGCCATCAGACCTGTGGTGACCTTCTCTCCAAACTACAAGAAGATATTTACCACAGAGTCTATAACGATGACCTGTGATGGGAGCTCTACTATAGGAGGGGGGCCGAATTATATATGGTCCAAAGACAATTCTTATGTACACAATGGAAAGTCCTATACAATACAAAGTGCTGAAATATTACACAGTGGAAGTTACCAATGTCAGACCAGTACTGGAGAAATAAGTGACCCTGCTAGACTGGACGTTAGTGATGGTGAGTAAATCTACCAGGTCATACATATAACACAAGGTAACACATTGTATCACACAGACTGATAACACATCATATATGTCACCTCATCTTATATCATTCTGTATTACAGGTCGGGTCATCCTGCAGACCCCTCTATATGTCTATGAAGGAAATTGGATAAATATTAGATGTCACCACTATCCCGGATACTCTGCAGGACGGACAATATTCTACAAAGATAACATAGTCATTAGAGACTGGACAGATAATGCAGAATATTATATAGGAAAAATAGATGGAATGACTGTTGGGACTTACAGATGTGAGAAAGCAATCAGTGGGCCACACTTCACTGAAGATGCAGTTTCTGTATCTGTAGAAGGTAAGTCCAGGATCGGTTATATAAGAATTATCTGGCAGTATTTATATACTGATGGAGTCACATTGTCTCCTGACCGGCCATCTGTAATTATTACTTAGTCAGGTTACGGTTAGATGTGGAGGATTTTTGGGGTGGAATTCTACAGACTGAAACTCTGCAACAAACTGCACTACATGGGAGGATTATCAACTTCACAGCGGGATCTACTGTAGATGTGATGGATTTGGGGCACAGATTTCCCCCTTTACAATGTAGACAGTGAAATCTGCAGTAAAATCTATCTGTAGCATCTGTAGCTTTAGGACCGTATCTGTAGCAGAGATCTTCCACCATCTTTTAGTAGTCAGTCAGTAAATCTTCCCAGTCCCTGGAACCCTACAGCACCATGTAACTATGGGGAAAGGGTGATATTGGTGAAATGGTCACATCTCAGTCCAACTGTACACTTCAAATAATACTGCTGGTAAGGCTACATGATGATGACGAGGAGGAGGATTTTTTCTATTTTTCACAGGAAACATAGTTTGGAGTTGGACCATATTAGATTAAGTACATTTTGTACCTCCCTGTAGTTCTCTATAAACTAAAAAAAAAAAACACAGAAAAAAAGAAATATGAAGAAAGCAAGGGATAGTCTTGGGGGTGAATGGGCCAAGTTGGTGCCTTAAGTGGCAACCCTGCTGCCATTCCTTAGAAGTGGTTCTGCAACAGCATTACATCCACAGCAAGCAGACGAGGTTGTAGAGTAGATGACACCGCATGCTCAAGTACCACCACCTCCTCTTCCTCCCAGTCGCAGGCACACAGCAGGTAATCTGTACCAGTCAGCCAGGAGCATCCACACTGTACTTCACCCCATGCCAAATCCCCAGTACCCTCCCAAACAGTGCACATGGACCAGACTGAGGAGCTTTTTGATCATTATGTGTCATACACGTCAATAGAAAGGCCAAACAACCGATGGGAGGCTAATTTCACATGGAAAAGCACACTATCAGGCCAAGAAACTCAGCCTGATAACCCGCTCATGCATCTGCGATGTTCCCGCGGATGTGAGGCATTTTTTGGCAAAAAACACTTTTCATCATTTTTGGGAAGTTGCGATCCTCCGGCACAGCTTTTAGCCGCGGTGGAGGATCGTCACGTGTTTCCTATTGTTTTCAATGTAAAATCTTGCAGCGCACTCGTGTGCATATAACACAGTGCAATTTTTTTTCCAGCTCCATTGAAAACAATAGACGAAGCATTCCAAGGGAGTGCCCAAGGATAGGACATCGCTCATGTGTGTGTTCTGATTCAAAAGAATGGGGTTAATATTTGTGTGAGATTTGTAAGTCTCGCAACACACAAATCTTGCGTGATTTTCTTGATCATGTGAAAGCAGTCAGAGAAGACCAGATATTGAACGCACTGATGCTCAATGATTTTTTTCCCTCCAAATAGGAAGATGAGGGTGGGTCAGTGCACACAGTCAGCCCTACACAGACAATGTGCACTCCGGGGAATGTGGAAATGGAGGTGCCCGCTCCTAGTGCTCACAGTGACAGGAGGAGAGTGATGAACATGATGGTGGAAGATGTTTAACCCCTTAGAGACCAGCCCATAGTCTTTTTACGTCCTGCCCAAGTGGCTTTTATTCTCTGAGGACGTAAAAACATGTGTCCTGCAGAGAATAAAGCCACGTGGGCTCTGGACGTTACAGCTCCATGCTGTCGGTGCCCGCAGGTAGCCGACAGCATGGAGCTGTCATCCTGGGCTGCGGACAGTCCCCCCCGACATTGCGATCGGCGCTATCCAAGGGATAGCGCCGATCGCAATAATGGGAAAAAAAGTTCCGGATCCATCAGGGCAGCTGAAATTACTCACCCACCTTCTCCGGGGTCTTCTGCGGTGATGGGGTCCTCCCGGACCTGCCGCCGCTCTTCTGCGCATGCGCGCCAGACAGATAACGTGACGCGCATGCGCAGAAGCCCGGGAGCCCCCAGCCAATTCAAAATCTCCTGGCTCCTGAAGGTAGCCAGGAACCAGGAGATGTTACATGGGACAACAGTGAGCGGTCCCTGGGTCCGTGATTGCCGCTATCCAATGGATAGCGGCGATTACGAAAAATTTTGAAAAAGTAAAAAAAGTACAAGTTTCACCTCCCCTCATGGATCCGATCCATGAGGGGAGGTGAAAATACTCACCTCAGGTCCGCCGATGTCCCCGGTGTTCCGGGACCCGAAGTCCCCGCCTGCGCATGCGCACCTGATAACAGTGATCATTTAAATTTTAAAAAAAATGTGTAAAAAAGTTTTAAAAAGTCTTACGTTTAAAAAGCTTACGTTTCATCACCCCTCACGGATCATATTCATGAGGGGGGATGAAAGTACATACATAAGACACCCGGATTTATTACCACGGACCTTATCCCAGCTTCTGCGCACACGCCCGTCGCCAAAATGGCGGACGCATGCGCAAAAGCTGTGGATTGCCAGGATAATTTAAATTCTCCCTGCTCCTGGCTACAAAACTTAGCGAAGAGCCTGGAGATTTCACGGGGGCCCGCGGTGAGCGGTTCCTGATCACGTGTTCGCCGTTATCCAATGGATAATGGCGATCACGTAAAAGTTTTTAAAAAATTGAAGTTTCATCTACCCTCAGCGATGCGATCGGTGAGAGGAGATGAAACTTTTTACCAGAGGCCTCCGTATTTGAACCCCGACGCGATCCTCCTTCGTGAACCTTGCCGGATTCTGCACATGCGACCACCGTCAAAATGCCGGACACATGCGCAGGAGTCGGGGAGCCCAGGAAATTTAAAATCTCCTTGCTCTCAGCGACCAACGGCATATAATGGAGGGAACACCCACTGGATTGCAGGGCACAACTGAATAAATTCCAGGTCCCGTTGCTCACTTGTACGGAATAAAAATTGACTCCCTAAAAATATCCCTCCCCTCCGCGCCCTTTTCAGCTTTCCCCAATTCTTAGATAAAAATAATGATGTGAACTGTGTGGTATTTCCGAAGACAGGGGTAATTACGGAGGCTGGTTGGAATGGGCACATGGGGCAATCAAACCGGGTATCCCCCTCCTCTCATGTTTTTGGGGGGTCATTTCTTGATCTCAGTGGCGGGTATGGGGTGTAAAAAGTGGCGCTTTGTGAGTCTCTGTGATCTTGCTGCGGGGCGACCTCTCTTCATACAGCGCTGGCGTCAGCTGTTTATTACAGCTGACACCCGTGGGCAATAGCTATGAACCCTTTAAATGCCCCAAACGATGTTCGGGGGTCCTGAAAGCCCCTGATCCATCAGGGCAGCTGAAATTACTCACCCACCGGGGTCTTCTGCGGTGACAGGCTCCTCCCGGCCCTGCCGCCGCTCTTCTGCGCATGCGCGCCAGACGGATGACGTGACGCGCATGCGCAGAAGCCCGGGAGTCCCCAGCAAATTCAAAATCTCCTGGCTCCTGAAGGTAGCCGGGAACCAGGAGATGTTACCGAGGACAGCAGTGAGCGGTCCCTGGGCCCGTGATTGCCGCTATCCAATGGATATAACAACCAATCGCAGCGCAGCTTTCATGTTACCTCAGTAGTATAAGAAATACCAACCAATCACAGCGCAGCTTTCATGTTACCTCAGCAGTATAATATATAGCAACCAATCACAGCACAGCTTTCATGTTACCTGAGCAGTATAAGAAATAACAACCAATCACAGTGCAGCTTTCATGTTACCTCAGCAGTATAAGGAATTGCAACCAATCACAGCGAAGATTTCCTTTTCCTCAGCACTATGGGAAATAACAAATCACAGCACAGCTTTCAGCATACCTCAGCAGTATAAGAAATAACAACCAATCACAGCACAGCTTTCAGCATACCTCAGCAGTATAAGAAATAACAACCAATCACAGCACAGCTTTCAGCATACCTCAGCAGTATAAGAAATAACAAGCAATCACAGCGCAGCTTTCATGTTACCTCAGCAGTATAAGGAATAGCAACCGCAATTGTCTTGGGAAACGTTCGGCGGATGCATCATTTTGTAGCTGAACACGCATCCTGTTGCTCGTAATGCCTTTTTCTTTCATGCTCGAGATGGAAATCGATTGGTCAATCTACGTCTGGGGGGCATAACTGTCGACGATGCTCGCACGTGCGCCACCTATCGTTGGATAGATGTATTATGCCAGAAACCTTCACAGGAGTGTACTCAACAACTTCCCAAAGGACAGTCAAATCGAGGGGCCACTACTCTCTGCTAATATATGTTTGTAGCGCCGTATACGCCTACTCTCTAATTCTAGTAATGATTATTATCCCCTATATTGGCCCCAGTAGTAATAGTGACCCCCACAGTGACCTCAGTAGTAATATGGTCCCCAACGTTGGCCTCTGTAGTAATAGTGTCCCCTATATTGGTCCCACACAGTGTCCTCAATAGTAAGTGTCTTTTATATTGGCCCCAGTAGTAATAGTGACCCCCACAGTGGCCTCAGTAGTAATAGTGACCCCCACAGTGGCCTCAGTAGTAATAACATCCCCTATATTGGCCCCAGTAATAATAGTGCCCCCCTGTGGCAGATATACTTACCTCCTGCTTGTCTTCAAAGTACAGCGGCCCCTTTGTTTGATGCTGCTGTGGGCAGAGTGTGTGCGCCCAGATGCCTCCTCCCTTCTACTCCCCACTGGCAGAACCAAGAAGGAGAAGTCAGAGAAGTAGGAACTTAGTTGCTCACACTGTCTTCTGTGTGTGCACCTGTAAGGCCTCATGGCCACGGCCTTATTGGTTAAAGGCTGTGGGTCTCCCTATTTTACCGGTGTTTGCAAATGCGGGGGTCTTCCAGAAAAGACCACATATGGCTGCAAGTATACTGCACCAGTCTGGAGACAGCCATTTGTAAGATTAAATTTTGCTGGGATTGAAGAAAGCATAGGCTTGTTATGGGGCCCTACTAAACAAAACTTCATAGGGACTCAACTTAGTCTTACGATTGGGCACAGTTCTGACTGAGTAGAGGGTTAATAAAATGAGTACCTCTTATTTTCTATGACTTCTGATACACCATATATACAAATAATTAATTCAACAATTTATTAGCCATAGTTTTGGTATTTTATTTTACAAGCCACATCTCCAGCTTTCCTCAGAAGAGGTCTATGCAAACCAACATAAACTCCAAAACACCTACCTCTGGTAGCTGCATGCAGTGAAACTACAGTCACTGAAACAGATAGCCTGGCCTTGTAGCAACAGCGAGGAGGCATTTTAACCAATTGGCCTGGACTGTGACAGGCGCATACTATGTATGCAGTTCTGTACAAATCGGGTTGCAACAGTGTTGAACTCTGGGGCAAGCCAAGCAGAAGACACTATAGCACACAGTACCTGCTTTGAGTGATGAGTTAGCCCATGGCTCAGGTGAGACATCATGCAGTAGAGCAGACCTGGGCAAAGCACGGCCCGCGGGCCACATCCGGCCCGCTGAATAGCTCGGACCGGCCCGCAAAGAGTGTCCTGGTGACTCACCAATGAGTCCGGTGTCAGCAACGGGAAGCAGCGAAACTATGCACTCCGAAGCCTTGTCCATTTTGTTCACTTCTGTGCTGTGCTAATAGTTATTCAGGCCTTACTTATTCAAGCACCTCTACCAATGACGTAGGCTTGAATAACTTTATTAAACAGCACATAAGTTAACAAAATGGACAAGGCTTCGGAGTTTGTAGTTTCACTGCTTCCCGATGCTGAGTAAGTGATGCCACTGTAACTTCTGAGTGCCAGGATGCTCGTTGCGGACCTTGGGGAGTGCCAGGACAATCGTTCCACGCTCGTCATTGGTAAGTGTCAGGACTTTTCCCTTTGCATTGTAATTAGAATAATAATACTAATAATATTCACTTTTTAATCTCTCTTCTTGGGGCAGCTCTCTGTGCCCTCTCCTAGGAGCATACTACTGTGTATTAAAAAAATCTATTTTCCGAGGTTAGCTGTTAACCCTTAAATATGGCGGCTAACATTAAAAAAAGAAAAATTGATGCAGAATGCCGAGTTTTTAACAAAGAATGGACTTCTAAATATCTATTTACTGAAACCAAAGGTAAAGCTGTGTGTTTAGTTTGTGGAGAGCAGATAGCTGTATTTAAAGATTACAATTTGCATCGCCATTATGAGACTAAACACGGAGAGAAATACAAGAACTTGACGGAGGCAGAGCGGGCACGGGTATCTGAAGATTTGCTAGCAAAACTGCAAAGTCAGCAAGGATTTTTTAAAAAGCTTCACTCATCCAGGGATGCAGCCGTAAAGACCTGCTTTGTAGTATCCTACAAAATTGCAAGAAACAGTAAGCCATTCTCTGATGGGGAGTTTGTCAAAGAATGTTTGGTGGACTCTGCAGCGCTAATTTGTCCTGAGAAAAAAGAAGCATTCGCAAAAGATAGTTAATTTCATCAGGGCAAGAGCACTAAATCACAGACAATTTGTTGCACTGTTGGAGGAGCCGTATTACAGCGCCATTCATTTTCAATGGCGGCCGTATTCTGGCCGCAAATCGGGCGGCTGGAATACGGCCCCATTAAGGCAATGTGCATGGAGCCTTCGTATGTTGGTCTGGCCCTCTAAAACCATTCCAATTTCTCATGTGGCCCCATGGGAAAATTAATTGCCCACCCCTGCAGTAGAGCATGCAGGAAAAGCACAGGAGTATAACCTTCCTTCAAACCCTGTCACTGTTCTGTTCGCTCCTCTCAATGCCAATCTTCCTTTACTCCCTTTGAGGTCTGTTCCTGCAAATTAAGCAATAGAGAGATATCTACACCCACTTCGGGTGCAACCCAGTTAATCAGTCAAGGGGAGTCGGGATGCTGCTCTGGCTGCTGTTTCTACTCACTGTTTCATTACAGCCTTAGGAGTTGTCTCTTTGGTAAGGTAAAGGCAAAGGCCCTGGTGCAAGTATGAGTCAAACTTGAGCCGGCTACCTGACCCAAGTGGGGATTGAACCCACAAACCTTCAGGTACTGAGTGAGAGCTTAGGACTGCATTCTGCTGCCTTCACACTTTGTGCTTGTTCAACAAAGACTCTGCTTTTGCATTCTGGATTGGTTTTCCCAATGATCCAACAAAATTTCCACTGCGCCACAAGGGTGCAAAAGCAAATGCGATTCCAAAAGTGTACCTCAAATCGATGCAGATATTAACAGTCTTTCCTTCCGCCAGTCCATACACTTCAGTGAGTGCCATCAACTCCAGCTTCCTGAGCAGATGTCCCAAAAAGGGAGAAGGTTTTTCTTTTTCTACAATTACCAATTTTGGTTTCTGCTGCACAACCTGTTCTGTCTGGCCATTTTCATGATTTTCGGAAAATCTACGAAAAACTCAAAATCTGCGCTAGCAGTTGGTTCATCTTTAACATGCTCAAATCCAGTGATTTTATGCATGCTGCAGAAGAAACAATCAGGTATATTGCTCTCCTTTAAAGCGTAAGCTGTACAAGCACCAGCAGGACATCACATGGAAAGCATTTTCTAGATCCACATCCGTAAAATGAGTGGCAGTAGGGGGCTAGCCTTTTTCTCCTGACTGGATATAGTGGAGTATTACAAGGAGAAGTGGTTTCTTTTTATGCCCTGGCCTGTAGTAAGCCTTTTCTTTCAGCTTGACCAAGACAGGTGGGACCGGAAGCTTCCCGATATCTGTCTTGCTAGTCGCCACTAGCATCTGTTGGACATGATTAAGTTGGGCTATATCTGCAGGGGCCATGGACTTGTTAGCTTTTTCCAAGAAAACAAAAGCTTTTAACAATCAAATTAAATGTTCACCTGCCTCAGAACTGAGGGTAACAGTACTATCAGTTGAGAAGTGGATAGTGGCTTGCTAAGGCTTGTCACATCGGACCCAAACCGATTTACAAGTGCAGAGTCACTGACTAGGAATTGTGTTATAATCCTATGCGTCAATTTATGCATTAGGAATAGGACCTTAAATAAGACTTCTAGTTTCACTTTCCTGTATTCCAGGCAATCACAGTCTTGAGATTCAGTTACATGGTCTGCCTCACCTTCCCCTTTCCAAATTCAGCAGAAGGAATGAAGCTGTATTTAGAACTACTGAGATTGTAATGTGAGGGTGCTGGCAGGGCAGTATCATACCTAGGGAATCTGGTACCTGAAGGATTTTTAATTTGTACTTAATGCTGAATTTTCATGCCTACATGAGAGACCATGACAGTAAGCCACCCACAACTCCTCTGGTACCTGCATAAAAATTAGTTTCAGATAAGGGAAGAATTTAGAGTTAGTAACCATACTGCACAAATGGTGGTTAACTGCTGGTTTATACCTCTAAAACTCACGTGGGGTATATTTGTTTCTGCTTGTATCACTGAAAATATGTCTGCCATAATAGGTTGACTGGGCAGGTCTGTAACATTATAAGTCTACCCGCATTAAAAATGTGATTGTGTTTGCGAAACACTCATCAGGTTTCTCAAATACATAATTATCTCATTTTAGCATCATACTTCAATAGTATTCAAATACATACAACCCAACTGTAACGTCTTCCAACGGCCAAACTCAGAAATTCACACAGAACTCAGGGAGGGATAAACAACAACTTCAAAAGGGATTTATCAAACACCCAATACACCCTCCAAGAACTCGGTAAATCCAACTTATAAGCTAGAGGATTAATGACTCGCGTTATGGCAAAGGGACCGTTAAAACGCGGCGCAAGCTTTACCGAGGGGATCTCAATTTTAAATTCTTCGTGGACAGATAGACCTTCTGACCGACCTCAAATGCCTCTGACACAGTGGACCTTTTACAACTACGTAGTTGCATACGACCACTTGCTTCCTCCAGATTCTTGTGCACACCATTCCAGACCTCCCTCAACTCACTAGTAATAACATCAATAGCGGGACTAATTGTAGGTACTGGAATGGAAGTCGGGAACCGGGGATGCCGAACAAACACACAGAAGAAAGATGACAACCCCGTCGCAGAACTGATACGATTATTTGTGGTGAATGACCCTCTCACCCACAAAAAGACACAAGTATTGTACTAGGTCTTGATTTTTACGTTCCATTTGCCCATTCGTCTGCGGATGAAATGCTGATAAGAAAGACAGAGATGTTCCCAAGTTTTTACAGAAGGCCCTCCAAAATCGGGCCACGAATTGCATCCCCTGATCCGAAACTATATTAACTGGTATTCTGTGCAATCTTATAATCTCTCTAATGAAAATCGTCACTAATTCAGCAGCAGATGGAAATTTTTCCAAAGCATCAAAATGAGCCATTTTCGAGAACCTGTCAACAACTACCAAAATCGTGGAACACCCTTGTGACAGAGGCAGGTCAGTGACAAAATCCATGGACATGTGCGACCATGGACTACCAGGTACTGACAGCAGCAATAACAGTCCCTCAGGGCTCTTACGGCGACTCTTACCACATGCACAAGCTGAACACCGATTTAAAAACTCCCGGACCTCCCTGCCATGCCGGGCCACCAGTAGAATCAGTGTTTTGTGGATATTTCTGAAGCTGAGCCGGTTCCGTGTCAGGGCTGCCACCACGACACCGGGTGGGAAGATGCCTTCTAGAGAAGAGTCCTTAACCTCCAGAGTCCCGAAACTGCGGGAGAGGGTATCAGCTTTCACATTTTTATCTCCCGGCAGGTACGTGACTGTAAAATTGAATCTCGAGAAAGAAAAGCACCCACCTGGCTTGCCGTGCATTGAGACGCTTAGCATTCTCAAGATACACTAAGTTCTTGTGATCGGTGAAGATTGTCACCTGGAGACGAGCCCCCTCCAGAAGATGACGCCATTCGTCAAATGCCCATTTTATTGCCAACAGTTCCCTGTTCCCAACACCGTAGTTCCACTTGGCACTACTGAATTTACGGGAAAAGAATGCACATGGACTATACCCTGAACAACCCTCCAATTCCTGGGAGAGGACTGCCCCCACCCCCAACCTCCGAGGCGTCTGCCTCCACGAAAAAAGGCTTCTGAGGGTCTGGCTGGGCAAGCACCGGTACAGTGGAAACAGCCCTCTTAATTGCTCAAACGCCTCTGAAGCTTCCGGAGACCATGACAACTCGTCGGCTTTTTTTTCGTGAGATCAGTCAGCGGTTGTGCAGTCACTGAAACATTTCTGATAAATTTTGTGTAAAAGTTTGCAAACCCAACAAAACGCTAAAGAGACTTCTAATTATCTGGTTTAGCCCATTGTGTGATTGCCGCAACCTTGTCTGACTCCATATACACATCAGTTAGAGTAACGATATACCCAAGAAATGACACTCGTTTGACCCCAAATGAGCACTTCTCCAATCTAACATACAATTGGTACTCCCGTAGCCGCTCTAACACTAAATGGAGATGCCTGACATGCGTGTCCCAATCCGACGAGTACACCAAAATGTCGTCCAAATAGACAACCACAAAACCCCCTAGATAATCGTGAAAGACCGCGTTCATAACCCCCTGAAAAGCCACAGGGGCGCTGCATAACTCGAAGGGCATAACCAGACACTCAAAGTGCCCCAACGGGGTGCTGAACGCGGTCTTCCACTCGTCACCAAACTTAATATGTGTATGATTAACCCCCCCCCCCCCCGAAGGTCAAGCTTAGAGAACCAGCGTGCTCCCACCACCTGATTCAACAGATTAGGGATCACAGGGAGCGAGCACTGGTTCTTTATGCTGATATTGTTTAAAGCCCAATAGTCAACACAAGGCCGCAAAGACCCATCTTTCTTTTAAAAAAAAAACAGGCCTGCTCTAGCTGGTGACTTTGATGGTCTGATATGTTCCTTGGCTAAAGCCTCTGAAATACAGGATTTAAGAGCCTCATTGTTACCATGCAGGGCGGCGCTGGGTCCCGTGACCGGCGCGCGACGCTCCGATGTCGGCTCCGGCGTCCCGGAGTTCTGCTGTCGCCGCGCTCCCGGCGGCGTGGAGCAGCCAGCGTGCAGCGGCGTGGGCGTGTCCGCCCATAGGGTGCCGCCCGCTCTCCTCCACCTTCCATATGCAACAGTGGGAGAGTCGGCTCCTCCCACTCTCCGCCCCTGGGCGGAGGCTTTAAGTTAAAAGGCTGGCAGTGACCTGAGCTCACTGCCAGTTATTGGTTCTATTAGCCTCTAGTCAGGTCTGTCTCAGTCTGCTCTAGTTGCTAGTCAGTGTCCTTCCAGTTTGCCTGTGAGCTCCATCTCCAGCCTTACTCTGCCTTTGGTCTGTTCCACCTGCCTCTTCTGTCGGCACTCTGTCCCCCGTTTAGTTAAGTTCCATCTAGGTAGTCGCCAGGTCCCTAGCCAGAGCAGGGACCGCCGCCCAGTTGTCCGCCTGGGGTTAGCCAGGGCCGAGGCAAGTAGGCAGGGACAGTGGGGTGCGGGAAGTTCAAGGCACCCCACCTGGCGCTCGGGGGGCAGAGTGCCGTAACATAATAACTGGCCCTTAAAAACTGTTTTGTCATGGAGGCGATCAGTTCCCTCACGAACCAGCTGCAGGCCCTAGTGCCTGTGATCCAAGATTTATCCGCCCAGGAGCAGCGGGGGGTGTCGCAGGGGCCGGACGCCTCAACTAGCCCAGAACCCAAGTGCCCTCTTCCCGAGGTGTTTTCTGGGGAGAGGAACAAGTTTTTTGTTTTCCGACAGGCGTGTCGCCTGTTTTTTTCGGATGCGCCCCCGTTCTTCCGGGTCGGAGGCTCAGAGGGTCGGGCTGATAATGTCCCTGCTGCGGGGGCTTTTTCCATCCCTGAGGGTTCCTCCTGCCTGCAGTCCGTGGACTCCTTTTTTCAGGAACTCGGGGGTATCTTCGACTAACCGGACCGAGCGGGGTTGGCGGTTTCGCGGTTTTTGGCGCTGCGGCAGGGGTCGTCTTGTGTGGAGGATTATTGCTCCAACTTCAGACGTTATGCGTGGGATACGACATGGAATGATAGCGCTCTGAAAGACGTTTTTCTGCAGGTCCTCTCGGACGCAGTTAAAGACCTGTTAATTTCCCATCCCGTTCCCGGGTCCTTAAGGGAGGCTATGGAGCTAGCGGTGAAGGCAGATAGGAGGCTCAGGTCTAGGAAGCAGGACAGGCAGACCCGTAGAATCAGGGAGGTCGGTTGCCCTGGTCCCTCTTCCTCCTTACCAGTCTCTGTGCCCGAGCCGATGGAGGTGAATCCGCTGGACCCCAAAGAGCGACGCCGGATCCGTTTGTTGCATCGTCACTGCCTCTACTGCGGGAAAGCTGGACATCGGGTGATAACCTGCCCACTGAGGTCTCAACGCTCGCAGCCGGAACCGGTGGAAAACTCCGAGTCCTAGGCGATTGCAGGGAGGATCGCCTAGGACTTCAGGTACTTCCTAAACTTTTGGTACCGTGTCACGTTAGATTCCGGGATTTTTCCCGGTCAGGGCGAGCGTTTATTGATTCCGGAGAAGTCGCTAACTTGATAAGTCTGTGTTTTGTCCGTTCTCTGATGGCGGAATTTGTGGCGCTGAAGACGCCAATTCATTTTACCAGTATTGATGCTACCCCTCTCTCTACAGGCCTGGTACGATGGAGGACCCCAAGGTTAAAGTTCACGGTGGGGATCCTCCACTCGGAAGAACTGTCTTTTCTGGTTATGGAAAAAATGTCGGTTGATGTGGTGCTTGGTATGCCCTGGTTGGCACTGCACAATCCCCAATTTGATTGGTCCACACGGGAATTGACTCATTGTGGATCATCCTGTCATAATCACCTGTCTACCATAGCTGTGTGCTCCGCAGATACGGTGCTCATTCCGGAGTATTTGTCAGACTTTCAGGATGTATTCTCCAAAAAACTGTCTAAGGCTCTGCCTCCTCATAGGGAGTGGGACTGTGGTATTGATCTGATTCCCGACAGTCCCATCCCTAAGGGGGCCATTTTCAATTTGTCAGGCCGTGAGCATGAAGCCCTCAAGTCCTATGTCTCGGAGGCTCTGGCTAACCGACATATCCGGCCGTCCAGGTCCCCTGCCGGGGCAGGTCTCTTCTTTGTAGAGAAGAAGGACGGGACATTAAGGCCTTGTGTGGATTACCGGGCCTTGAATAAAATCACTCTGAAGAACCAGTGCTCCTTGCCCCTAATTCCTGACTTGTTGAATCAGGTGGTAGGGGCCCACTGGTTCTCCAAACTGGACTTGCGGGGGGCTTACAATTTAATTTGCATTAGAGAGGGAGATGAATGGAAGACTGCGTTCAACACCCCGTTAGGACATTTTGAATGTCTGGTCATGCCTTTTGGACTTTGTAACGCCCCCGCTGTGTTTCAGGGTTTTATGAACGCGGTCTTTCACGACTTCCTGGGGGTATTTCTGGTCATCTATCTTGACGACATTCTGGTGTACTCGCCTGACTGGGACTCACATGTGCGGCACCTGAGGTTGGTCCTGACCCGTTTGCGCGAGTATCAACTTTTTGTCAAGTTAGAGAAATGTACATTTGGTTCTAAACAAATATCCTTCCTTGGTTATGCAATCTCACCCACGGAGATTCAGATGGAGTCTGATAAAGTAGCAGCAATCTCCCAATGGGTCAGACCAGACAACCTCAAGGCTCTCCAGCGGTTCTTAGGTTTTGCAAATTTTTACCGCAAATTCATTAGGAATTACTCAGTTATTGCTCAACCTCTGACTGACCTGACTAAGAAGGGGGCCGACTTGGGTAAGGGGTCGCCTGCAGCCCTTGAGGCCTTTAGCCATCTAAAAAGGGCATTCATGACTGCCCCGGTGCTAATACAGCCGGACGCACGACTACCCTTTTTCATTGAGGTAGATGCATCTGAAGTGGGGACAGGAGCAGTATTGTCGCAGGAAGTCAGTGGGAGATCCGGGTATAGCCCATGTGCGTTCTTTTCGCAGAAGTTGAATTCAGCAGAGCGCAACTACGACGTGGGTAACCATGAATTATTGGCTATCAAATGGGCTCTGGAAGAGTGGCGACACCATCTTGAGGGTGCTAGACACTCAATTACCGTATATACTGATCACAAGAATCTGGTATATCTCGCCAATGCGAAAAGACTCACAGCTCGTCAAGCCAGGTGGGCGTTGTTTTTCGCCAGGTTTAATTTCGTCATGACATATATCCCAGGAGAGAAGAACGTGAAGGCGGACGCCCTGTCACGGAGTTTCGGGGTACCGGATAGTGAGACCATGACTCCCGAGAATATCTTAGCCCCCGGCGTGGTGGTGGCAGCTGTAGAGTCTAACTTCGTCCCTCAACTACAGGATGCTCAGCAGGACGCTCCTTCGGGAGTGCCGGAGGGCAGATGGTTTGTGCCAGAGACCCTACGCCCTAGAGTCATGGATGAGTCTCACTCGTCGGTTCTCGCCGGGCATCCAGGGTTCCAGGGGACCCTGGAGCTTTGTTCCAGACACTTCTGGTGGCCAGGCATGTCTCAGGAGATCCGCAACTTTGTGAGGGGTTGCTCGGTCTGTGCTCGCAATAACAGTCGACGGCGTCCTCCAGAGGGTCCTCTGAGACCGCTACCGGTTCCTTCCAGTCCATGGTCGCACTTATCAGTAGATTTCATCACTGACCTACCAGAATCCCAGAAGTGCACCACTATCTTAGTGGTGGTCGACCGGTTCTCAAAGATGGCACATTTTGTGGCGTTAAAAAAGCTACCCTTGGCAAAAGAATTCGCCACGATTTTTGTAAAGGAAATAATTCGCCTACATGGGGTTCCCCAAAATATTGTATCTGATCGCGGGGTTCAGTTTGTGTCGCACTTTTGGCGTGCCTTCTGCAGAAACCTGGGAACGTCGCTTTCCTTCTCTTCAGCATTCCACCCGCAGACTAATGGTCAGACTGAGCGGAAGAACCAAGATTTAGTGCAATATTTACGGTTGTTTGCTAGCAAAAAGGCTCATCAGTGGGCAGAGTTCCTGCCGTTGGCAGAGTTTGCACTAAACAACCGCCTTTGTTCTTCCACTGGGTGTCTCCATTTTTTTGTGTATACGGTCAGCATCCTTGCTTCCTTACAGCAATCCCTACTCCGTCGGTCTGTCCGGCAGCTGATGACGCCACAGATACGCTTCGGGGAGTATTGAAAGAGGTACAGAGAAACTTGGAGGCAGTGGGGGCCCGTATGCAGTTGCGTAGTGGGAAGAGTCTGTCTGTGTCTGAACCTTACAGGGTGGGACAGAAGGTATACCTGTCTTCTAAAAATCTCAAATTGCGGGTCCCGTCCTTGAAGCTGTCGCCACGTTACGTGGGGCCGTTTACCATCACACGTGTGGTGAACCCACTCGCCTACGAGCTGGGGTTGCCAGCCACATGGAGGGTTCACAGGGTATTCCATAAGTCGCTATTGAAACCTTTTGTCCCTTCGGTGATAGTATCAGTGGAGCACAATGTAAGAGGCACTAGATGATCTTGACAGAACCCTCCCCACCGAACTAGCTCCAGAATAGTCCAATCAAACTGAGGATTGTGCGTCCTTAGCCACGGCAATCCCAGAACGATATGACCAGAAATGAAATAACTTCTGAATGTAATGCGCCCACCCAGAACCGAAGTTCTGGTGTCCTCCAACACACTACCCTGAGGACAGAGGGGTTGCATCGATACTGGTAAAGTGAATCGGCTAACCTAACTTGATAACAGTGGTCTTACGAACTGCAAATGGATAAGGTTCGCGGCCGGCCCAGAATCAATAAATGCCTGTCCCACCCTGTGAAAAGCCTTGTAAGACACACTACAAGGCACCAGTAATTTAGGGAGCACCTGACCTCCTAGATGACCCTCCCAACAGTCACCTAGAAGCTGAAGTTTTCCTGCTGCTTCCGTATCTGCCGTTCCTGGCAGGACGCGATGCGATGACCAGCCTTGCCACAGTAGAAACAGAGTTGGTTTGAAACCCGGAACTGCCTCCGTTCTTCAGGACTCAACTGGTCCACTTCCGTACCATCAGCTCTGGAGGTTGACAATGGGGTACAGGCTGTAGAAGTCGCCAGAGACTTAGCACCACATTCTTGACGGTACTCTAGCTTAGCTTCCCTTCTAGACTTGAGTCTACGATCAGCTCTGACTGCCAATTCTATAGCCTGATTCAAAGTAGAGGGTGACAGATGGGATAGCAATAGATCTTTTACTGTGTCAGACAGGCCTACCAAAAACAAATCTTTGAGCACACAGTCGTTCCATGCAGATTCACCTGAATACTGCCTGAAACTAGAGCAATATTCTTCTGCCGACTGGCGCTCCTGGTGTAGAGCCAACAACTTACTGACTGCATAACCTGTATGATCGGGTTCATCAAAAATATTCCCGAGCTCAATGAAAAAAAGAGTATACTGATTGCAGACAAGCGGAATCAGCTGTTAAAGAATAGGCCCATGACTGAGGCCCTTCTCTGAGCAGAGACATAACAATCCCCACCCGTTGGGGCTCGGACCCTGAGGAACGAGGCTGTAAGTGAAAAAACAACTTACAAGCCTCCCGGAAGACAAAGAATTTTTTCCGGTCCCCCAAGAACACCTTGGGTAATGGGCATTTAGGTTCAGGTACTGGATCAGCGGGCACAACCAACCACTGCTCATGATGGCTGAGACGCCCCAACAGGTCCTGACTTATCCCGGACAGGTTACGAATCTGACTGGTAATCATATTGTAGGACTCCATTTACACCGTGAATCCCACCTCAAAAAAACGCAGGAAAATATTTTTTGGGCCAGTTATTATGTTACAGTACTAGTAGAGTGCACAGGTACGCATGGCGCAGGACTCCCTGACCCTCACCCACGCCAATGTCCCTTCCTGGAGGTAGCTCCAAAGGTGGACAGGTCCAGGCCGCCAACACTGACCCTACACTTCCTAGTGGCAGGACAGGAAGGAACCGCCATACCTATGCAGAAGACAACTTACTATTACCGACAGGCTAGGCCGATAGAATAAACCAACACAACAGGAAAACCACAGAACACAGGCAGAGCTGGATTGAGACAAGGTAACTTCCACTGGAGCAGGACCGAAGTCAGACACACAGGGAACGGAACCAATAACTGGCAACTGCTATCAGCAGCTGCCAGACTATATTCAGGAGTCTCCGCCCAATCAAGCCGGCTGACTGGAGTTTCCAGCCAGCCACTATAACTCACAGAGGTAGAGCGCACACCTCTCATAGCAGGCGCGCACACGAGCGCACGCGCCACACATTGCACTCGCACACCGGAGCGCGGCGCCATTCCTCACCGACCCGAACGTGGGAGCAACACCATCCCAGAACGCCGCCATGAACCATGCCACTGCCACCCGTCGTCCCTGACCGGCATCATGGTAACAACAACAGGGGTCTGGTGCAAAAGGACAGACATAAGAACAAAACTGCGAATAGCACCAGTGACTAGAAGCCAGAACAGACAGACCACGGAACAGAACTGACAGACCACAGAACAGGATTGCGAATAGCACCAGGGACTAGACGCCAGAAATGACAAACCATGGAACAGAACGGACAGCAGCAGAACAGGATTGACAGACCATGGAACAACGAGACTGCAAATAGCACCAGGAGCTAGACACCAGAACTGGCAGACCATTGAACAGAACTGACAGACCACAGAACAACATGACTGCGACTAGCACCAGGAGGCTAGACATCAGAACTGACAGTCCATGGAACAACGACACTGCGGAGAGCACCAGGAGGCTAGACATCAGAACAGACCAAAGAACACCTCATTGTTCACACTGATAGATCACAGGCAGAAAGAAACATAAATCAGACTGAAAAAAGACATATAGGACTTATCCATACAAGCCTAGCACTTCACAGGAGCACACACATGAGCATGCACACGGCACACGCAAAACAAAGCGAATGATAAATAAGAACAGGGAAAAGAACTAATGTACAACCCACACACAGGAGAGCGTAACAAATGCTACACATAACTCCCACCTGAAATGCGCATACTCTGCTATGTCCAGTTCACACCACAACTCAGGGACTTAGAAACTCAAGAACTCTCTAACATACAGATAAACAGAAACTCAGAAAGAACAATGAAATAGTGAACTGGACACATGGAAAGACATACCACACACACACACACACACACACACACACACACACACACACAGGGGAGGGGGATCAAATGAAACAAATGACCTCCACCTGTGTCAGGGGAAAAAAAACTCCCTTTAGTATGTCATCCGGCGTCCAAATTGTAACGAGTACTCATCATTGATTGTTTAAGTTATACCGATCGGTAGGAAGAGAAACCGTACATGTGCATGGAATGTACAATTCATCTACTTCGATTTTATTGGCGTTACAAGAGGTCTTTTATAGACCTATCATATAATTAAAGTGACGTTGATTCTGAGCCAAACATTACATATTTGTTTACATTATTCAATAATGCCACGTGTTCAATCAAAGTCCATCATGATACCTAACATTTTCCATTCTTCAGCGATTCTGTTTTCTTATACGGGTTTGTCTTTATGACTTTATTTTAAGGTAAATTTATTGGTTATATCAGCTGTAACCTGGTATGTGTTTGTTCTTATCAATTTATGTCTGGACTTTCAACCATCGCCTGACTAGTCACCAGTTATGGTTTATTGCTGGTGAAGTCAAGCTAACATTCTACCAAGGCCTAAAGCTTATACAAGAAATGATTTCTCTGAAACAGTAGAATCTGAAATAATATCACAAAGCTGGGGTCCTGGGTAATTTCCCCCACAACCTGTTACGACCCTAATACTCACAAGAGTACAATTATATTCTGTTGACACACATACCTTCCACCTAAATCGCATTCGCTCTGTTATGTCTTATAACCGACTAAACTCAGGAATTCAGACAGAACTCGGATGACAGGAAGCCAAAAAGACTCTGTTACATCTTCCAAATGACCAAATTGAGGAATCTAGACAGAACTCACTGACAAGCTAACTCAGATGGAACCCAGACAGAACCGCATGACTGAAAGACGGACTACATACTCGATTACAGGCATACACCAAAGTCTGTCAAGTGCACAAAACACTCACCTGTGTACCTACACACTTAGCCCGATGGAATAACTATTGCATGTACGAGGTAGTCATTCATATTTTGGCCAAGATACTTAAGCCCACGAGCCGACTTCACGGCTTCTCGTTGTCTCACGAGTCCCTACTCTAATGAGACAACTAACCCCAGAAAAACCTGCCTGCATGTTGGGCGATCGTCTCAATAGGGATGACCCTGTGCTGGAACCTAGGGCCCTACCTCATCCTAGATGATAAAAAATCTACAGCAAGACTGTGTTCACACCACATGTACGGAAACCTGCACAGACACGTAGCTCCGCCCCATGGCGTGCCGATTCCAGCCTCCTGATTGGCTGGAATCGGCACATGTGACGGGGGCGGAGCTACGCGATGACGCGTACAAGGGGCGGAGCCAAAACGCCGCTGCTGCCGAGCTGAAGGGAGAAGACCCATCTGCGCAAGCGCATCTAAAAAAGCAAGAAGACACCGAAATTAGACGGAGCCATGGAGACGGGGACGCCAGCAACGGAGCAGGTAAGTGAATAACTTCTGTATGGCTCATATTTAATGCACGATGTATATTACAAAGTGCATTAATATGGCCATACAGAAGTACTTAACCCCACTTGCTTTCGCGAGACAACCCCTTTAAGCAACTTCAAATCACTGCACATAAACATCTCTATAGAATTATCTTGTATGCCGGCCTTGGAGAAGATTTAAAGATATACAACATATACATCTAAAACTGGAAAGATATCTTCAAATTCCGGAACAACATAATGGACTACTACATATACATATATACACCTGTCCCTCTGCATCAAAGTGACACAGGAGTCACCAACTTTAACCCCCTTTTACCTTAAAGGGGTTGTCCCGCGGCAGCAAGTGGGTCTATACACTTCTGTATGGCCATATTAATGCACTTTGTAATATACATTGTGTATTAATTATGAGCCATACAGAAGTTATAAAAAGTTTTATACTTACCTGCTCCGTTGCTGGCGTCCTCGTCTCCATGGTGCCGACTAATTTTCGCCCTCCGATGGCCAAATTAGCCGCGCTTGCGCAGTCCGGGTCTTCTCCTGTCTTCTATGGAGCCGCTCGTGCAGAATGCAGGCTCCGTGTAGCTCCGCCCCGTCACGTGCCGATTCCAGCCAATCAGGAGGCTGGAATCGGCAATGGACCGCACAGAAGAGCTGCGGTCCACGGAGACAGAGGATCCCGGCGGCCATCTTCAGCGGTAAGTATTGAAGTCACCGGAGCGCGGGGATTAAGGTAAGCGCTCCGGTAAGCTTTCTTTACCTCCCTGCATCGGGGTTGTCTCGCGCCGACCGGGGGGGGGGGGTTGAAAAAAAAAAAATCCGTTTCGGCGCGGGACAACCCCTTTAACCTCGGGAACACGGGTTCCTTTGTCATTTGCTATAGTTAGTAAGTGGCACAGGCATGAGGGTGGATGTGTCTTTACCAGGGCGAGCCATCCACTAGTAGGCAGAGGTTGTCACACTCTAGTTCCCCTTAGGAAAAGTTTCCCTCCTTTGTTTATTTTTCCTTGGACTGCAGGGAGTACCTAGTGGTGTGAACACGGCCAGAGACTTTATATTTTAGTGTGTAGTTATTGCATGCACAAAGCAGACATGACACTTCCGTACTCCATTTTATGGCATCTGTCATTTTACTTATATTAACCTTTTCTTATCCAGATCCCAGCTATTACAACAGTAGGGGGATATTTCCTTATGTATTATTATAGTAGGAAGGACATTATCTCGTATATGATTACACTGTGAAGGACATTACCTCATATATTATAGTAGAGAGCACATTGCTTTCTATAGTATTACAGTAGAGGGTATATTACCTCATATTATTACAGTAGGAGCACATTACCCCATATAACATTACAGTAGATGGACATTAAGGAGAAGGTAAGGGAGTTGTTATTTGTATAGCGCCAACTTATTCCGCAGCGCTTTTTAGGTAATTTGTTTATTATCCTCCAGCAAGCTGAGTACTCATTTTACCAACCATGGAAAGATGGAAGGCTGAGTCACCCTTGAGCCGGTTACTGGAATCATGCGGCGATTGAACCTGCAACCTTCAGGTCTTGAGTGAGAGCTTAGGACTGCATTCTGCTGTTTTAACACTCTGCGGCACACAAGGCCTAATGTACAACCCCTCAAATTCTCCTCATTTAGGACGTGAAGAATGCTTGTGCCAAATTTCACACATATACTGTATGACAGTGGGAAGTTACATTACATAGGGGTGCATGTACTTTTGCAATCAGCATTGAATAATCGAGTTGTGACCTCATTACTTTTCCAATTTAGGACCTAAAGTATGCTTGTGCCAAATTTCATGCTTGTACAACACCCAAAAGTTACATTACATATGGGTACACTTACTTTTGCATTTATCACTGAATAATCAAGTTGCGACCCCTTTACTTTTCCTTTTTAGGACCTTACTTATTCTATCTAGGAACTAAAGAATGCTTGTACCTAATTTTACACTTCTACGACACCAAGAAGTCACATTATGTAGGGGTGCGCTTACATTTACACTTAACATTGAATAATCAAGTTGTGACTCCTTCACTTTTCCTATTTAGGAGCTAAATAATGGTCCTGCCAAACTTAAAGGGGTTGTCCCGCGGCAGCAAGTGGGTCTATACACTTCTGTATGGCCATATTAATGCACTTTGTAATGTACATTGTGCATTAATTATGAGCCATACAGAAGTTATCAAAAGTTTTTTACTTACCTGCTCCGTTGCTAGCGTCCTCGTTCCCATGGAGCCGACTAATTTTCGCCCTCCGATGGCCAAATTAGCCGCGCTTGCGCAGTCCGGGTCTTCTGCTCTCTTCAATGGAGCCGCTCGTGCAGAATGCAGGCTCCGTGTAGCTCCGCCCCGTCACGTGCCGATTCCAGCCAATCAGGAGGCTGGAATCGGCAATGGACCGCACAGAAGAGCTGCGGTCCATGGAGGAAGAGGATCCCGGCGGCCATCTTCACCGGTAAGTATAGAAGTCACCGGAGCGCGGGGATTAAGGTAAGCGCTGAGCGGTTTTTTTTTTTAGGTCCCTGCATCGGGGTTGTCTCGCGCCGAACGGGGGGGGGGGGGGGGTTGAAAAAAAAAAAAAACGTTTCGGCGCGGGACAACCCCTTTAATGTTTGTACGACACCGGGAAGTTAGAGAAATAGATTAGGAACATTACACAGCAGTGGCAATACTTATGCACTTAACATTGAATAATCAAGTTGTGGCCCCTTTACTTTTGTATTTAGGACCTAAAGAATACTCCTGCCTAATGTCATGGTTGTACGGCACTGGGAAGTTAAAGTGTTAGATTAGGTACATTGCATAGGGGTGCTAATACTTTTGCAATTAGACCAATTCACAGACGTGACTACCACTAAAAACGTATTTTATTAAATATATTAAAAAACATAAACTGGGCACTACAAAGACAACACACAGCAACCAGGTACCTCCAGATTGCATTCCCTAGCCTACCATCAAGGTGATGGGTCATACCTTTTTCTTTGCTCTCTCTTGAGCCCTATATCTGGGGGGTTTGCTGGGGTTGCTTGCCTGAAATCTAACTACTAGGAAACTAGCTTTATGGCTTGTCTATCTTGAGAGCATGCACAGCGTCTAAAAGTGTTTCTACAACTAGGTCAGGAGAGTTTGACTCATACTAATGTCATACCTCCATACTAATGACCTCTATGCAAGCAATTTGGACATCTAAAAGTGCTTCTACAATTAGGTCAGGAGAGTTTGACTTATATTAATGTCATACCTCCACACCAATGACCTCTAATGCGAGCACTTTGGGTTGGAATCTAGCACTTTAGCTATTCTTGTTTGCTTAAGTGCAATTAATTGGGTCAGGAGATCAGGACATAATTTTATGCCTTATCCCCATATTGATGACCTAAATTCTAACTCGATACGCTAACTACTTTGAGTATCCTACTTGTGCATGACAAGCATTATACCATCTCTCTAGCGCTCAGATATTTGAGAGCAGTGACCCCCCCATATTTTCGGGGACGCTCTACTCTACCTCTGTGCGTGTATTGACGGGCATACTTTGAAATAAACACCTCTCGTTATGTACCTACATATATCATCTAGCTATTAACCGCTAGCACACAAGATAAGCTTCCTTGTTTAGAGGTACCTTTTGGCAGGCCCCCAACCCTAAGAGTTACCTTAATGCCCTAATTGAGAGTATAGAACTCTCCTATAATAAGGATATTTATCCTGATCACTACACAAGTTTTGCTGTATTCATCTTAGATACAGCTTTTTATATATTAGTTTGATGTTCTCTCGGGGATTTTTCATTCCCTCTACCTTTGAACCTATGACTCAAGTACTGTATCTCCTGATGATCCAACAAATTAATGGTGAAACGCGTAGAGTATAAGTACTGACCAACTCTAGTACTGATCTGAGTATTTGTACTGGCTTACTCAAGTACTGATCATCATAAGTGAATACCTAGATGGTGATCCTGTCTTGTCGACACCCATAACAATTCAGGACGCTCAATTGTTGTGAGAGTCCAAATGGTAACCCTGCCTTGTTTACACATAGAATAAACCAGCTCTTTTGGCTCCTATATTGAATTATCCTTTGCTTTTTTGAATCCATCTTGGGTAGAGTGTTTTTGTTTGTTATCATAAAACATTTTTTTTTTATCGCTTATCAAGTATCAAATAACTCCAGGTCCTTATCCTCCTATAACGAATCTGTGTCTGGAGGTACCTGGTTGCTGTGTGTTGTCTTTGTAGTGCCCAGTTTATGTTTTTTAATATATTTAATAAAATACGTTTTTAGTGGTAGTCACGTCTGTGAATTGGGCTTATATTTCCTAGTTGACTCTATACTGCCCCCTCTGTGAAGTCGTTACTTTTGCAATTAGCATTGAATTTTTGAGTTTATTTTTCCCAATTAGGACCTAAAGAATGGTTGTGCCAAATTTCATGTTTGTACGACACCGGGAAGTTAGAGAATTAGATTAGGTGTATTACATAGATGTGCCAATACTTTTGCACTTAGCATTGAATAATTGAGTTGGGACCCCTTTACTTTTCCTATTTAGGACCTTATTTATCGTATTTAGGAATAAAGAATGCGTGTGCAAAATTTCACACTTGTACGACACCGGGAAGTTATATTACATGGGAGTGCACCTTCTTTTACAATTAGCATTAAATAATAGAGTTGTGCCAAATTTCATTTTTGTATGACACTGGGAATTTACATTATAGAGGGGTGCCAATACTTGTGTACTTAGCATTGAATAATCGAGTTGTGACCCCTTTACTTTTCCTACTTAGGATCTAAAGAATGGTCGTACCAAATTTCATGTTTGTACAACAATGGGATGTTAGAGAATTTAATTAGGTACATTACATAGGGGTGCCAATACTTTTGCACTTTGCATTGTTTTTAAGTTTTGACCTCTTTACTTTTTCAAGTTAGGACTAGAGATGAGCGAGCACCAAAATGCTCGGGTGCTCGTTACTCAGGACGAAAAATTCGCGATGCTCGAGGGTTCGTTTCGAATAACGAACCCCATTGAAGTCAATGGGCGACCCGAGCATTTTTGTATATCGCCGATGCTCGCTAAGGTTTCCATTTGTGAAAATCTGGGCAATTCAAGAAAGTGATGGGAATGACACAGCAACGGATAGGGCAGGCGAGGGGCTACATGTTGGGCTGCATCTCAAGTTCCCAGGTCCAACTATTAAGCCACAATAGCGGCAAGAGTGGGCCCCCCCCCCCCCTCCCAACAATTTTTACTTCTGAAAAGCCCTCATTAGCAATGCATACCTTAGCTAAGCACCACACTACCTCCAACAAAGCACAATCACTGCCTGCATGACACTCTGCTGCCACTTCTCCTGGGTTACATGCTGCCCAACCCCCCCCCCCCCCCCCCCCTGCACGACCCAGTGTCCACAGCGCACACCAAATTGTCCCTGCGCAGCCTTCAGCTGCCCTCATGCCACACGCTGGCCTCATGCCACACCACCCTCATGTCTATTTATAAGTGCGTCTGCCATGAGGAGCAACCGCAGGCACACACTGCAGAGGGTTGGCACGGCTAGGCAGCGACCCTCTTTAAAAGGGGCGGGGCGATAGCCCACAGTGCTGTACAGAAGCAATGAGAAATATAATCCTGTGCCACCGCCATCAGGAGCTGCACACGTGGGCATAGCAATGGGGAACCTATGTGCCACACACTATTCATTCTGTCAAGGTGTCTGCATGCCCCAGTCAGACCGCGGTTTTTTATAAATAGTCACAGGCAGGTACAACTCCGCAATGGGAATTCCGTGTGCACCAACAGCATGGGTGGCTCCCTGGAACCCACCGGCTGTATATAAATGTATCCCATTGCAGTGCCCTGGACAGCAGAGCTAACGTCAGATTAAATTCAGGTGGGCTTCGGCCCACACTGCATGCCTCAACCTGACCGGGCTTTTTAATTCATAGACACAGGCAGGTACAACTCCCTATTGTGAAGTCCCTGTGGACCGACAGCATGGGTGGGTGCCAGGAAGCCACCGATGGCACATAAATATATCCCATTGCATTGCCCATCACAGCTGAGGTAATGTCATGTTTAATGTAGGTGGGCTTCGGCCCACACTGCATGCCCCAGTCAGACTGGGGTTCTTTAGAAGTGGACACATGTAGTTACAACTCCGTGTGGCCCGACAGCATGGGTGGGTGCCAGGAAGCCACCGATGGCACATAAATATATCCCATTGCATTGCCCATCACAGCTGAGGTAATGTCATGTTTAATGTAGGTGGGCTTCGGCCCACACTGCATGCCCCAGTCAGACTGGGGTTCTTTAGAAGTGGACACATGTAGTTACAACTCCGTGTGGACCGACAGCATGGGTGGGTGCCAGGAAGCCATCGGCGGTACATAAATAAATCCCATTGCAGTGCCCAGCACAGCTGAGGTAATGTCATGTGTAATGCAGGTGGGCTTCGGCCCACACTGCATGCCCCAGTCAGACTGGGGTTCTTTAGAAGTGGACACATGCACTTACAACTCCGTGTGGACCGACAGCATGGGTGGGTGCCAGGAAGCCACTGGCGGTACATAAATAAATCCCATTGCAGTGCCCAGCACAGCTGAGGTAATGTCATGTTTAATGCAGGTGGGCTTCGGCCCATACTGCATGCCCCAGTCAGACTGGGGTTCTTTAGAAGTGGACACATGTACTTACAACTCCGTGTGGACCGACAGCATGGGCGGGTGCAAGGAAGCCACTGGCGGTACATAAATAAATCCCATTGCAGTGCCCAGCACAGCTGAGGTAATGTCATGTTTAATGCAGGTGGGCTTCGGTCCACACTGCATGCCCCAGCCAGACTGGGGTTCTTTAGAAGTGGACACATGTAGTTACAACTCCGTGTGGACCGACAGCATGGGTGGCTCCCTGGAACCCACCGGCGGTACATAAATATATCCCATTGCAGTGCCCATCACAGCTGAGGTAATGTCATGTTTAATGCAGGTGGGCTTCGGCCCACACTGCATGCCCCAGTCAGACTGGGGTTCTTTAGAAGTGGACACATGTAGTTACAACTCCGTGTGGACCGACAGCATGGGTGGCTCCCTGGAACCCACCGGCGGTACATAAATATATCCCATTGCAGTGCCCAGCACAGCTGATGTAACATCAGCTGTAATGCAGGTGGGCAAAAAATTACTAGGATTACACTGTAGGCGAGGGCCCCAAAAAATTGGTGTACCAACAGTACTAATGTACCTCAGAAAAATTGCCCATGCCCAACCAAGAGGGCAGGTGAAACCCATTACTCGCTTTGGTTAATGTGGCTTAATTGGTAACTAGACCTGGAGGCAGCCCAGTTAAAATAAAAATTGGTTCAGGTGCAAGTTTCAACGCTTTAATGAGCATTGAAACGTATAAAAATTGTTTAGAAAAATTATACGACTGAGCCTTGTAGGCCTAAGAAAAATTGCCCGTTTGGCATGATTACGTGAGGTTTCAGGAGGAGGAGCAGGAGGAGGAGGATGAATATAATACACAGATTGATGAAGCTAAAAGATCCCCGTTTTTGATGGTGATAGAGAACGATGCTTCCATCCGCGGGTGCAGCCTAGGTATTGTTTAGGTATCGCTGCTGTCCGCTGGTGGAGAAGAGAAGTCTGGGGAAATCCAGGCTTTGTTCATCTTGATGAGTGTAAGCCTGTCGGTTGACAGGCGGGTACGCTTATCTGTGATGATTCCCCCAGCCGCACTAAACACCCTCTCTGACAAGACGCTAGCCGCAGGACAAGCAAGCACCTCCAGGGCATACAGCGCGAGTTCAGGCCACGTGTCCAGCTTCGACACCCAGTAGTTGTAGGGGGCAGAGGCGTCACGGAGGACGGTCGTGCGATCGGCTACGTACTCCCTTACCATCCTTTTACAGTGCTCCCGCCGACTCAGCCTTGACTGGGGAGCGGTGACACAGTCTTGCTGGGGAGCCAGAAAGCTGTCAAAGACCTTAGAGAGTGTTCCCCTGCCTGTGCTGTACATGCTGCCTGATCTCCGCGCCTCCCCTGCTACCTGGCCCTCGGAACTGCGCCTTCTGCCACTAGCGCTATCGGATGGGAATTTTACCATCAACTTGTCCACCAGGGTCCTGTGGTATAGCATCACTCTCGAACCCCTTTCCTCTTCGGGTATCAGAGTGGAAAAGTTCTCCTTATATCGTGGGTCGAGCAATGTGTACACCCAGTAATCCGTTGTGGCCATAATGCATGTAACGCGAGGGTCACGAGAAAGGCATCCTAACATGAAGTCTGCCATGTGTGCCAGAGTACCTGTACGCAACACATGGCTGTCCTCACTAGGAAGATCACTTTCAGGATCATCCTCCTCCTCCTCCTCCTCAGGCCATACACGCTGAAAGGATGACAGGCAAGCAGCATGGGTACCCTCAGCAGTGGGCCAAGCTGTCTCTTCCCCCTCCTCCTCATCCTCCTCATGCTCCTCCTCATGCTCCTCCTCCTCCTCCTCCTCAACGCGCTGAGATATAGACAGGAGGGTGCTCTGACTATCCAGCGACATACTGTCTTCCCCCGGCTCTGTTTCCGAGCGCAAAGCATCTGCCTTTATGCTTTGCAGGGAACTTCTCAAGAGGCATAGCAGAGGAATGGTGACGCTAATGATTGCAGCATCGCCGCTCACCATCTGGGTAGACTCCTCAAAGTTTCCAAGGTCCTGGCAGATGTCTGCCAACCAGGCCCACTCTTCTGTAAAGAATTGAGGAGGCTGACTCCCACTGCGCCGCCCATGTTGGAGTTGGTATTCCACTATAGCTCTACGCTGCTCATAGAGCCTGGCCAACATGTGGAGCGTAGAGTTCCACCGTGTGGGCACGTCGCACAGCAGTCGGTGCACTGGCAGATTAAACCGATGTTGCAGGGTGCGCAGGGTGGCAGCGTCCGTGTGGGACTTACGGAAATGTGCGCAGAGCCGGCGCACCTTTCCGAGCAGGTCTGACAAGCGTGGGTAGCTTTTCAGAAAGCGCTGAACCACCAAATTAAAGACGTGGGCCAGGCATGGCACGTGCGTGAGGCTGCCGAGCTGCAGAGCCGCCACCAGGTTACGGCCGTTGTCACACACGACCATGCCCGGTTGGAGGCTCAGCGGCGCAAGCCAACGGTCGGTCTGCTCTGTCAGACCCTGCAGCAGTTCGTGGGCCGTGTGCCTCGTATCTCCTAAGCTGAGTAGTTTCAGCACGGCCTGCTGACGCTTTCCCACCGCTGTGCTGCCACGCCGCGCGACACCGTTTGCTTCCGACGTGCTGCTGCTGACACATCTTGATTGCGAGACAGAGGTTGCGGAGGAGGAGGAGGGTGGTTTAGTGGAGGAAGCATACACCGCCGCAGATACCACCACCGAGCTGGGGCCCGCAATTCTGGGGGTGGGTAGGACGTGAGCGGTCCCAGGCTCTGACTCTGTCCCAGCCTCCACTAAATTCACCCAATGTGCCGTCAGGGAGATATAGTGGCCCTGCCCGCCTGTGCTTGTCCACGTGTCCGTTGTTAAGTGGACCTTGGCAGTAACCGCGTTGGTGAGAGCGCGTACAATGTTGTGGGAGACGTGGTCGTGCAGGGCTGGGACGGCACATCGGGAAAAGTAGTGGCGACTGGGAACTGAGTAGCGTGGGGCCGCCGCCGCCGCCATCATACTTTTGAAAGCCTCCGTTTCCACAACCCTATACGGCAGCATCTCCAGGCTGATAAATTTGGCTATGTGCACGTTTAATGCTTGAGCGTGCGGGTGCGTGGCGGAGTACTTGCGCTTGTGCTCCAACACTTGTGCTAGCGACGGCTGGACGGTGCGCTGAGAGACATTGCTGGATGGGGCCGAGGACAGCGGAGGTGAGGGTGTGGGTGCAGGCCAGGAGACGGTAGTGCCTGTGTCTTGAGAGGGGGGTTGGATCTCAGTGGCAGGTTGGGGCACAGGGGGAGAGGCAGCGGTGCAAACCGGAGGCGGTGAACGGCCTTCGTCCCACCTTGTGGGGTGCTTGGCCATCATATGTCTGCGCATGCTGGTGGTGGTGGCTCCCCGGCTGATCTTGGCGCGACACAGGTTGCACACCACTGTTCGTCGGTCGTCTGCACTCTCAGTGAAAAACTGCCAGACCTTTGAGCACCTCGGCCTCTGCAGGGTGGCATGGCGCGAGGGGGCGCTTTGGGAAACAGTTGGTGGATTATTCGGTCTGGCCCTGCCTCTATCCCTGGCCACCGCACTGCCTCTTCCAACCTGCCCTGCTGCTGCCCTTGCCTCCCCCTCTGAAGACCTGTCCTCAGTAGGTGTAGCAAACCAGGTGGGGTCAGTCACCTCATCGTCCTGCTGCTCTTCCTCCGAATCCTCTGTGCGCTCCTCCCTCAGACTTACTGAAATTACTACTACCTCACTGATAGACAACTGTGTCTCATCGTCATCGTCCTCCTCACCCACTGAAAGCTCTTGAGACAGTTGCCGGAAGTCCCCAGCCTCATCCCCCAGACCCCGGGAACTTTCCAAAGGTTGGGCATCGGTCACGACAAACTCCTCCAGTGGGAGAGGATCTGGAACCATTGCTGCTCATTCTGGGCAGGGGCCCGAGAACAGTTCCTGGGAGTCTGCCTGCTCCTCAGAATGTGTCATTGTAATGGAGTGAGGAGGCTGGGAGGAAGGAGGAGCAGCAGCCAGAGGATTCAGAGTTGCAGCAGTGGACGGCGCAGAACTCTGGGTGGTCGATAGATTGCTGGATGCACTTTCTGCCATCCACGACAGGACCTGCTCACACTGCTCATTTTCTAATAAAGGTCTACCGCGTGGACCCATTAATTGTGAGATGAATGTGGAGACGCCAGAAACGTGCCTCTCTCCTAATCCCGCAGCAGTCGGCTGCAATACACCTGGATCAGGAGCTCGGCCTGTGCCCACACCCTGACTTGGGCCTCCGCGTCCTTGCCCGCGTCCACGTCCTCTAGGCCTACCCCTACCCCTCAGCATGCTGTATTACCAGTAGTGCAGAAACAGAACGCTGTAATTAAATGTGCCGCTTATTGGCCTGTGGTTGGAGGCTGACTTCGCTTATGGAACGCACAGAGCCAGGAAAGAATTTTGCGCAAGCCTGCTCTAACACTTAGCTGGCTGCGTATGAATTAGGACAACTACCCCCAGCACAGACCCAGTACACTGAGGACGGTCACAGGCAGCCCAAATAGATTTTTTTTCCCAAATGTTTTTCGAAAGGCCCACTGCCTATATACACTAAATATGTCTTCTCTCTCTGCGTCACCACTACTGGCCCTGGACTATGTAAAATAACTGCAGACTGTTGCACTGTGGACTGGAATACAGCGGTGATGTAACAGGCAACACAGAGCCAGGAAAGAATTTTGCGCAAGCCTGCTGTAACACTTAGCTGGCTGCGTATGAATTAGGACAACTACCCCCAGCACAGACCCAGTACACTGAGGACGGTCACAGGCAGCCCAAATAGATTTTTTTTCCCAAATGTTTTTGGAAAGGCCCACTGCCTATATTCACTAAATATGTCTTCTGTCCCTGCCTCACCACCACTACTGGCCCTGGACTATGTATAATTACTGCAGAACGCAATGCTCTGCACGGCCGATATACAAAAAAAAATAAAATGTGCAACACTGCAAAAAGCAGCCTCCACACTACTGCACACGGTTAGATGTGGCCCTAAGAAGGACCGTTGGGGTTCTTGAAGCCTAAAATACTCCTAACACTCTCCCTATAGCAACTCCAGCAAGACAGCACTTTCCCTGATCTCTGTCAGAACGCATCTGTGGCGAGCCACGGGAGGGGACGATTTATATACTCGGGTGACACCTGATCTCGCCAGCCACTCACTGCAGGGGGGTGGTATAGGGCTTGAACGTCGCAGGGGGAAGTTGTAATGCCTTCCCTGTCTTTCTATTGGCCAGAAAAGCGCGCTAACGTCTCAGAGATGAAAGTGAAAGTAACTCGAACATCGCGTGGTGCTCGTTTCGAATAACGAGCATCTCGAACACGCTAATGCTCGAACGAGCATCAAGCTCGGACGAGTACATTCGCTCATCTCTAGTTAGGACCTAAAAAATGGTTGTGCCAAGTTTCCCGTTTGTACGACACCAGGAAATTACATTACATAGGGGTGCCAATACATTTGCACTTAACATTGAATAATCAGGTTGTGACCCCTTTACTTTTCCTATTTAGAACCTAAAGAATGGTTGCGCCAAATTTCATGTTTGTACAACATCAGGAAGTTAGAGAATTTGTGGCGAGTCAGTCAGTAAGTGAGGGCTTTCACCTTTATGTATATAGATGTAAATGTATTGTTGGTAATGATGATTGTACTGCTTTCTTACTCTATCCAGTAATATATTATCACTGTGTTCCTTTTCTAGAGCTGTTCATGATTCCAACAATAAATGTGACCTTGAACTTAATTTTTGCAAATGATAACCTGACCTTAACATGTGAGACCCGTCTCCCTCCTGCCAGACAGAACAGACAACTACGATCTGCTTTCTACAGAGAAGGACGGATTGTTCAGGACTTCAGTATAAATTATATCTATGAAGTCTGCAATGTTCAGCTGGAGCATTCTGGGAAGTATTCATGTGAGGTAGAAACTACAGATGGCCAAGTGAGGAAGAGAAGTGCAGAGCGGTTACTGCAGATAGAAGGTGAGGATGGGCGCTGGTTATGTCTTCTACATGTGAGATCTTCTTTCTCCCCCTGGAGTTTTAGGCAAAGTGTAAAATCCCTCTCTATGATTTATTTCTCATCTGTCTCTTTCACTTTTAGAGCCCTTCTCACACCCAAATATTACTGTAACCAGTGAATTGTATGAAGGGGATCCGATGACCCTGACATGTGATTCAACTCTTAGTCCACACATTTATCATACAGGATTGCAGTTTGCATTCTACAGAGATGGACAGGAGGTTCAGGGATTCAATTTGTCTAATAAGTATGAAGTTCATTCTGTTCAGCAGAAGGATTCTGGGAATTATACGTGTGAAGTAAAAATCTCAAGTAACAATGCAGTGAGGAGAAGTTATGGGATTTACAGTCACATACAAGGTAGGCAAACAGAATATAAAAAGAAATGGAGTATGCACATTGTCCATTATGGAACCACCCAGGAGCTTCTCACCTAGAGAAATGTTCATGAATTATTAGAAAAGGATTTTGTAATTACTGCATAACGTCATTAAATATTAGAAACCACAGAATTACTACTTCCCCCCCTTATTAAGTACATGAGCTCCTGATGTATTACCCTTATGATGTTATTGGTGTGTGGGTGAGAAAATTTTTCTGTTAGTGTTATTCGTCTTGATCAGCCAGGCAATAAAATTGACCCGATTCTTGGCAAATTAAATTGTGTCTCTCCCAATTTTTGCAAAAATCATGCAAAAGTCGAATTTCTCTAAATGCCTGCTACTGAGATCAGGATGAAGCCAATCAGAATCCAGAGCACCTTGCTGATGTCACCAAATGTGTCCTTCATCTTGCATATGAGCAGCAGTTTCATTAGGGTCATCGGGTCCAACCCCCTGTTCAGTGCAGGATCATTAAATCATCCCAGACAGATATCTGTCCAGCCTCTGTTCGAAGACTTCCATTGATGGAGAACTCCCCACCTCCTGTGGCAAGCTGTTTCACTCAGTGAAAATGTAGCAGTTCCCACCGACAGCACTAAGTATACCCTTGTCGGGGTCAGGCCACCCAAATGCAAAAGCCAGATGGAAACCAAAAAACCTATTTCACTCATTGATCCCCCTCACTGTCTAATATATAATCTCTGTCTCAGTTTCATCCCATTGTTTCTAGTCTTCCCTTGTGCAGATGATAATAGGGCTGATCCCTCTACATTGTGACGGCCCTTCAGATATTTGTAGACGGCTATTAAGTCTCCTCTCAGCCTTCTTTTTTGCATTCCCCAAACCTTTAACCATCCTCGTAACTCTTCTCTGAACTTGCTCTATTGTCTATATCTTTTTTAAATTGAAATACAGTGAAAGGACAGCACTGTGATAGAAACCTGGTAATAGAATTAGCAAATTATTTTGAAAAAAATTTATATGGGGACTTACCTGGTGTATGCAACCTAACTAAAGGATATGCAGGTTGACATATAGACAACGTCCCAGAGACCACTGAATGATGCTCCATCCTTAAGGCTGGGTTCCCACAGGGCAGAATCCCGCTGGAAATCTTGCGGTTTGGCCAAATTGAAAAACCGCAAGATTTCTGCCAGGAAAGCACTGCTTCAAAACCCACGACACTTAGCGGTGGGTTTTGGAGCAGCTTGGCTGCATGCTTTTCCATTGTGGCCAGCGCTCCCATAGAAATGAGCGCCGCCTCAACAGAAAAAAAAAATAGAATAGACATGCTGCAGCGGGGAAATCCACGCCACAGAGCCGGCTTTGCTGCGATGGATTGGCCGTCCCCCGCGTGAAAGAGATTTTTGACAAATCTCATCCACATGGCTGGCTAGCCCCGGGCTTAGCGGCCGCAAGCGGATTTGCTGCGGCGAAATCCTGAACGGAATTTCCATGGCAAATCCACCCTGTGTGAACCCAGCCTAAGCATGTTGTACATCCACCACAAAATGGAGAACAGCTGGTCCACACACCAGATACCACGTTTAGTGATCCAGGAATAACAATACAAAACACAAGGTAAAAGATAAGTCCTGTGCTCTAAGGAATAGGATAAAAAAAATACCTAGACTACGTTTAAGAAACTTACTTCTGAGGGAGGTCTCATATCCCGGAGTCCCCCTTAACGGTAACTAATGCATTAGAATCAGTCAGGAAAGCAATCCCATTAGAAGAGGTGTCCAACTTCAGTTATTTTAATATGACAAATAACTTTTGACAAATAAAAGACTAATAACATACAAAAACATAAAATGAAGTATAAAATATGCAATAGCAGCAGGTGCAGCACGTTTCGAGGTTAAAAAAAACAAGCAAAAAAACACAAACACAGAAAAAGCTAATACATGCAGTGCGTGTCAGTGGCCTCAGACATTGCACAGTCACGAGTCCAGCAACTACAAATTATTTGCATGCATAAGGCCGCCTGCAGACGGGCGGGTCGGATCCGGCGGCGAGAATTCTCGCCACGAGACCCGACCCCAGCGCCTGCAGGGAGGAGCGCGTACTTACCCGCGCCTGGCGGCCCGGCTCTTTCATGTGCCGGCTGCCGGGCAGCCGGCCCATGCGCAGACTGGAGCCGGCGGCCAGGTGTGTGACGTTTCTGTGCGAGGCTCTGCGAGCCCCGCACAGAAATAGGACATGCTGCGGCTTGTTTCCCGCGCGACATTTTGCGCGGCCAAACCGCGGCCGTCTGCATAGGAGTGCGTATTGTAATGCACTCCTATGCAGGCTTTCAGTGGCGTAAAACCCGCAGATAATCCCGCCGCGGGATTTCCGCCCGTGTGCAGGCAGCCTAAAGAGGAAAGTGGGTCAATGCAAACTGTTGGCCCTCCACAGGACATATGTACTCAGGGGGATGCAGTAATAGAAGTGCCAGTTCCTGGTCCCCAGAGTTACATAGAGTCCACTCCAGAGGAGAAGGACGACGAAGAGGAAGAGGAGGTGGAAGAGAATGAAGTGCTCGATCTAGCATGGAGAAGCAGGGAGAATCATCATAACAGCTTGTAGAGGGAGGAGGACGTTGCAATGCAGCACCATGACAAGACAGTAGGGTGTTGCCGAAAAACAAAAGGGCATAGCCAACACCCTCAGCTACTTCTAGTCATAACAGCAACATCAGACCTACAGCTAGGTCTGCCCACAGTATTTTTGCAGACTAGGCATTCTTTGAAACTGCAGGTGATGACAGAAGAGCGGTCATCTGTAAGATCTGCGGTAACAATTTAAAACATGGCAATAATGTGAACAACCTCCTCAACACAATGAGTTTGAACATCCACATTAACTCCCACCAGCTGCCTTGGAGAGCCCATCTGGGCAAGAGGGCAAAGAATCTGTCTCATCCTGCTCCCTCTTCCGCTGCTTTCTGTAGCTTCCTCTTCCTCCATTTCTCTCCAGGTTCATGCAGTAGCCTCTGAGCACAGAAAGGCAGTTTTGTGTAGGGCAGCAGTATGCCTGCTTCAGTTCTATACTTAGCAATTGATGATCAGGCAGCAGGCTTCAGAGCTAGGGGTGGGAAATGGAGAGCAGCAAATGAGCCGCCACCATCACCTCTCCATCAGCATTCACCAACATCTACCCCATATTCTAGCATGTCCCAGGTCAGCAGCCATGCCTCCATTCTCCAGCTATATAAAAAATTCCACCCCAACCATCCACGAGCACAGAACCTATACAATAGCATTGCACAGCTGCTTGCAATGGAAATGCTGCCATTCAAGCCTGTGGACACAAACACTTTCTGCAAAATGATGCTAACCCACAGTACCAGATTCCCATTTCTTTTCCCAAAAAGCCATCCCTGCTCTGCAGTGCCATGTGAGTAATGTGCCACTGTTGTTGCAGAGTGCTGTCAGTGGCAGGGTGCACTGGACCACCAAAACGTACCTCAGGAACCCTGACCAGGGGTGTTGCATATCCTTAACAGCACACTGGGTCAATGTCCTGCAAGTTGGTCATAAAGCCAAACTGGTGGTTCACATTTCATGGTACCCCCAAGACTTGCAGGACATTAATCCATCTTTGTATTTTTTTTTAATGATCAAACTTGTATTACAGCTACACACAGATATTTCATATTAAGTTTCTAGATATGGGTGTAGTCTAGCATAACAGCTTAGACGTTTAACTTAGCCAGCCAGAAGAAACTCCCTTTATAAGAAATGATTGATGTCATAGTATGAGCTTGAATAGCAAAAATAAGATGACACAGCAGAACTTTGTCATCTTATATCCATATGGATATAGGTATGTGAATAAATCAAGCCTCCATGCAGTGCTGTAGGTGCTAAAAGCCAACATGCTGCCCTTAAATTCATATGTCTAGGGTGAGCACAGCCACATGAACAAAGATCTGTCATGTGATGACCTTGCACTATCTAAAGTCAGGCAGGGTCGTGTGTAACAATGGTGCCAACATGCTGGCAGCCCTTTGCCTAAGTAATCTCACAAATGTATCTGTTTTCTCTCAGAAAGTAGATGGAACATCAACAGATCTTGCCTGTGCTATTGGGGAAATAAAAGAATGCAGGTTAACTATAAGCCGAGAGATGGTGAGGGAACACTTAGCTAACTTAAATAAATTCAAGTCTCAAGGTCCAGATGAAATACATCCAAGGATACTAAAGGAAGCAGCAAAGGTAATTGCTGAACCACTCGCCATAATCTTTGAAAATTCCTGGAGAACAGGAGAAGTCCCAGAAGATTGGAAAAGTGCAAATGTTGTCCCTATCTTCAAAAAAGGGAAGAAGGTGGATCCAGGAAACTACAGGCCTGTGAGCCTGACCTCTATACCGGGAAAGATCTTTGAACAAATTATTAAACAGCATGTATGCAAGTACTTGAATGAAAAGGGAGTAATTAACCAGAGCCAGCATGGGTTTCTAACAAACAAGTCATGCTAGACTAATCTAATTTCCTTCTATGACTGAATCACTGACTGGGTTGATCAGGGAAATGCGGTGGATATAGTATATCTTGACTTTAGTAAAGCATTTGACAAAGTATCCCATACCATACTTATAGAAAAAAATGACCAAATATGGGACTGACAAGGCAACTGTTAGGTGGATTCACAACTGGCTGAGTGATTGTACTCAAAGAGTGGTCATAAATGGCTGCACAGCCAAGTGGAAGAATGTATTAAGTGGGGACCACAAGGCTCTGTCCTAGGCCCAGTGTTGTTCAACATTTTTATAAATGATCTAGAGGAGTGAATTGATCAAATTTGCTGACAGCACAAAGCTAGGAGGGATAGCTAATACTAGGGAAGAGAGAGAGAGTATTCTAAAGGATCTAGGAAACTTTGCACAGTGGTCAACGACTAACAGAATGGTATTTAACAAGGAGAAATGCAAAGTCCTACATCTGGGGAAGAAAGCACATACAGAATGGGAGAAATTGGACCAAGTAGCAGCAAATGTGAAAAAGACTTGGGTATACTAATACATCATAGAGTCAACATGCAGTTTAAACAGCCACTGTGCAATAGTGAACGGCTGCTGTGTTAGGCGAATGGAGGGGGGGGCAGGGGAGCGAGAGGAGAGAAATCTCCTGCACTGCCCTGCCCCCCTGCTGGCCGCTCTGTGAACCAGCCTGCTCTGCTAGCTCCTGTGCAGGAGCACGGGAGCGTGGAGACACAGGGACGAGTGTCAGGCATTGTTTGCCCGACATTTGTCCTGTGTAAATGGGGCTTCAGTTTAGCTCTTCTCTGTTTGGTTTTCTAGTCTCTGAGTCATAGTGCTGTTACATATTGAGCACGACTGTTCTTCTTTCGTGCAAATCACAAGTCAGGCAGACATTTTTTCTTGCACCGTAGTCACAAATTAACTGATGTAATACATTCAAACCTGCACAGCAGTGAGTGGGGAGATAGCGACTTACAACAGAAAGTGTTGATAAGGCAGTGCGGCCAACATAAGATTTAATAGAACTAATAGATACTTTTTGACTCACCCTTGTCCTGGGTAATCTAAGTACTGGAAGGCACCATTAATGCTATGGAAATGTGACTGCTGTAAGTGAAGTCTACTTCTGTTGTCTTGTATCCAACTGGTGTCATTACAAATATCAAAATAAAGTAAAACACATTGGGGCATATTTACTATTCAAACTATGACAATTCTATGGTGCAAATTACACCACAAAACTTTTTTACTTGCTTGAAAAAGCAGAGGGTCAAAATTGCACAAAACTAAGCCAACTAATAGTTAGTCTAAGTTAGACAAGACAGACTTAAAATTTGACAAATTTATCATTCAGCGAAAAATCTGTCATTTTAAGGATGCCTGTCTACATTTGCATCTAACTGTTATACAGTATTCGTAAAAAAAAAAGTCATTGTATCCATTTATCTACAAGCCTTCTTCTTTCTATTGTGAATTTCTTTAAATATTAATTTTTGAACTATTTCTTTCTTTTCCAGAGCTCTCTGCCCCAAAATTGAAAGTATTTCCAGAGTTGGTCAATGAGGGGGACAACATGACATTAACTTGTGAAACAAATCTTACCAAACATAAACAAAATGCTACAAAACTGCGGTACGCCTTCTACAGAAATGATGTAAAGATTCAGGGATTCAACTCTTCTAATAAATATGAAGTGCAATTCAATCAAGAGAAAAATGTTGGGACATATACATGTGAGATACAAACATCAACCGGCAGAGTAAAGAAGAGGAGTCAGGAACTTCCCATAGAAGGTAAGCAGAGACTATCATCCTGTCCTGGTCACCTATGTCAACCTATGAGTATTATCTAACAATGCATCGTGTTTCTCCATAGGGCAAAATGATTCTTCTCTAACGACCATACTATTAGTAAGTTTGGGGCTGTTACTAATCATCGTCATCATCTCGATTGTCTTGTGTATATACTATCAACGCCGATCATCCAATAATAACCCGCAGCCACCAACAGGTAATAGGAAATTCCACCATATTTATCATTTTTTCATTACCATAATGTTCACTAGACTGCTTGTTATTAGAAGCCATTTATTATATGCTAAGATATGTCCACAGGCTTTGGAGTTTAGATGACTATTTCATAGACCTACAGACCTTGAGCAGACACATTTAGTGACATACTAAATTTTCATTAGCAATAGTGCATTTAAGATATTCCAAAACAACACGTGACTTTTTCTGTATCAAAAATGTTTACATTGATATTTGTAATGTCCTTTATTGTATTGGAGGCTGAGAGAAGTCAACGATGCGTCCAACTCAAGAAACTTTCATCATGTTAAAATACCACCTAAACAACTAATAGAATTGTTCATTATGGACCAACTAATCATTATGACTGTGTCAATATTTACTGAGCTGCTTCTGTTTCAGACGCTGACCATGATTACTCCCCTGAAGGTGAAGTCAGTTACGCAGTCCTTGCCATGTCTAGTAGGCCGCAAAGTAAGTATTTTCAACACATCTCCATCTATTACCTCCCCCATCCATCTTGTTGATATGCTGCTTGAGATAAACATGTCCTAAATAGAGATGAGCGAACGTACTCGGTAAGGCCGATTTCGCAATCAAGCACCGCGATTTTCGAGTACTTCACTACTCGGGTGAAAAGATTCGGGGGTCGCCGGGGCGTGGCGTGGAGGAGCGGGGGGTAGCAGCGCGGAACTGGTGGGAGCTCTCTCTCTCCCCCTCTCCCCCTCTCCCCTCCATTCCCCTCTGCTCACCCACGGCGCCCCCGAATCTTTTCACCCGAGTAGTGAAGTACTCGAAAATCGAAGTGCTCGATTGCAAAATCGGCCTTACCGAGTACGTTCGCTCATCTCTAGTCCTAAACATGTCCAGATGGGTATTAAAAACTAATAGAGGCTTCACTGTATTTTACTGTATGTCTAGGGGCCACTTGCACCAACCATGATGTTGATCCCGGTTCAGCTAAACTGTGATAAGCTATTGAAGGAGGTTTAAGCAAAATATGTTGCACTAAAATTTTTTAAATCTAAGATTTACAAAACTGCAAGGGCGAGTCAAAAATTATTTGCACTCTGGCTGTAGAATTTATTTTAACCGCATAAGGACCAAGCGCAGTAAATATACAGTGCTTTGTCCTGGGTTTAATCCCTGCCCATAGCAAAAATGCAACACAGGATTAAAGCCTCTGCTACTGCAATCAAGCAGGAGCAGCTCATGTCCTTAGCCATCAGACAAAGCCAAAGACCCAGAGGAGAAGGGAGACGTGGTATACTTAAAAGTGAAATTGGAAGTGTTAGTTCTGCTATGCAACCCAGCAATCACGTGACTACCGGGTGCCCCCTGTCACAGCAAAGCTGCAAGCCCTGATTTACTCTGCCAGTGACTATTGTCATTACATGGGGGATGTTTCCCCTGTAACTGGGGTTCCTATGGATGTCGATTGCAGCTGTTAACCCTTTAATGCTGAAATAAATTCTGACAACAGCATTTTAATGCCTAGATCCATGTTCAGGGGTCTTGACTGGCCCTCTGTGATGAGATTGTGAGGTGCCATTCGGTTGCCATGGCAGCGGGGACCTTCTAAAAGACCCCAGGGCTGCCATTGCAGATTGCCTATCAGGGCATGCCTGTGGGGTGGCTTGACAGATTTCCTGTTTCAATAATTATTTAAAAAATATGAAAGGAAATACAAGTTAAAAAAAAAAAAACCTTTGTCATATTTATAATAAAAAAAGCTAAATAAAAAATTTCCAAAGCATATTTGGTATCGCCGCATCTATAAATGTCCAATCTATCAAAGTAACAAATTATTTACCCCACACAGTAAATGTCGTGAGAAAAACAAAATTAACGCCAGAATTGAGCTTTTTTTGGTCCCCCCAGTATCGAAGAAAAAATGTAATAAAAGGTTAACAAAAAGTCATATGCAATTCACAATGGTACCAATAGAAACTACAAACACAAACACAACTATGTTGACATTAAAATAAAAAAAGTTATGGCAGACAGAAAATAAATTACATTTTTTTTCGGAAGATATTTTATATTTTAAGAGTAGTGCAGCAAAATATATATATTTAGATATAAATAAAATAAAATAAAATAAAATAATCATATAATGTTAGCTGCAGTTTGTACGTAGAAATAAGACACCCCCCCCCCCCCCTTCGAGAGATCCATGGGAGTTATGGAGACAGCCAAACAAGGCAATTTACTACTTGTCGTCTTTTTTTTATTTTTATTTTTTAGTGTGTGTAGCTCCATCACACAAATTAAATGGTTAAACAATTGTTGTGTGTCTTAAACTATTGCTTATTTATTAGGTGCTGTCAATTTTACATCTATGTGACCATACGAGTTCCTTAGGGCAGAAATAAATTCACAAAGATTCTGCAATAAAATTTGATTGGAAAGCAAAAAAAAAAAAAAAAGAAAGAAATAAGACCCTCCCCTCACCTAAATTTGGCGGAATTTCTTTTTTTCTCCAATTCACTCCACTTAGAATTTTTTAAAAGTTCTTCAGTACATTATATATGGTACAATAAACAGTACAATTGAAAAATATAACATGTTCCATTAAAAACAAGCCCTCTACGTTGATGGATAAATAAAAGAGTTATAATTTTTTTTAAGTGGGGAGGAAAGACGAAAAATGAAATAAAAAGGGATTGAAAATTGTTTTAGGCTGAGCCGCAAACCACAAAAGCAACGCTGTCTTCACCTTTTCATCAGATGTAAATCTTTGCCAGCTTAGATTTTTTCAAGGGACGAAACAGGTGATAGTCCGATGGGACAAGATCATCATGCTTTAACACCTCAAAACAATGTATTTGGAGAGTGTTGACAGATGGTAGCAGTGTGCAGACATGGTTGTGGTGTGCGTCATGCAAGAACACAACACCCCTTGATAGCAGTCCTCTAGGCTTTGTTTGAATTTTAGGCTTCAGCTCTATAGTGAGCATCTCACTGTACAGAGCACAGTTGATCTTTGAACCATTTTTCTGATAATGCTCTAGCTCCTTCTTCATGGCTAACACTTGTGCAACCTTCATTGAACTTCTTTATCCATTCATACACACTTCTTTAAGACAAAACACTTTCTCCATACTGTGCACAAAGTCTTCAATAAGTATCGGCACTATACACAACCTCAGACCATAAAAAACAAATCGTTGCACGCTGTTCTTTCGTGCAAATCACAAGTGGGGCAGTCATTTTTTTCTTACACTGTAGTCACAAATTACCTGATGTAATATGTTCAAACCTGCACAGCAGTGAATGGGGTGATAGCGACTTACAACAGAAAGTGTTGATTAGACAGTGCGGCCAACATAAGTTTTAATAGAACTGGAATGCGGATACTTTTTGACTCACCCTTGCAAGTTCAAGTGATCTGTGATCAATGGTTCAACCTAAAAGAAATGTGTTGCAATAGTGATTGGTGACTGTTGTCAAGTAATCTTCTCTACATTCATGGCGATCTTCTCATCGTTCATAGTGCTAGTAAAAACATGGCTGCTACCAGCAGCAAACGTGGATGAAATTTTAACACCTAGGAAAAGTCTATTAGTCACGTCTGCCATGTTGAATGTTGCGAGTTGCACTTCAATTAACAAGTCCTCCAAAATCAGGCGATCAAATTGATCTAAGATCTGAAGCCCAATCACAAGCCAAAATTGCGTTGGTAAAATGTTTTTCTTCTTGATTGGTGATTGCTTCTTGTCGGATGCTGATCAAAACTTTGGTGCAACTAGCCCTATACCAAGGATCTTTAAAATTTGGCTTAGTCTTTTTTTAAAGGGTTCTCCCTTTACAATTAGAGTATACAGGTAAATGTATGCTGATGCTCACTTTGATATTTTTGCATTTGCTGTTCCAGGCAGAGAGCAGGACTGTACACTAACTACTAGTACGTAACCTAAAGATCTCCCCAACATTTTCCCATTCTCATTTTATACATTCAATAATATTATTGTTATCTTGGTTAGCGTGTATCTATTATGCCTCATATAAACTGAGAATAACTACTAAAGATCACTAAACCTGATCATCATCTTCTCATTTTGCAGTGGCTATACATGTAGGAACATATATGTACTCCTATGTATGTAATCCTATGCATGTCAGATATGTCCAGTTGACTAAAGTACCTACATTCTTGAAAAAGTCCTTGTAAAAGTTTTTTTGTCCATTTTCTAGGTCAGTTGCCAAAAGACAATGAATCTGTAAGTACTACAAATTACTTAACTTGAGAAATATCTATATTAAGTATTCTAGATGGCTTAATGGGAATGTCTACCATTCAAACATTTTTAGGTTAATGAGTTAAAAATGTTGTGATTACTTTCTTAATATGTATTTTAAGTGGGCAGTTTATTTTTTATGGAGAGCTCCAAATACCCTATACAGATATTTAATAGTTTTTCCTTGGATGACATACAGTAGGTCTCCACATACTGTAGCTAGCTTCAGAAAAGCTTAGGAGTCAATGCATTTTATGGCCTTCCAGATGAAAAAAAAAAAGATGGAAATCTGTGTCTATTTTCCACCTTACATACTATGTTATGTTACTTTAAGACACACATTTTATCATTGTACTTACTAATATATTCATACACAAGGGCCAGTATACACCACTTCTCAGCAGAATGCAGACAAGCAAATTGCTATATGGAAGACCATTGCGCAGGTACAAGATACTGATAATATAAAAGAATTGGGGGAATAAAAGAATGCAGGCTATCTGTAAGCAGAGAGATGGTGAGGGAACACTTAGCTAACTTAACTGAATTGAAGTCTGAAGGTCCAGATGAATTACATCCTAGGATACTAAAGGAAGCAGCGGAGGTAATTGCTGAACCACTCGCCATAATCTTTGAAAATTCCTGGAGAACAGGCGAAGTCCCAGAAGATTGGAAAAGGGCAAATGTCCCTATCTTCAAAAAAGGGAAGAAGGTGGATCCAGGAAACTACAGGCCTGTGAGCCTGACTTCTATACAAGGAAAGATCATTGAACAAATTATTAAACAGCATGTATGCAAGTATTTGCATAAAAATGGAGTAATTAACCAGAGCCAGCATGGGTTTGTAACAAACAAGTCATGCCAGACGAATCTAATTTCCTTCTATGACAGTATCACAGACTGGGTTGATCAGGGAAATATGGTGGATATAGTTTATCTTGACCTTAGTAAACATTTGACAAAGTATCTCATACCATACTTATTGAAAAAAATGACCAAATATGGGACTGACAAGGCAACTGTTAGGTGGATTCACAACTGGCAGAGGGATCGTACTCAAAGAGTGGTCATAAATGACTGCACATCCAAGTGGAAGAATGTATCAAGTGGGGTACCACAAGGCTCCGTCCCAGCCCCAGTGTTGTTCAACATTTTTATAAATAATCTGGAGAAGGGAATTGATGGGAAACTGATCAAATTTTCCAACAACACAAAGCTAGGAGGGATAGCTAACACTAGGGAAGAGAGAGAGAGAGCATTTAAAAAGATCTAGAAAAGCTTGCACAGTGGGCGGCAACTAACAGAATGGTATTTAACAAGGAGAAATGCAAAGTCCTACATCTGGGCAAAAAAAATGAAAAAAGCACATACAGAATGGGAGGAATTGAGCTAAGCAGCAGCAAATGTGAAAAATACTTTGGTATACTAATAGATCACAGACTGAACATGAGTCAACAATGTGATGTAGCAGCAAGAGAGAACACAATTCTGGGATGCATTAAGAGAAGCATAGAGTCTAGATTATGTGAGGTAATTATCCCCCTCTACTCTTCCTTAGTCAGACCACATCTGGAATACTGTCTCTAGTTCTGGGCACCCCACTTTAAAAAAGACATAGACAAACTAGAGCAACTTTAGAGAAGAGTTACCAAGATGGTGAGCGGTCTGCTAATCATGTCAAATGAAGAACGATTAAAGGATCTGGGAATGTTTAGCTTGCAAAAAAGAAGGCTGAGAGGAGACTTAATAGCTGTCTACAAATATCATAAGGGCTGTCACATTGCAGAGGGATCAGCCCTATTCTCATCTGCACAAGGAAATACTAGAAGCAATGGGATGAAACTGAAAGGGAGAAGACACAAATGAGATATTGGAAAAAAATTTCTGATAGTGAGGGTGATCAATGAGTGGAACATGTTACCATGGGAGGTGATGAGTTCTCCTTCAATGGAAGTGTTCAAAGGCTGGACAAATATCTGTCTGGGATGATTTAGTAAATCCTGCATTGAGCAGGGGGTTGGACCCGATGACCATAGAGGTCCCATCCAACTCTACCATACTATGATTCTATAACCAATCACTCACACACACCCCACATATCGAGGTAAGTGACTGTTTAGTATACTTGCACAGGCATACAAAGAGCTTCATTCCCCCTGATACAGGTGCAACATGCAAGCTTACAGCCTATTAATAACAACCCATACGATTCAGCCCAGCATACTGCCTGCACCTCTCAAGTGAACCACATAGGCACCAACACTCTGGGCTCCCCCAGCATTCGAAAGCCAGAGTGCTTACTGCAAAAATAGTGATAAATGGTCAAAATACTTAAGCTTGCAACCGACGTCAAGGGGTTTCGTTATCTTGCGAGTCTCTACAATAACATTAACAAACATAACACTAAAAAAAGGACAAATCAACTAAAAAAAAAATCACAGAAGGGGGCCTTACTTACAATATATTTGGTAAATATATTTGGTAAATCTGTAAATATGGGTGCTGGCAGTGATTTTTGGGTTGATTTGTCCTTTTTCACTGACATTTTATAGCGTTATTTCATACAATGGTAGGAATTTATGAAGTTATTGTAAATTATGTGCTTTATTATCTATTTACATGTCATGTAGACATGTTATTACATAGGGGGAGGTCCATGAGCTGAGATCAGACTAATTTTTAGGATGACATGAGGTCTCATGCTTGAACATGTACAAATTAGAAACTCTTGGACTTGGAAAAACTATTGTTTTCAAAGCAAAAGGATTATTCAGAGTTATTTCTTTTATATAATTTTAGGTCCCCTGTGCCCAAAACTATAGAAAAGTAATATACTGACTGTGATGCCAGACTGCCACTTCGACAGTTTGCTGCCACAGCATCTGACAGGTGACATCACCCGGGCAGAAGGCCTGGTGACATCTTGTAAACATATCATGTGGGCTTCTAATCTAGAAGCGCTTAATCAGACTTACAGGACATTACTGATAACGTCCCTTCTGGTCTCCCATTGGCTGCAGTACACAAGTGGGTAAACAATCCACATCGCCGCTGCAACCAATGTAAATAGAAGAAGCGCTCAGCAGGAGGTGAGTGTTGTGGCTTTTTTAATACCCTATGTGTCCCCCGTATTGCCAGTAATTTTTGGGTGCTCAGAAAACCACTTTATATCCAACACTATTCCAATAAAATCAATTATATTTATTAAAACAGAGGCAGCATCAAGAGATTATCAGCCATGGAAAATTCTGTTCAGTCCTGATTGTGGTCAAGCTCTTTACCAAGCACTTCACACCTATCATACTGTAAATTATTGCTGGTTCCAGCTCATGAACCTCCATAAATGTCATGCAATACATGTCTGAATAACAGATATCAGAATATGCATTAATAGCTTGTCATTGGACAACTGAAGATAGAATTCCCCATTGGGATGGCAGTTATGGTGAGGCCCAAGAGGAGCTTTCATATGCTTCTTATAGTAAACATTTTATGTTACACATAGATTTCCACCAAACAACACAGGTCTCCACCATTAATGTAGTAGTTCTATTCTCAGAGACCTATGTGTAGCTCAATTGTCTAATAAATGTATTTTATCTTTGCACTAGAATGTTGTATATGCCAAAGTAAAAAAGTCCAAGGCTAATGGACAAGTCAAGAGTTCTCAAGGGACATCTGACACCTCAACCGACATCTATCAGAATATCAGCTCCAACAGATGAAATCATCTCCAAATGGGACCATGAAGAGTACAATACAATAGATAATATCTGTAAATTCTCTATATGATGCACAAGTGTATCACTGGTCAGCACAGAAATCTATTTTCTTACTGAGACCATTGGAAACTAGCTTGTAGGGGTTGTTTTGTGTTCTTATGGGTCAACATTGTATGATAATAAGTTGAGCTTGATGGATTTGGTGGTCATTAAGCCTTATGCACAATGTAACTATGCTGTTACCAACCTGATGATAAAGTGATCTACAGATCCCATATTATTTTGCACCTTGCAGAACCCACAATGACTTACAGTAGGTTAGGGGCAGACTAAGCAGCAGAGCAGTTAGTCTGTACTCTTGTTTGAATCACATGAGACCCATACGCCACTTTTCCACCCCGTACAAAAGCCTGATGCCATTTATTGCTCCATTAATACATTTGGCAATCATCTGGTCAAGCAGTTGGAAGTCCCATACTAAAGTATGTAATATTTCCTCTGAGGTGAAGTTACCAATAACACCATGGGGTCCAAGATAAAGAAAATGGACAGCTAATTTTTGGCACTATTCAGCAGCAGAACTGCATGCAAAACCTTCTCTGACTCTGTCATAAACATGGATGCCCAAGAGGAAACTCTTACTTCAAAATAAGCATGTTCAGTCACCGTTACTGTAATGTGTATACCAGCTAAAAACGCTTACAGACAGCAGTTATTTCCGGTGTATAGGCAATTGAAGAATTGAACCTTTCAAATTTTTCAGAGGATTGCTGCATACAGGAAACATACAACGGTTGTGTTATCACTTTATATGTTTTTTTTTACTTGGCTGTTATTTTTCATTTTTTCTAGAAAACACCTCTTTTATATGCTTATTCTCTAACCCCAAACCAATAAACTGAAAAATGCAATAATCATGCAACAAAAAATTGCAATACCTTTGGATATCCTGGTATTCATCCCAGGTTGAAGGCCTGCTGTGTTTGGTTTGTTTGTTGCACATCTTTTCACAACAATAACTTTTGTTTTGTAATTGTTTTATGAAACAAAAGGAGACTTAATCTTTCTTATTTATGTCCCTCAGATTTCCTAATTGCAATAATGTAAAGGGTATGATTCACAGACAACAGGACTTACGACATGTGACACAGGAGATGACCATAGGGCTGACTTACTTCTGCTCCTTTAACCCTGGCAATTCAGAGAGTGCAGAAAAGTCTATATTACATGAATAACACCCATCTATCACCGACTAACCGAGTCAATACTATTACAACCATACTCATTGTCTAATTCACGGACATATGGTGTAGATTGGGTTACTCCATCAAAACCCAATATACAGGGTTATTCTCTTATGACCTGACTTGAGAGTATTCCTCTCCTGTAACTAGGTCTAAGTTCTTTGTTATGTTCAGTCTATATATGTGTGCATGGGCTTCACGCCACAGTTGTCTAGCCCTAGTGTGAGTGTTTTGTAACGATTATCCAATAAAAATGATCTACGAGACTTTTAAAAAGTCTGGTCTGCGAAGGGCCACTCCTTCAATCCTGCACTCATTTCAAAAAAGAACATAAATCACTTCCCAATACAGTCCTGCATGCTTCAAAAATCCTCACTGCCACCATTGACCTTTTTGCTGCAAAGCCGGTCAGCCACCTGGATTCTATTTACTTGGATACAACAGTCAAGATGACCACTTATCATGGTCTATGGGTTCTCTAAAGAGGAACAAGGGCTGACTAATAAAGGTTAATTTCTTATAAAAATTGCAGTGCTTACAAAAAATACTTAAAAAAGGATATTTGGTGAAAATGGTCTGATATATATGATGGATAGTTTACATTGAGTGCTGAGATAATCTCTTGAGTCTTTTTAAACAGTTGCTGATGGATATTTTTTTGTGTGACCTATTTAAGGTCCCAGCAAATGTAATTTAATTATTGGAGGCTAGCCCCCATTCATGTCTATCACTCTGTGTATGTAGGAGAGGAAAAGAACAAAACACCTATTCTCAGTTTGGGGAAAAATTCTACTCCTATGGACCATTTTCTCAACTTCAGCTTGTATATTGATTTACATGCTGAGGTTGTTGGGTAATTTTTGGGTCTGTGGTCCTAAAGATACCAAACTATGCATAGTCATGGCCGACCTACTATTTGCTGATAAACAGCTTTTTCAGTGATTTTTGACTTGATATTACTAGCCCCTTATTTTATATGTTTGTGCAATAAACGTTTTGTTTTATGTAAACTTCCCAGTGAAAAAAAAATTCCAGAATAAAGGTTCTCTTTGCCGCTTCAAGATACTAAGGTATCATAGAATAATGGGATTTGGAGGGGGTGAGGGAGAGAGGTGAGAAGGTGGAAAACAGTTAGGGTATTTTTTTTTTCTTTTCTTTTTGTATGTTTCTAAATATTTTTGTTATGTTCGTATGGGCAAGTGCGCACTGGGCCCTCAGGGACGTGACCCAAATTGATAGGGAACACCTGGTGAAACTACCACAGATTAGCACCTCTTCCTATCTTCTACTAGGGTAAGTGACACAGACCTACCTGAGCGGGGCCAACACCCCAATAAAGGGCAGCCAAGCGGTCTTCGGATCTGGGCCATTGCTGTCCCAAGGAACCCACGCACCCTGGATGGGACACATACACATGCCAGCACTGACAGGGACAACTGGATAGAGTACGAAGACACGCAGAACCATAATTACACCATACAGCAGCCAATACACAAAAACTAGTGGCAGATGTAAATGCTATAAATGCCAGTTGACATTTTGATCAAAATATGGAAGCTAGCGGGCCCTGTCTGCTAGACCCTACACTAACCAGGAGTCCAGCAACATAACCAAACAAAATCACAAGACAAAATACAAAGCTTTCTTGCAGCCTCCACACATAGAATCTGCTCACACAACACCAGGGGAGAGAATGAGAACAGAGAAAGCTGACCACACCCACATCTGGAAAGATAGCTTTATGTGTATTTACCTAGAGCGATTGGCTGACTAGAGACACACATGCCCAGCCAGCACAATCCCCACCACCTGAGCAGGAGAACTCCAGAGAAGCTTTAGAACCATTATTATGATTTGCCTAAGTATGGTTATGATTAATTGTATTATTCTTACGCATATATAAATGCATAGAACTCAAGGGGTAATTGTATTTAAAATAGAACTCCAATAAAAATGATCTGATTTAAAAAATGGATAATATACCAAGGAAGGAATATACAGTTTTTACAAGACAGGAAAATAAAAGGAGTAAAAAAGAGAAATATCAGTTCATATGGCATAGACTGGCTCAAACCTGTAATGCAAGAGGACACGCGAGGGGTAGACAGTTCCTGTATGCTGAGGTGCCCCTAACATGAGGCGACTTGAGCTGCACCTCAAAGCGGTGACGCTAGGGTTGCTAACTGGTTAGTAGGCCATCATCCTGGCAGGTAAGTACACACAGTATTTACTTGTTACTAGACATATTAATTGCCAGTGAAAAATAATTGCTTGCTGTGAGACAGCCGGGAATTCAACCCAATTCACTCATCAATAGCTTCAGTCTAGTGGCTATTGCTGTTGTAATTAGTCTGAGACCCCTGACCTTTTCGCAACTGTCTGCTTTCCTACATGCAGATGACATCCTGTACGCTGAACTCCTCTATTATAACAGTGTGACAGGAGCTGTGTGATCATCATCAATAACTATGACAGCAGTGTCTCTGTCCCCCTCCATGCAGTTTCTGTGGTTCTAACATTACATAGACTGAGAAGCTGACTAGAAACTGAAAATATAAACCCAAGTAGATCTGAGCTGGACAGAATTGAGCTCACATGATCATCTGAGGAAAAGCTGGCAGGAGTTTCAGACAAAAAGAAATAACTAACCAAGGTAACACTAGCTCACTTATATACATAGTGTGAATATCTGCATAATGAATGAATAAAAAAATCACCAGAGCTGCCCTTTAACAAAACGGAGAATGGGATCAGTCCTGATGGTTTTTAGTTCTAGTCTTTGCCTCAGGTGTCTTGCTTCATTGGGCAAATCCCTTGTTTAGGACTGTTAAATGGTGTAATATGGGGACAAATACCAGAAATACTCAAAAGCATTTCCTGTAATCCCCTTCACTATAAGGAAATGGGAAATGATTATCTGCTGTTCCTTTTGAAGCTTGTAGAAACCAGGCTTAGGTGACAAATGAGACTCTTCTCTCCAAGGGATCACTGGCGTAACTATAGGTGATGCGGTTGCACCCGGGCCCAGGAGCCTTAGGGGCCCATAAGGCTTCCCTTCTCCATATAGGGATCCCAGTACTATGAATAAAGCATTATAGTTGGGGGCCCTGTTACAGGTTTTGCATTGGGGCCCAGAAGCTTCATGTTACACCTCTGTTAGGGATGCTAGCCTTCCCCAACCCCCAGAGCTCCTTCCTGCAATAAAAGTCCTTAGACAGTTCAATAAGCTTAAATAATATAACAAAGTTAGCCGTGTGCCAAGTATAGGCAGTTATGATACCTTTTCATCATAGACACCACGAGAGAAGCTACTACTGTCCAAAAATAAATAAATAAAAAAAATTGAGTCCCATTTCAAGTCTGCCTGAGACCCCCTGGATGTTCCACAATGCTTCAGGGAAACGCACTATGGACAGAACAGACAAAAGTGGAACTTTTTAGCAGAAATGCACACCAGAGGGAACATAATACTCCAACACCTGAGCCTCATCCAACTGTGAAACAGAACTGGCTTTGCTTTTTTCATATGGCTTCTTCATTTATAATTCAATTAATTCAAGAACTCAACAGTACAACAAATATTCATAAAGAGGGGACATGTGAAGAATACTGAAAATAAAGCTGCATCAATAAGTCAGGTATCTAGGGACGTGAAATTACAAATACATTGTTGCTACAGTTCTTAGGAAATTGAGAAATGTTTGGTGTCAAAAATCCATGATGTCATGTTAAAGGAAAAGGAACTACTTTTCTGTCTATACAGTTTCTTTTCTATATGCCTATACAGTGGCATTAGTTGAAGCCTTCCATTTGGGGTGTACCATCCATTATAGGCTCAGGCGCAGTGTACAATTATAAAGCCCGACTGTATATAAAGATGATTATTATAATTACTATTTTAATTATTACAGTAGGTGATTGTAAGGGGGGCTTTCAGGCTTCCCTTACATGTGTGCATTTCCCACTATTCCATTGGTATTGATACATTGTGTATGTGGATTTAGGCCACTCTCACACACGCTGCTTTTTACCGCCATTATCACGACATCCTGAGGACCATGCTAATCACGGTACAATGCTCCCATTGTTTTAAAAAGCTCTTGCAGACCTGCGCTCGAACGCTGTCTGTTCTATTTTCGAGCTTTTTAATGCACCTCCATCACAATGATGGAGTGTGTTAAAAGGCGCTGTCAAATGTTGTGATGTGTTCAAAAATGCTGCTCAAATTTGCAGTAAAATTGCAGCGATTTTGAGTGGCGTTTGTGAGAGTGGCCTTTAAGGGGGAGGGAGGAATCTATCGGGGTGCACAGAGGTAGCCTCGCCATCTTGTAAGGTAGCAGCTATGAGGAAGGACATGCTGTATGTTGCTCTTATGGGGCGACACTCTTACAACCTTGTGACACCGGCAGCTCCATGAGGTACCGGTGGTGGATCTACCAGTGAGAAAATAGAAGGGCAAAGATAAAAATTCTTAACATTGCCTAAATTGCACGGCTCTACCACAGTGCGGTTTCGTGGTTTCTGCTTCTCGTTGCAGCCCGCCTTGAGTCCTGCTCCCTGCCTGACGCTGTACATTGTCTTCAGCGCTCCACACTTACACAAGAGACAGGCTGTTAGTCAGAAAAGAGAAACAGCACTTCCCGTTTTGAAGCATGATATCAGGAGATTCACCCATATTGCTGTGTCATCTATTACTCCCTGTTAGTCATTTCTAGGATGAGAGCTGACTGTAAAACATATAAATACTGTCATGATAGGTGATTTATTGGCCTGTTATTTCACACCTGGATGGGGGGCTTTTGATTCCACCCTTCTCTTTGTGACAGGGCAGGATGTAGTATCAGCATTGCTGTGCTCTTTTTTCGTCATTGAGTGAACTCCTCCCTGTTGTTTCCCCCATCGCAAAAACAAAAAACTCATGCATATGATTTCATTCAAAAGAGGGGTACATATTCGTGTGAGATTTGTGCGCCTCGCAGTGCTTTTTTCGGACGTGTGAAAGCGCCAAAAACATTAGAACTGTTGTGATGTTTTACTGCATTGCCTTTGAACTGATAAAGGAGTCATTAATTAGTCCCATGGCAGTCATAGTGTTAAAAGAACACTAAACATAGAAAATTACCAAAAAAAAATCAAAAATATTCCTGTACTTCACATTTTCATTTTTATGTCTTGGAACCTATTTTATATCATAATGCAAATCAAACTGAGAAATATATATAAAAATCTTTTCTGGGGGCTGGGCCTCGCCACTGAGGAGAGCGGACACAAGGACTTTGGGCTCTGGGATCCCTGCAACTTAACTCAGTAATACCAGGCCCATACCGACTCAAATCTCTACCCCCAACCTCTCCACAGTCTTCTTTACCATCAGTGCTGTCAGGAGGGTTCTGTTCCCGTGGCAGCAGAGTGCGGGGCCTGCTGAGGCCTTCGCATCCCTGGCCTGTAGTGTCCTGCTCGTCTGTCCCGGCATGGACATAGATCCCGACCCACTGCTCTACTGAGCATGCTGGCACCTCCAGCTAGCTACTGCAGCTGTGCTGAGGAGTCCCACGGCCACATGGAGGACATCAGCTGTTCCGGCGAAGCGGCACTTGGTTAGGCCAGTCTCTGCTTGAGCACCCACCAGCTCTCTCACTTCTGAACTCAGCAGCCCAAGCAGTGAGCTGCTGCAGCTGTACACACAGAGGCTGGTGGTCATATTAGAAAGTCAAAGGAGAAGAAGAGGGGGAAAACCAAGAGAAGAAGATAAGAAGGGAAAAAAACAACAAATATATAAATAATGAAATAAATAAACAACTAAATAAATAAATAAAAGAAAGAAAGTCTGTCTGTGAGATTTACAGCAGTGAATAGGAAAGAGATAGAGGTGAAGAAAGGTGAAAAAGGCTTTGAGCTGAAAAGAGGCTGCAGTAATTACATAAAGAGGAACTTACAGAAAGATGACCAACCGTGCAGAGAAAGTCAAAGAAATATTGGTCGATAATCATAAAGAACTGTACCTCCAAAGAATCCGCATAGACGATCTAGAGAACCGCTCTAGACGCAATAATATACGTGTACGAGGAATCCCAGAGAATATCCCTGACCAAGAGATCCCCACTGCCCTCTCCCAGATCTTCAACAAACTGCTGGAAAGAGAGGAGGATGCGGATCTTGGCCTGGAAAGGGCCCATTGGGTTTTAAGGCCTAGGTCCGTGAAATCTGACAGACTGCGGGATGTCCACTGCTGCCTACAAAGCTTTAAAACCAAAGAGGAAATCCTGTATAAAGCCAGAGCAGCAAAAAAATAGAATACAATGACAATGAAATCCAAATCTTCCAAGATCTCCCCTAACTAGACCTGATGAGACAATTACAACCCCTTACAAGAGCACTGAGAGATAAGGAATTACCTTACAAATGGCTGTTCCCTTTCGGCCTAGCAATCTCAAGCTCAAACAGAACGTGGATCATAAAGACGCTGGAGGACCTTCCCCTGATTCTAAGCAAGCTAGACCTCTCACACATACGAATCCCAGATTGGACTTGCGCAGAGAAATCACTTGATCTTCCTCCTCTCCCGAAAACGGATTTCTGGACCCAGGTCACCCCAAACAAGCCAAGGAAGGTGAGAAGATTGGAGCAGGACCATACCAGGTCCCTCAGATGAGGCCTTTCATCAGACAACACTTGAGTAGATGGGACATTCCATTCCTCAATAACAACTCGTTCTGCTCTGAGCAGATAATTATGGGATGCTTGTTAGTCATCAGATGTAACTTGCCTGTTTAACGCTGAGTTTTTAAATGTTCTTCTCTGATCCCGCTGGGGAACCTGAGTGGAGCAAAGTTAATCTAATTCAATCAGTTCATCCCATCAACGTTTGTTGTTATAAGATCACAAATGGTCCTTCTTTGTGCACCCCCCCCCCCCCAAAAAAAAAAATAAATAAACAAAAAAAACTGATTTCTTGCTTTTGAACCTGAGCATGAGTGAAAATCGTCCACAAAACGTTATTAATTGTTTTTCATCTTGTTGTTTCTTCAAGTTTTACTTTGTTAACCCCTATTTTACCCTCCCCACCCTAGAGAACTCTGCAGATTTTAACATACTTCATACATGTTACCCTAAAATAACTAATGTCTAAGCTACAAATTACCACCTTTAACATCAAAGGTATCAATGTCCCCCAAAAGAGATCCCAAATCCTTCACTATTTAGGAGGAAACAAAACAGATATAGCGTTTCTACACGAAACGCACTTCAAGAAGTGCTACACTCCTCTGTCCGAAAACAAAACCTTCACCAAAAATGGTAGAATGCTTCTGCTCCACTTAAACGACATAGAGGTGTGGCAAGAATTTTAAATTAAAAATTTACTATTCCAATTTATCAATGTCCAACCAGACCCAGAGAGACGATATATATTTCTCAAAGGCTCACTGCACGATAAAATATACACATTTGCTAATATCTATGCCCCAAATAATAACCAAGTAAACCTATTTGACCAATTAGAAAAATTTAAAGAGGGACATTTAATTGTAGACGGGGACTTTAATGTGCCCATAGAACCGTCTATTGACCCATCCAATGGTGCTTCTTCTGTATCCTATTCAAATCTTAAAAAAATTAAAAAACTATTCTCTGAGCTAAATCTAGTCGACTTTTGGAGGATAAATAACCCCTCCACAAACGGTTCTCCTTCTATTCACCTGTGCATAAAAAATATTCTAGAATAGACTACATATATATACCGCACCATCTACTCAGCTCAGTTTATGATGTAATACTTTTCTCAGACCATGCCCCCTTCCCTCTGGAAAGAGCCCTCACAACAACAAAAAATGACCAACAAACTGGATATTTAATGACAGCCTCCTCTAAAACAGAGAGGATGTAGCCACAATCAATCATAATATCCAGATATATTTTAAAGATAATGCACACTATTCCACAAAACCCGCAATCCTGTGGGAAGCACACAAGGCTGTAATTAGAAGTCTTCTGATACAAATAGGTTCCAGAAGGAAAAAAGAAATAGAGAAAGCTGACCTTATTGAACAAATCAAAAAACTAGAACTTCAACACAAAAAATCAACTACATGACCTCTTCAACTTACTTATCAAACTGAGGGAACTGCTTAACCTAAACTTAGAAATATAACTCTTTTACGCCAAATTTAAGCATTATGCCCTATCAGAAAAATGTGAGAAAAAATTATTCATTGATCAAAAAACAAAACTCCATGAGCTATATCACTAGAATTAAAGATAAAAGCTACCAACTCCACCACACAACAGACAACATAGCCAAGATATTATGAGCCTCTTACTCTGACCTTTACAACATAGATAAACAAGAGAACTCAGAATCACAAAACACTAGGCAAATCCAAATCCCTCCCACAGGTCACAGTCCCCCAGAAATGAGTGCTGAGCAACCCTATCTCCCTGAAAGAAATAGAGGACACTATTAGCTCCCTCTCCAAAGGCAAAAACCCAGGCCCAGATGGCTTTAGCTCCATCTATTATAAGACATTCAAAGATACCCTAACCCCAGCCTTACATGATTATCTCAATCACATCAATGCCACTAATAACTTCCCAAAAGAAGCTCTTATGGCCCGCATATCGCTAATCCCCAAGGAAGGGAAAGACAACACTGTCTGTAGCAGCTACAGACCAATTTCATTAATCAATAATGACATCAAACTTTACATTAAAATTCTTGCTCATAAAGTTAAGCTTCTTCTTCCAAACCTAATTAATAGGGAATAAGTGGGTTTTACTCCTCTTAGAGAAGCAAAGGACAACACTACCAGACTTCTGAACGTCATACAACATGCTAAATACACCATAACTCCCTTAGCGCTCCTCACAACTGATGCAGAAAAGACTTTTGACAGGGTAAATTGGTTATTTCTTAAACTGACCCTACAAAAAGTCAATTTCCCTGATAACTTCATTGACAAGACTATGGCCCTATATCAGAACCCCTCAGCCAAAATGAAAATCAATGGACATCTGTCCCCTTTCTTTAACATCAAGAATGGTACAAGACAAGGCTGTCCACTCTCACCTCTCCTATTTATTCTCTCAATGGAGTTTTCCTAGAAAGATTAAGGCAAAACCAACAAATCACAGGTCTGAAGTGTGGACAAACGGAACATAAAGGCCCATTTAGACACAATGATCTTCGCTCAAAAATCGCTCAAAGCCATCTTTTGAGCGATAATCGTTGTGTCTAAGTGCACTGACATTGTGCAGTTTTTGTTAAGCCATCGCTGATCTTTGAGCATGCGGAAAGATCAGCAATCAGTTATCAGGAATTCACAGTGGGATACAGCTGATACTATTGTTTCAGCTGTATCCCACTCCCTGAAGACAGGCTGGGTATGAAGAACAGAGCGGTCCAGCTGCGTTCTTCATACCCCGCTTGGAGCGCCTTTGCTGTATAACAGCTGGGCGCTCCATGCAGAAAACAGCTGGATGCAGAAGACAAGTGGAGCCACCTCGCTTGTCTTCTCCATCCTCTGCTCGGAACACTCGGCTATATAACATCCGGGGGCTCCTTGCAGAAAACCGCTAGATGCAGAATACAAGCAGGGCCACCTCGCTTTCTTCTCCATCCTCTGCTCAGAGCACTCAGCTGTATAAAAGCCGGGCACTCCGTGCAGAAAATAGCTGGATGCAGAAGACAAGCGGGGCCACCCCGCTTGTCCTCAGCATCCTCCGCTCGCAGCGCTTGGGTGTATAACAGCCGGGCACTCCGTGCAGAAAACAGCTGGATGCAGAAGACAAGCGGGGCCATCCCGCTTGTCTTCAGCATCCTCCGCTTGGAGCGCAAGGAGATCGCTCAAGTTTGAGCGATCACCTTGCGCTGTAAAAGCACACAACGATTAACGCTCAAAAATCACTCAAAAGATTTTTTGAGCGATAATCATTGTATTTAAACAACCCTTAAGACACCATCCTTTGCTGATGATGCATTGCTATTTCTATCCAACCAACAGCATTCTCTTAAGCCACTCCCGAGGGAGTTTGACCTTTTTGGCCAAATCTCTAATTTCAAGCTCAATTTCTTGAAATCAGAACTCCTCAACATAAACATTAATGAAACAACCTGGTCCCTGTTATCTAAAACATCTCCGTTCAAAAACACATGCTCCCACATAACATATCTAGGAACCAAGATCTCCCCTGACCTGTCCGATCTATATAAGCTAAACTTCACACCATGGCTAGACAAAATTGAAAGAGACATAGCTATTTGGATGTCTCTCCAGATATCTTGGCTAGGGAGAAAGAACTTAATAAAAATGCTAGTCCTTCTGAAAATTCTCTACCTGCTGCAAGTGCTTCCCATAGAAATACCCCAATCTTTTTTTCTCAAACTGAAGCATCTAATTTCCAGATTCATTTGGCAAAACAAAAGCCACAGGGTAGAACATAAAACTCTAATTAGACTTAAACACTCCGGAGGTATCGGCTTGCCTGACCCCGAATCCTACTACTATGCCGTCCATCTAGCCTGAAAAATTGAGCTAATTCACCCTTCCTTTAACAAATTATGGGACGAACTAGAATGCCATTTGCTAGGGACCAAACTTCATTCTTTACCTTGGCTAACTCAGTACAATAAACCTCTATTAAGAGACATCACCAATCCACTCGTTGCAATCTCTTCAAAATTTGGCATAAGCAAAATAAGAAATGTAGATTCTTACTATATATAAGTGGATACACCCCTTTCTTAAATGTAATGCCAAACAAGCTGAAGCATTTGAAAAACTACATTAAACAATATTCCAAATTCACTAATACGCCATTCCTGAAATTATTCCATAACCTGTTTATTTCATCGCAGGACCTCCAAGAGTTACTCAATAACAAAGATCATCAAGTAATCAAAGATGCAATATCTATCTTCCGATCAGATATCCTAAACACTAACCAAGACTTACATTTTCATAAAGCACTAGGGAAAGATTATGCCCCCCAGGGGCATTATCTCCAAATAATACCACACACTCATCTATATATATAAAATTGAATGTATGTCTGTCTGCGTGCGTGCGTGCGTGCGTGTGTGCGTGCGTGCGTGTTTGTCCTTTATGCGCTACTACACCATTCATCCGATCGCCATGAAACTTTGGGAAGTTGTTGAGTACACTCCTGGGAAGATTATAGGCATAGTACAAATATCCTACGATAAATGGCGCGCGAGCTTCGTCGAAAGTTACGCCCCCCCCCCCCCACGTAGATCGAATAAGTAAGCCACCTGCTATTGTGATGTCATCACTGATGTCATCAACATCGGACGCCCTTGAACATGCCCCAACATGTTCTATAAAGCTGCATTGTGATGTCATTAAGGCTCTATTATGACACGTACAGCTTGGAACCACTAGAGCACGCCAGCCAATTACCATTGGAGTTGGAAGTGGGTAAACAAGTACTAGGATATCTTCCTAAGAAGCCACAGCAGCCGGATAAATTGTATGTTCCACCCAACGGCTATTTTATTCAGCCCGCAAGGGGGAAGCAGCGGCCTACAAAATCTAATTCTCTCATTTCCTGATGTCATAGATAGATAGATAGATAGATAGATAGATAGATAGATAGATAGATAGATAGACTGTATGCAATAACCCTGATAGATAGATAGATAGATAGATAGATAGATAGATAGATAGATAGATAGATAGACTGTATGCAATGACACGTACAGCTTGAAACCATAAATACTAGAGCACGCCAGCCATTTACAGTCAGTCTCCATTGAAGTTGGAAGTGGGCAAACATGTACTAGGCCAGTGATGGCGAACCTTTTAGGGACCGAGTGCCCAAACTACAACCCAAAACCCACTTATGTATCGCAAAGTGCCAACACGTCAGGGGGCGGGGCTTATCACAACGTATGATTTTACCCCCGTCGTTCTAAAAAGGACAAGGCTGTTTCAGAATAGACCGGGTGCAGATTCTGACTGCTTTTTGGACGCGGAAATACTGCAGAATGTGCTCAGCGGAGATTTCTGTGGAAAATTCTGCAGCATTTCCGCATCTAAAAAGCAGTCAAAATCTGCACCCGGTCTATTCTGAAAGAGCCCTGCCCATTTCTGCCACATGTACACATACCCCAGCGGTAATAGTGACACCTTCACCCCAGCGATAATAGTGACATCCCACAGCAGTAATAATAGTGACACTCCCCCCATTAGTAATAAGAGTGACATACCCCAGCGGTAAACCTCAGTGGTCGCTGCTGCCGTCATCTAGATATATAAAAACGTAGTATGTATGTATGTCTGTCTTCGCAGCAACGCGCGAACATGCCCCAACATGTTCTCATAAGCTGCATTGTGATGTCATTAAGGCTGTATTATGACACGTACAGCTTGGAACCACTAGAGCACGCCAGCCAATTACCATTGGAGTTGGAAGTGGGTAAACAAGTACTAGGATATCTTCCTAAGAAGCCACAGCAGCCGGATAAATTGTATGTTCCACCCAACGGCTATTTTATTCAGCCCGCAAGGGGGAAGCAGCGGCCTACAAAATCTAATTCTCTCATTTCCTGATGTCATAGATAGATAGATAGATAGATAGACTGTATGCAATAACCCAGATAGATAGATAGATAGACTGTATGCAATAACCCAGATAGATAGATAGATAGATAGATAGATAGATAGATAGATAGACTGTATGCAATAACCCTGATAGATAGATAGATAGATAGATAGATAGATAGATAGATAGATAGATAGACTGTATGCAATAACCCTGATAGATAGATAGATAGATAGATAGATAGATAGATAGATAGATAGACTGTATGCAATAACCCAGATAGATAGATAGATAGATAGATAGATAGATAGATAGATAGACTGTATGCAATAACCCAGATAGATAGATAGATAGATAGACTGTATGCAATGACACGTACAGCTTGAAACCATAAATACTAGAGCACGCCAGCCATTTACAGTCAGTCTCCATTGGAGTTGGAAGTGGGCAAACATGTACTAGGCTATCTTCCCAAGAAGCCACAGCAGCCGGATAAATTGTATGTTCCACCCAACGGCTATTTTATTCAGCCCGCAAGGGGGAAGCAGCGGCCTACAAAATCTCATTCAGGTAGGTAGGTTCAGTTCTTGGAGGTTGGGGAATGCTTATGGGCAAGGCCTTATGTCTCATCCCAACTTAATTCTCTCACTTCCCAATGTCATAGAAACTTAAAATTTGGCATGAGCATTGATTATGTCATAAATAGGAAAAGTTAATGGGTCCCAACTCGATTATTCAATTCAAAGCGCCAAAGAATTAGCGTTCAAATTTTACGTACGGAATCTAATTCTCTCATTTCCTGATGTCATAGATAGATAGATAGATAGACTGTATGCAATAACCCTGATAGATAGATAGATAGATAGATAGATAGATAGATAGTAGAGATGAGCGAACGTGTCCGTAACGGACACATCCGCACCCGGACACCGGCTTTAGCGAACACTGGAGTGTTCGCGCGTAAGTGTCCGGGTGCCGCCGGGGGGCGGGGAGATGCGCGGCGGCGCGGGCGGCAGTAGCGGGGAACAGGGGGGAGCCCTCTCTCTCTCCCTCTCCCCCCCGCTCCCCGCCGCACCCCCCCCGCGCTGCCACGGCGGCCCCCGAACTTTTTCGCCCGAACACCGAGGTGTTCGCAAAGTTCGGTGTTCGGGCGAAAAAGGGGCGGGGGCCGAACGTGTTCGCTCATCTCTAATAGATAGATAGATAGATAGATAGATAGATAGACTGTATGCAATGACACGTACAGCTTGAAACCATAAATACTAGAGCACGCCAGCCATTTACAGTCAGTCTCCATTGGAGTTGGAAGTGGGCAAACATGTACTAGGCTATCTTCCCAAGAAGCCACAGCAGCCGGATAAATTGGATGTTCCACACAACGGCTATTTTATTCAGCCTGCAAGGGGGAAGCAGCGGCCTACAAAACCTCAGTGGTCGCTGCTGCCGTCATCTAGATATATAAAAACGAATGTATGTATGTATGTCTGTCTTCGCAGCAACGCGCGACGGGTACGCTAGTCTTTAATAAAGATACCCCTCATACATCTCCAGTTTGGAGAGAGACCTCAATATTGTATTCTCACAAAACTAAACGTGCAATATTCTTAAAAAGGCACACTCACAATCAATGTCAGTAAGATACCAGGAATTAAACTATAAAATAGTATCCAGATGGTATAAAACTCCGGAGCTTCTTCACAGAATTAACCCAAAATACTCCTGGACATGTTGGAGATGTTCCAAAGCCGAGGGCATATTCTCACACATCTGGTTCACATGCTCATCTTTGTATCCGTTTTGGTATGAAATACGGAAAATATTAAATCAAATTCTTGGATTTGAGGTTACTCTTTCACCCAAACTCCTCTTGTTGAACTTAACCCCTCAGAATGATCCCGAAAAGAGAGATCCTATACTCCCATTCCTTCTTGATGAGGTCAAAATATTAATCCCCAGACATTGGAAAGAATCAGATCCACCTAGTATTAAGGATTGGCTTAACGAGATCTGCATATTAAGCAGTTTTGAAAAAACTAAATACTCTGAAGAAGGTAAGCTAGAAAAATACCTCAAGATATGGACCAAGTGGGTCACCTACAGGAACAAGTAGCTACCTCTTAGCTTATTCCCAATAGTCAGCTATTATGTCCCTTCAATACATTTTCCACTGTAAAGATTATATTTTGTTCTCAAAGCAGAGTCACTCGAATCCTCATTCCGTTCTCCTTCCTGTTACCCTCCCTTCCCCTTTTCGTGCTCTTCCCCTGGTTTTCTTCCTGTCTTCTCCCATGTATATACAATTGCAAATTTTGATACCAAAAGATGTGAGACTTATCAGTGTATTGTAAACCCTGCAGTTCCCCCCACTCTTTTCCTTTCTGTATCCTAGTCAATCTTATAAAGAGAGAATTTATACAAAAAAATCTCTTCTACATATTCCACCCCCTCATCAACCAAAATGGTTATGAAACGGATCTTCAAAGTATTTTAATACTGTTTATTTCAGGAACAGAAATTGGTGCAATCTAAGAAACCGTAATTTTATCTTGTAGACATGAATGATGAAAGCAAAAATGTTGTTTAGTGTCCTTTAAATACTTATTAAAGAATAATAATTTCATAGATTTTTCCCTTTTTCACTTCCTCATTGCCTGGTCGAGCGCACTCTGGTTTATATAAACACTAGCGTACCCGTCGCGCGTTGCTGCGAAGACAGACATACATACATACATTCGTTTTTATATATCTAGATGACGGCAGCAGCGACCACTGAGGTTTTGTAGGCCGCTGCTTCCCCCTTGCAGGCTGAATAAAATAGCCGTTGTGTGGAACATCCAATTTATCCGGCTGCTGTGGCTTCTTGGGAAGATAGCCTAGTACATGTTTGCCCACTTCCAACTCCAATGGAGACTGACTGTAAATGGCTGGCGTGCTCTAGTATTTATGGTTTCAAGCTGTACGTGTCATTGCATACAGTCTATCTATCTATCTATCTATCTATCTATCTATTAGAGATGAGCGAACACGTTCGGCCCCGCCCCTTTTTCGCCCGAACACCGAACTTTGCGAACACCTCGGTGTTCGGGCGAAAAAGTTCGGGGGCCGCCGTGGCAGCGCGGGGGGGTGCGGCGGGGAGCGGGGGGGAGAGGGAGAGAGAGAGGGCTCCCCCCTGTTCCCCGCTACTGCCGCCCGCGCCGCCGCGCATCTCCCCGCCCCCCGGCGGCACCCGGACACTTACGCGCGAACACTCCAGTGTTCGCTAAAGCCGGTGTCCGGGTGCGGATGTGTCCGTTACGGACACGTTCGCTCATCTCTACTATCTATCTATCTATCTATCTATCTATCTATCTATCAGGGTTATTGCATACAGTCTATCTATCTATCTATCTATGACATCAGGAAATGAGAGAATTAGATTCCGTACGTAAAATTTGAACGCTAATTCTTTGGCGCTTTGAATTGAATAATCGAGTTGGGACCCATTAACTTTTCCTATTTATGACATAATCAATGCTCATGCCAAATTTTAAGTTTCTATGACATTGGGAAGTGAGAGAATTAAGTTGGGATGAGACATAAGGCCTTGCCCATAAGCATTCCCCAACCTCCAAGAACTGAACCTACCTACCTGAATGAGATTTTGTAGGCCGCTGCTTCCCCCTTGCGGGCTGAATAAAATAGCCGTTGGGTGGAACATACAATTTATCCGGCTGCTGTGGCTTCTTGGGAAGATAGCCTAGTACATGTTTGCCCACTTCCAACTCCAATGGAGACTGACTGTAAATGGCTGGCGTGCTCTAGTATTTATGGTTTCAAGCTGTACGTGTCATTGCATACAGTCTATCTATCTATCTATCTATCTGGGTTATTGCATACAGTCTATCTATCTATCTATCTATCTATCTATCTATCTATCTATCTGGGTTATTGCATACAGTCTATCTATCTATCTATCTATCTATCTATCTATCTATCTATCTATCAGGGTTATTGCATACAGTCTATCTATCTATCTATCTATCTATCTATCTATCTATCTATCTATCAGGGTTATTGCATACAGTCTATCTATCTATCTATCTATCTATCTATCTATCTATCTATCTATCTGGGTTATTGCATACAGTCTATCTATCTATCTATCTGGGTTATTGCATACAGTCTATCTATCTATCTATCTATCTATGACATCAGGAAATGAGAGAATTAGATTTTGTAGGCCGCTGCTTCCCCCTTGCGGGCTGAATAAAATAGCCGTTGGGTGGAACATACAATTTATCCGGCTGCTGTGGCTTCTTAGGAAGATATCCTAGTACTTGTTTACCCACTTCCAACTCCAATGGTAATTGGCTGGCGTGCTCTAGTGGTTCCAAGCTGTACGTGTCATAATACAGCCTTAATGACATCACAATGCAGCTTATGAGAACATGTTGGGGCATGTTCGCGCGTTGCTGCGAAGACAGACATACATACATACTACGTTTTTATATATCTAGATGACGGCAGCAGCGACCACTGAGGTTTACCGCTGGGGTATGTCACTCTTATTACTAATGGGGGGAGTGTCACTATTATTACTGCTGTGGGATGTCACTATTATCGCTGGGGTGAAGGTGTCACTATTACCGCTGGGGTATGTGTACATGTGGCAGAAATGGGCAGGGCTCTTTCAGAATAGACCGGGTGCAGATTTTGACTGCTTTTTAGATGCGGAAATGCTGCAGAATTTTCCACAGAAATCTCCGCTGAGCACATTCTGCAGTATTTCCGCGTCCAAAAAGCAGTCAGAATCTGCACCCGGTCTATTCTGAAACAGCCTTGTCCTTTTTAGAACGACGGGGGTAAAATCATACGTTGTGATAAGCCCCGCCCCCTGACGTGTTGGCACTTTGCGATACATAAGTGGGTTTTGGGTTGTAGTTTGGGCACTCGGTCCCTAAAAGGTTCGCCATCACTGGCCTAGTACATGTTTGCCCACTTCCAACTTCAATGGAGACTGACTGTAAATGGCTGGCGTGCTCTAGTATTTATGGTTTCAAGCTGTACGTGTCATTGCATACAGTCTATCTATCTATCTATCTATCTATCTATCTATCTATCTATCTATCTATCTATCAGGGTTATTGCATACAGTCTATCTATCTATCTATCTATCTATCTATCTATCTATCTATCTATCTATCTATGACATCAGGAAATGAGAGAATTAGATTTTGTAGGCCGCTGCTTCCCCCTTGCGGGCTGAATAAAATAGCCGTTGGGTGGAACATACAATTTATCCGGCTGCTGTGGCTTCTTAGGAAGATATCCTAGTACTTGTTTACCCACTTCCAACTCCAATGGTAATTGGCTGGCGTGCTCTAGTGGTTCCAAGCTGTACGTGTCATAATAGAGCCTTAATGACATCACAATGCAGCTTTATAGAACATGTTGGGGCATGTTCAAGGGCGTCCGATGTTGATGACATCAGTGATGACATCACAATAGCAGGTGGCTTACTTATTCGATCTACGTGGGGGGGGGGGGCGTAACTTTCGACGAAGCTCGCGCGCCATTTATCGTAGGATATTTGTACTATGCCTATAATCTTCCCAGGAGTGTACTCAACAACTTCCCAAAGTTTCATGGCGATCGGATGAATGGTGTAGTAGCGCATAAAGGACAAACACGCACGCACGCACACACGCACGCACGCACGCACGCAGACAGACATACATTCAATTTTATATATATAGATTACAGTTATTTCATGGTAGCAACTATTACACAATTCTCCTTCCTCCTTTCTTGCAATGTACAGAAAGATTGCAGCAGAACGTCTCTTTTTAGGGTTTACAGATTATCTCATTCAAGCCATTTGGAGCCACTGAATTTAAGCGATGGATCCATCTTGATTCCTTCTGAAGTAGATCACGATCTACATTGCCTCTACGTGCCGTCAAACGCAGGGTCTCAATTCCTCTAAATACCACCTTATGGGGATCATTCCCATGTACGTCTCGGATGTGGTTTGCTAAACTAGTGCTCTCATTCCTGTTTATGTTTCCTATATGTGAGAGCACTCTTCTTCGCAGTTCTTGTATCGTCTTACCTACATAGTCCTTTGGACAAGGACATGTTGCGACATATATAACGGCTGTGGTTCTGCAGTTTATGAAGCTCCTAATAGAGTAGGTTTTACCCGTTGCTGCACTAGTGAAGGTTTTGGTCCTCTCCATAAAAGGACAGGCTTTGCAGCCCGAACATCTGAAAGAGCCTGAAATTGGGTGTTGATCCAGCCAGTTTTGTGGGTCCACTTTGGGAATATAGTGGCTGTGCACCAATCTGTCCCTCACGCTCCTCCCCCTCCGGTATGTAATAGAGGGTTGCTCAGATAAACATCTTGTGAGGTCAGTGTCCCTTCTTAGAATGTTCCAATATTTTTGGAAAATTCCCCTAACTTTGGCGGATTTTTCATCGTATGTTGCTATCATCCGTATTAAACCTTCACCCTGTTCTTTCACTTTTCTTGATAGGAGCTCTTTTATCTAGCTCTTTTGACTTAGACTAACCTAAAGCTGCACTAAGGACACTAATGATAACACAGTTTATCAATGGGCTCATAATATTGAGGCCCAACTGTGTTTATGACCGCCTATATAAAAACATTTCAAGTAGCTGTGTAACATCTGTTAGCTACTTACTGATGGTTTATGAACAAACATCAGGGACAGCTACACAGAAGTACCCCAGTAAGTTACTAGAATAATTTATGGAATAAGATCACACTGATGACCATTAGTCTAACAGAGTCACAGTGAAGATACATACATCAGTTGGATGCCAGTCCGTGTATTATCGTAACCACATGACTCCTGAATGATATCATTAATGTGGTTAGAGATCTAGCTCGGATGGCATCCGTTAACCATGATTAAACCTAAATCAATCTGGGCTGGATACTTCAAGTACTGAGCTGAAACCAATTAATATCAGAATTCAGACCATTTGCAACACAAGTATCATCAAATTTTGGGGAAAAGAAAACTCCCGTACTATATAAAAATCCACAGGAAAAAGGAAAAAAAAGGGAGTTTTTGATAAGTGATTAATACATCCTCACTATCCATCATCAAAGTGGACCTATTTCTGTAATATACTGTCTCCCCATCCTGATGAATCAGTCACAGGTTGGAGGTGACTGAAGAAACGCGTCGACTGTGGGAGAATAAATTAATTTCTGCACGATACACAAAAACAAGTTGATCGTGCATAATTTATATACTTTTTGTCCACCAACAGAATCTATTGATATTGGAACTACAGTGTTGATACTTTACTGATCGTAAATTGATCATTTAGATTGATATATATCTGTGTATGTTTGTCAGTGAGCTCAATTTTTAACAGAGTGAATAAAAGTTATATTTTATGTTTAAAATTAGTTAGTGGGCTCTTCCCAGTGTAAAAGATATTAATTTTCATGAATTAATATTATACTTGTTTTTGTTATATATTTTTTGTTTGTTTTTGTCTGTATATTGCTCTTGGATACATTTAATTGTGGGAAACTCAGTCACAAAACGCATGCATAAAATTTGAGTGACCAAAGTGGCAGATGCGTTATTAAATTCGCACTTGTTGTGCGGTCACGTGACAGCAAAATTCGCAGAATAGCGGCACATTAAGCTCTGAACATCCGGATCTTTATCCTGGAACAGTGAATCCTTGTCCAGCCCACTGCATGGTGTTATAAATTGGGGACAATTATAGCTGCGATTCATTCTGCTTTTGATTCGACATGGATGTGCAAGACTGTTACTGGACTTTGAGACATGTTGTCGCGAGATACTATTATTTTTGGCTGATTGCTGTTAAGCGTATTTAGGCAGTCGCGTCGGATCCCGGAGGAGGTGTCTGGTGACCTTGCTAGTACTAGCAATAGTGCTAGGGCGGTCAGGGGGAGGAGGCGGACTAGGCGGATATGCATTCTCCCATTCTAGTATGATCTGCCGGAAGTGACGTCAGACGCCAGGTAACAGGCGCCAGAAGCAGGAGCAGGGGAGCTAGCCGGGAGCAGGGGACACTGGAGCGGCAGAGGAGCCAGCACCGGTGCCACCAGGAGTCTGAGGGAGCGGCCGGGCAGGAGCGGAGGAGCGTGTTCCCGGAGCGCCAGGAGCACAGGGAGCGCGGCCGCCAGGAGAGAGGTCCTGCCGGCACTCTGTGTGTCTTAGTGTGTGTGTGTCTTAGTGTGTGTGTGTGCCTGTGGGTCTAGGTGTGTGTCTGTGACTAAGGAAGGGGGTATTAGAGTGTGAGTGTATAAGTGTCTGTGTGCAAGGTGTAAGTGCAGCAGGATTGGGTTATTGAGTGAGAAAAAAAAATGTGTGAGCAGTTGCGCATAGGTGGCTGTATGAGCTGTTGCGCATAGGCAGCTGCGTGTGAGCAGTTGCGCATAGGTGGCAGCGCGTGAGCGGCTGCGCATAGGCGGCAGCGCAGGAGCGGTCGCGTATAGGCGACAGCGCGTGAGCGGCATCAGCGCGTCAGCGGTCGCGCATAGGCGGCAGCACGTGAGCGGTCGCGCATAGGCGGCAGTGCGTGAGCGGTCGCGCACAGGCGGCAGCGCGTGAGCGGTTGCGCATAGGCAGTAAATTGTAGATCCCCATTAGAATGGGCTTCATGCCTGCCAATGTCATCCAATGTGCTACTTGTGCAATGTACACGGTCCTTGATCAGCCGATGCGTGCACGTCGCACATTTAGAAGCTTAAATCCTCGATGTTAATGGGCTACTGGCAACACTGAGAGCCATTGACATCATGGAAAGGAGTTTGGTGCTCACTGAGCAGACACTCTCTGGGGTAGAGGTGGGGGAGGATGGTAGTACGGAAGAGCAGGGGGAGCAGGCAGCCAGCTGGGTGACAGATAGAAGGAGGGGTAGAGGGAAGAGAAGCAGGAAGGCTAGTCCTGAACTGGCACAACCCAACAAGTCCGCGACATTGGCAGATGAGGGGGATGCCATTACAGAGCCAGCACCGCTGCAGCACAACATGCCCTCTGAACGCCAGGGAGATGACTGCTCCAATGAGGCGGGGACGGGGAGCGCAGGGCAGGCTAGACAGGTCATAGTAGTGGGGGACTCAATTATAAGGGGGACAGATAGGGCAATCTGCCATGAAGACCGGGATCGTCGAACGGTGTGTTGTCTTCCTGGCGCTCGAATTCGACGCATCGCGGCAATACTACCTGCACCTAAGGCCACACTAGAAAGGCAGCAGGATCTTAGGGAGGTAAACAAGTGGCTCCAGAGTTGGTGTAAGAAGGAGGGATTTGGGTTCCTGGAAAACTGGGCTGACTTTGCTGTCAGCTACAGGCTCTACCGTAGGGGTGGGCTCCATCTTAATGGGGAGGGTGCGGCTGTGCTGGGGGAGAAGATGTCTAGAAGGCTGGAGGAGTGTTTAAACTAGGGACTGGGGGGGAGGGCAAAAAGAGAAATAGAGGGGTAGCCAGTGTAGCTAGCGACCTGGGTCTAAGCAATGGAAAGGGGGGGGTCGAGCGGGGGATGGGGTTAATACAGTTAGAACTGACAGATCAGCCAACAAAACAAATTTAAAGAACAAAAAAACGTATAAATTGTATAACCACGAATGCAAGAAGTCTGATCGGCAAAGTGGGTGAGCTTGAAGCGAGAATGGCCGATGAAAACTATGATATAGTCGGAATAACGGAAACATGGCTGGAAGATAAGTGCGATTGGGCGGTGAATTTACAGGGTTACAACCTCTTCAGAAGAGACCGTGGAAACCAGAAAGGGGGAGGGGTATGTCTGTACGTTAAATCGTACTTATTGCCAAGGCTACTGGAAGATATAGCGGTAGGAGATGAACATGTAGAATCTCTGTGGGTAGAAATACAGGGAGAAAAAAAATAACAAAATCCTGATAGGGGTTTTCTATAGACCACCAAAAGCAACAGAAGAAACTGAAACCTTACTACTAAGGCAGATAGAAGAGGTGTCAAACCACAATGAAGTAATTATCATGGGGGACTATAATTATCCATATATAATATCGGAAAACGAAACCTGCAAATCTCACAGGGGTGATAAGTTCTTGAGATCAATTAAAGATAACTACCTTACCCAACTTGTGCGGGAACCAACGAGAGGGAGGGCCACTCTGGACTTAGTACTAACTAACAAACCAGACCGAATAAAGGGGGTACAGGTTGAGGGGCACTTGGGGAACAGTGACCACAATATAATCAACTTCCAGCTGTCATTCAATAAGAAGCCTTATCAGAAGCGACAAATAAACTAAACTTTAGTAAAGCAAAATTTGATCAGCTCTGAACTACTATCGGTAACATTAATTTGGACAACATCCTCAAAAATATCAGTACAGAGTGCAAATGGGAAAAGTTTAAAAGGATCCTAATCACCTCATGGGAGCAGTTCATTCCCTTTAAAAATAAAAGAACTTCAAGTAAAAGGAAACCCTTGTGGCTCGACAAGATGGTAAGAGGGGCAATAAACGAAAAAAAAGAAAGCGTTCAAACTACTAAAGCAAGAAGGCAGCGAAGAAGCGCTAAAATCGTACAGGGAAAAAACAAAATATGCAAAGATAAGATCAAAATTGCTAAGGAGGAGGCAGAAAGACTGATCGCCAAAGAGAGCAAAAACAACCCGAAAGTATTTTTCAACTATATTAACAGCAAAAGGATTTGCACTGAGAGCACTGACCCTTTAACAAATAATGCAGGAGAAATCATTGAAGATGATGGAGGGAAGGCAAACCTATTAAAAAGTTTCTTCTCAAGCATATTCACAAAATAAAAGGAAATGCCACACGTGATGCAGGGGAATAAAATGAACCCCTGAAATATCTCATACCTAACACAGGAGGAAGTGCGGAACAGGTTAAAGAAGATTAAAATTGATAAATCGCTGGTCCCAGATGGAATACACCCAAGGGTTCTAAGAGAACTAAGCGATGTGATAGGTAGGCCACTATATCTAATATTTGTGGATACTATCAAGACCGGGTTTGTACCATTGGATTGGCGCATTGTCAACGTGGTTCCAATTTACAAAAAGGGGACCAAAAGTGAGCCTGGTAACTACAGCCCAGTAAGTCTCACTTCAGTAACGGGAAAAATATTTGAGGGATTTTTGAGAGACGCCATCAAAGAATACCTCAAGGAGCATGGAATAACTCCTCACCAGCATGGGTTCATGAAGGGGTGATCATGTCAGACCAATCTGATCAGCTTCTATGATGAAGTAAGCTCTAGGTTGGACCTGGGAGAGTCTATTGATCTCGTATATCTGGACTTCCCTAAGGCATTTGACACCGTGCCGCATAATAGGCTAATATATAAAATGAGACAGCTCGGATTGGGTGAAGCCTTGTGTAATTGGGTTAAGAATTGGCTCAATGATAGAAAGCAGAGGGTGGTAATAAACTGTTCATACTCTGATTGGGCCACCGTCGCTAGCGGGGTGCCACAGGGTTCAGTATTAGGCCCCATTCTGTTCAATATATTTATCAATGACCTGATAGAGGGGTTGCACAGTAAAATATCAATATTTGCAGATGACACAAAATTATACAATATAATTAATACAACGGAGGACAATGTACAGCTACAAATGGACCGAGATAAGCTGGGGGCTTGGGCAGAAAAATGGCAAATGAAGTTCAATGTTGACAAATGTAAGGTTATGCACATGGGCAGGAGAAACGGATGTCACCAATATACACTGAATGGGGTACAGCTAGGGAAAAGTGATATGGAAAAAGACCTGGGGGTACTAGTGGACTGTAGACTAAACTGCAGTAACCAATGCCAGTCAGCTGCTGCAAAAGCTAATAAAGTCTTGGGGTGCATTAAAAGAGGTATAGGGGCGAGAACATTATCCACCCACTATATAAGGCACTTGTCAGGCCTCATATGGAATACTGCGTACAATTCTGGTCACCGGTACTCAGAAAGGATGTTACAGTGCTGGAGGGGGGTCAAAGAAGGGCAACTAAACTAATACATGGAATGACGGGACTGGAATACCCAGAGAGGCTATCAGAATTGGGATTATTTACTCTAGAAAAAATACGGCTCAGGGGCGACCAAATAACTATGTATAAATACATGAGGGGACAATACAAGGATCTCTCCCATGATCGGTTTATACCCAGGACTGCGACGGTAACGAGAGGGCATCTGCTACATCTAGAAGAAAGCAGGTTTCATCACCAACATAGAAAGGGGTTCTTTACTGTAAGAGCAGTTAGACTGTGGAACTCTCTGCCTGAGGATGTGGTGATGGCAAAATCCATAGAGGAGTTTAAAAGGGGACTAGATGTCTTTCTGGAGAGGAAGGATATTACAGGATATAAATCTTAGGTTAATTGTTAATCCGGGTATACAGGCAGGTAGGAACTATTAGGGGTTGATCCAGGGAACAGTCTGATTGCCATTAGGGAGTCGGGAAGTAATTTTCCCCCCAAAAGGGCAAATTGGCTTCTGCGTTTGGTTTTTTTTTGCCTTCCTCTGGATCAACAACACAGGAGGATAGACAGGCTGGACTAGATGGACATTGTCTTCATTTGGCCTTACAAACTATGTTACTATGTAATACTTTCATCAGCACAGGAAATTCCATACATTTAAAAATGCCAAATAAACATATAGAACTTAAAATGTAACAATAAAAACGTTTCCGACAAACAGGCCTGATCCAGAGCTAAAACTGCTGCGGCCCTGTGATGCGGCGTCAGTGTTTTTGTAAAAAAAAAAATGTGTTTATATTGTGCAAAAGGGGTAAAACCCCTATAAACTTGTCAGCTTTACTGACCCGTAGAAGAAGGCTGCTCTCGCACACGGACACGTCAAAGCGCCACAATTTTAATTTAGTTTCTGGCCGCAGACAGCATGTTTTAGCGAACCCCATCATGGTGAGGGTGTGCTAAACGCTGAAAAATAGAGCAGACAGCGCTCAAAATTGGGACGCTGGAAAGCGCCATCTTGTGCTGCAATCGAATGCATGTCTGCAGGGCCCCATTAAAATACATGGCAGCATTATACTCCAATTACCGCAGCGTTCAAAATACCACGCTAAAAAGCGTCAGTGTCAGAGAGCCCTAAAGGTAACATTATATTTATACTGCGCTGTGAGCAGAACAATAAATTGCAAAAAACAGCGGTGAAATAATTTTTTGGTGGGGTGGGTAGAAAGTACTTTTCTCGTATGTTGCATTGGAATTCTGCTTCATTCAGGGTTTTTTGCCTTCCTCTGGATCAACAATGGGGGTTAGAAACAATCTGAACTAGATGGACATTGTCTCCCTTCAGCCTAACATACTATGTAGAATGCGGGGTATAGCTGCTGCCACTAGGGGGCTACACTACCCCTGCACGCACCAAGCTAATCAGTTGTAACTTAGTGTCCATAGGCAGCAGACCTCTCTGTAACCGGTCTTCAGTCCGGTTTCTAGGACTTCCTTTGGCATTATATGGCAGGCATTAGACTTCTACTGTTACCCCACCATGGACGGCTAACACCGAGGAGCCAACCACCCTGTTGTATGCCCGACCCTCTGAAGAAAAGGAGGTTTAACACCAGTTTAACTGTGACCCATCAGCCATAACATGCCCCCTCCAACAAGAGCCTCCCTCCACATAGGATAGGCGAGCCCTAGGGCGCACTCTGCTGGACTACATGAGTCATTCTACGGATGGGCAAGTATTCTTCACCATGATGTAATTATTCTCCTCTCTTCGCTGTCACGGCGGTGATATCACAAGTCCTTTTAGGACAGACAACTACTCTGGTCCCCCTATTGGTGGAGGCTGAAGCCATGATCATGAGGGCTCAGGATTTTACTTAACTTGTCATCCCGACTATGATGAAAGTTAGGAAATACTCCTGCTCCAGGGTTTACGACCAAGTATGGACAGCTCTCTTCCTCTGGTGCAAACAGCGTGGCTCACAACCCTTGTTTTAGTCTCTTTGCCAACTACTCCTTTCTCCAGGCAGGTCTACGCATAATCCTTAACTCCTTGAAAGGACTAGTATTTGCCTTGTCCATCCTTTTCCAGTGGCCCTTTGGCATCGAAAGTGGCCGTCCGCACCTTTAGGCCCCCTGCACACGGGCAGAAATTCTGCAGCAGGATTTCCTGCAGAATTTCCGCCTGTGCTCGCCTGCATAGGATTGCATTACAATACAAAATCCTATGCAGACGACCGCGATTTGTCCGCTTGAAATCACACGTGGAAATCAAATCACAGCATTTTCTATTTCTGTGCAGGTCTCACAGAGGTCCGCACAGAAATGTCACTCCCAGGCCGCCGGCTCTGCTGTGCGCATGCGTCGGCTGATCAAAGAGCAGGAGCCGCGGGAGAGGTAAGCGCCGCATTGGTCCCTGCAGGGGCTCGGGTCGGGTCCCGCTGCGAGAAATCTCGCAGCGGGATCCGACCCGGCCGTCTGCAGGCAGCCTTATACAGAGAGTTGCTCAGGCTGCTCTTCCCTATCATTCTCCAATTCCACCTTGGGACCTTAACCTGATCCGAGATGCACTTGTATCACGTCCCTTGGAACCTATGCAAGATCTCCCAGCTCACCTTTTGGCACACAAGGTGGTGTTTTGGGTGGCGGTTGGCTCCATTTGTCAAGTTTCAGAGCTCGCAGTCTTCTCGGCCAAGCCTCGCTTCACTGTAGCACACCGGGACAAGGAGGTCCTCCGTCCTACTGAAGGTGGTGGCATTCCATGTCAATGAGCAGATTGTGCTACTATCCTGCCCTGCAGACTCGCAGCCGATGGTTCGTGCTCAGAGAATCTATTCCGCTTTCAGGCGCTCAGACTCCATTTTTGTGATTCCAGACAGTCCTAGAAAAGACCTTGTGGCTTTAAAGGTCGGCACCTGCATTGTATGGAGCGCTATCAACCTCCAATCCTGCTCTATACAAACCTTGCCCCCCCCCCCAGGACATAAATGTACATCCTAGGGAGTGAAGGGGTTAAAGAAAAGCTCCAGCACCCCCTAGTCTCACCTCCATTATAACAATGTTCTTCGCCCGTGGCTTTCATGGATGTTTTACCTTAAAGGGACGACGCCAACCCCGTCATAAGGCAAGCACAGACCAGGCAGAATTTTGTTCATACATCTGATATGTAGCAGGAGGCGGAGCCCTTTCCTTGCTCCTCCCCTGGGTGGCAAACTAAAAAGGGAAGAGAGTAGGGAAGGGCCGCTCATGTACACTTTACAGAAGTGTTCTCTACAGAATGCAAAGCTTTGGTACCTAAACGCAGCCAAAAGGGCGCTCGAGCCCCTCTATAATACCGACTCCTGCCTCAGGCACAGTCCTGCATCCGGGTTCCTGAGAAAAGCAACATGACACCTCTTTCCTCCGTCTACAAGTCAACCACCGCTCACCCAGGCCAACTGTAACAAGTCCTCCTCACTTCCCACTACGTTCTTCCTGCAGTCCCACCTTGCTCTAAGACTAGAGTCTGGCCAGAGCATCAGTTTCCCCCCTTTCCTCGTTCTTAATGGCCATTTTCAGACCCCTCTTCAACCAGAGATGAAGATGTCACCTCTGGGCCAAATCTTCATGTAGAGAAACTAAACACATCCTAGTATGGCTGGGAGTAGAGTAGGAGGGGCAGCACACAAGGGAGAGCAAGGAGAGGATGTTCAGCAGGGGCGGGACACAAAGCAGGGCAAAGACGTCCCCAGCAGAACAGCAGCAGATCAGCACATAGTGTCCGCATGGCAATGGGAAAGATGGGTATTGGAGATGCCACATGCTGGCACTGCTTAATGTCCATTTGTCCACCTACTGCAGGCTCAAAGAGCAGTCAAGTCAGACTCTGCCCGGCCTCGGGCTGCTTCAGTTGTAGAGCCAAATTCTTGGTGCAACAACAGACCCTCCAAGTATTCAACCAAAAACAATGCTGAGCCTCCGAGATTGAATGTGAACTGCAAACAGAAACAAAGAGTCACTATTTTGTCACTTGTCATTGTGTTCCAGACCTCTGCTTGTCTTCACTGAATGGCTCTTCTGGAATATTTAAAAGGGTTGTTCAGTTGTAAACTATTGATGGTCTATCCTCAGAATAAGGACACCAATGCTTATCGGCTGTTCTATGGGCCAGTGCACAGAGCTGATGTTGGTAGGAAGCAGATAGTACCATTCCTACTCCAGTGGCCAGGCTTGGTATTACATCCATACACTTCAATGGAAACTTAACCTGCAATACCAAGCCTGGCCACTGTAGCCGGAATGGAGCTGCCTGCTTTCTGCAGAAATCAGCTTAGTGGATAAGAGCACAAGCCCAGCCAACAGTTCAATGGCGGGAGTCTTAGGCGACCTGCACAGATCTACTATTAGTGGCCTACTCTGAGGATAGGTTATCAATAGTTTACAACACCTTTAAAAACAGCTGAGCATATGTTAATTGCATACAGGCTTGAGTATGTAACTACAAGTCTCAGCAAACCCCTTTAAGAATATAAACCTTTATTCACAGATACTTTAAAACCATTATTATCCCAATATACACCCAAAACGAGATTAAACAAGAAATACACCCGTGTCGTACGAGGGTGAAGGGTCATACGGCCGGTATTACTGCAGCACTCGCCGTTTGTCGACTCAGATGTTGATGGTACTACACACAGATAACGGACGGCCTATATGTTCTGATACCACACTGACCATATACAGGACCTACCATCACCCTGACAAGTGCGTGCCCACCCAGCACATGCTAACCTTGCTCGAACCATATAAATCTCTTATGAGCGTCCATTATCACGAAGTCCACATCGTGGGGGATAGGGGACTTTCCTGTTCTCCAAGTCCGTCCTTATGAATCTTCCCCGATGACCCCAACAACTACCTATGGGGAAAGCGTGTTGGGTTTTGGCCTTATGGTTTTGTAGGGTTACAGCAGGGTTAGTACCATCAGCACCGGAGTCTGAGGGCCGTATGACCCTTCACCCTGGTACAGCACGCGTGTATTTCTGGTTTATTTGCATGTAGCGTGTATGCTGGGGTAAGAATGGATGCTATTCTTCTTGGGTGTCCTTTAGCAGCTGCCTGGTGGCCGGTCCCTCCCATTATACATCCTTGGTTCAAGTCCCAGAATCCACGGGGCCACACAGCAGCGGTTAGCAGCCTGGGGGAACTACAACTCCCAGCTCTTCAGCTGTTAGGGCATGCTGAGAGTATTAGTTGAACGCCTGCCAGGCTCCGCCTATCTGAAGAATCTTGGAGAGAAGGGTGATGGATTGAGATGAGGGATAAAATTAAGGACGGTGCGGTGCTGTGGAGGCCTTAATGGTTGATGGATACAATGTAGGGCAGCGCGGTGGTGTAGAGGGCTTTATGGAAGATGGATACAGTGTAGGGTGGCACAGTGCTGTTGATGAGGGATACAATGTAGGGTGGCGCAGTGCTGTCGATGATGGATACAATGTACGGTGGCGCAGTGCTGTCGATGATGGATATAATGTAGGTTGGCGCAGTGCTGTCGATGATGGATATAATGTAGGTTGGCGCAGTGCTGTCCATGATGGATACAATGTAGGGTGGCGCGGTGCTGTGGATGAGGAATACAATGTAGGGTGGCGCGGTGCTGTCGATGATGGATACAATGTAGGGCAGCGAGGTGCTGTGGATGATGGATACAATGTAGGGTGGCGCAGTGCTGTCGATGATGGATATAATGTAGGTTGGCGCAGTGCTGTCGATGATGGATATAATGTAGGTTGGCGCAGTGCTGTCCATGATGGATACAATGTAGGGTGGCGCGGTGCTGTGGATGAGGAATACAATGTAGGGTGGCGCGGTGCTGTCGATGATGGATACAATGTAGGGCAGCGAGGTGCTGTGGATGATGGATACAATGTAGGGTGGCGCAGTGCTGTCGATGATGGATACAATGTACGGTGGCGCAGTGCTGTCGATGATGGATATAATGTAGGTTGGCGCAGTGCTGTCGATGATGGATACAATGTAGGGTGGCGTGGTGCTGTGGATGAGGAATACAATGTAGGGTGGCACGGTGCTGTTGATGATGGATACAATGTGGGGCAGCGCGGTGCTGTGGATGATGGATACAATGTAGGGTGGTGCAGTGCTGTCCATGATGGATACAATGTGCAGCAGTGCTGTAGATGAGGCATACAATGTAGGGCATCGCAGTGCTGTGGATGGGGGATACAATGTAGATTGGAGGGGGAGAATCTGGTGCGGGGAGCCGATCAGCTGCAATTCTAATAATCGATCCAAGAGCGAATAAGGGCGACACTTTTTAGGGCCTCCGCGGTGAGAAAAGGGCAGATTTTCATATTAAAATTCACTTGCACCTCTTGATGCTTTTGGGTGTACGCCCTCAAGCAGTGGGGCTTGTATGGAGCCGACCGCTCCACAGGGTGGGTAGCGGCTGTCTTCGACAGTTGACACTCGCCTGCAACAGCTATGATCAGTGTGATCAGTGTGAGCAACAGATCACGACCGACAGGGTGCAATTACACTGCAAAGATGGCTTTTGAGTGATCATTTTGCATAAACTACTACTTGGTACTCGTATATATGCATTATACCACATGTGTCAAACACAAGGCCTGCGGGCCGAATCCGGCCTGCTGCCTCATGTTATGTGGCCCGCGGCGTGCCGACAGCCGCTCACCACTGTAGTGATTACCAGCTGGGGTGCCGCAGCTCCCCACTGGTAATCACACTGACAGCGCTGATCCTGGCGAACACTCTGACATCAGTGTGCAGCCAGAATCCTTCTCCCCTGAGTCCCCTGCTCTTCAGTTCCGCAGGAGAGGACTCAGGGAGGAAACGTGCCGTGCTGCACACTGACGTCAGTGTGCACCCGGGCGCATATGAACTTTTTCCACAAGACTTCTGCACTATTGAGCAATTCCAGCAACCTGATTGGTTGTCTGGGTTGGCTGATTCACAGTGATTGGTTGCTTAGGTTCGCTGATTCACCAAACAACCAATCAGGTTGCTGGAATTGCTCAATAGTGCAGAAGTCTTGTGGAAAAAGTTAATATGCCACGCGGGCTCAGCACGATCGGAGGAGGAGCACCGCTGACAGCAAGGAGGAGGTAAGCATATGGCTGGGGAAGGGGGAAGTTAATATTGCTGCTGGGGGGTGGGGGGTTAATATTGTTATTGCTGGGAGGAGGTTAATATTGCTGATTGCTGCCGGAGGTGAGGGGGTTAATATTGCTGGTGTGTTGGGGGGGTTAATATTGCTGCCGGGTTGGGAAGGGGTGGGGAGGGGTGGTAATATTGCTGCTTGGAGGCGGTTAATATTGTTGCTGGCAGGGGGTTAATATTGCTGCGGGGGTGAGGTGGTAATATTGCTGCTGGATGGGTGGGGGTTAATACTGTTGCTGGGAGGGGGTTAATATTTCTGTGGGGGGGAGGGTAATATTGTTGCAGGCATGGGGTTAATATTGCTGCCGGGTTTGGAAGGGGTGGGGGTGGGGGTTAATATGGCTGCTGGGTGGGTGGTGGTTAATACTGTTGCTCGGAGGGGGTTAATATTGGTGTGGGGGGAGGGGTTAATATTGCTGCTGGGTGGGGGTTAATATTGCTGCTGGGTGGGGGGGTTAATATTGTTGCTGGGAGGGGGGGTTAATATTGTTGCTGGGAGGGGGTTATATTGCTGCTGGGAGGGGGTTAATATTACTGTGGGGGTCGCTATTACTACTGGGGCCACTGTGGGGTACCCTGTTACTACTGGGGCCACTGTGGGGTACCCTGTTACTTCTGGGGCCACTTAGAAAGAAGTCTTCAGCAGCATAAGTGGTGCAAAAATCGTATAAAGATTTTATTCCTCCATCAAGCTTGAGAAAGGCCAAGATAGCCGAAACGTCGCTAACCTGTTTGTGATGGAGGAATAAAATCTTTATACGATTTTTGCACCACTTATGCCGCTGAAGACTTCTTTCTACTTGGCCATTGTTTGAGGAGTAAGGTTCGGTCTCCTGCTAACTTCAGCTGTTGCATGCTCTTCACTCAGCCTTTATTGGGTTTTGGATCTAGTGCTGCTCACGGACTTCTACTACACAACTACTGGGGCCGCTGTGGGGATCGCTATTACTAATTGACCCACTGTGGAGATCAATATTTTTACTGGGGCCACTATGAGAGTCACTATTATTACTGCGACCACCATAGGGGTCACTATTACTATAGCCACCACCATAGGGGTCACTATTACTATAGCCACCACTAAAGGGGTCACTATTACTATAGCCACCACTATAGGGGTCACTATTTTTTACTGGGGCCACTATCAGAGTCACTATTACTACTGGGACCACTATAGAGGTCACTATTTGGGCTCGTTCACATGGGGGCGTAATTGCATTTTGGTCATACAAATACGCTGCGTATTTGCGCAATCGAAAATCGCTTATGCCTACGTATTTGGGCACGCAGAAAAGAACGCAGATGGGCCCACTGAGATGGTGCGCAAATATGCAGTGCATACACAGGTTTCCTGCGCATTCACCACGTATTTGCGCGGCCCGTTCACTTCAATGGCCTATCGGGGTGCGCAGGACACAACAAAATAGGTCCTGCTGTGTGACTATACATTCATGTGAATGAACTCAGTGACATCAATGGCTTCTGTTCTCTGCATATTATGTACGCAAATACGCTGGTGTGAACGAGCCCTTACTATACTGTCTTACAATCGGCCCTTTGAAGTTCACCAAAAACCTGAAAAACCTGAAAATGAGTTTGACACCCCTGCATTATACGGTACATTAAAAAATACAACTTGTCCCGCAATAAACAGCAACAACCACCACCCTCGGACAGCGATGGATACAGGAGTGTTAAGATTCCTTGAAAGGGGGAGAGGAAAAAAAACCCTTGGCCACGTTTTTTAGTAACAGGATAACAAGCTCCCCCACTGGGAATCCACAGTATAGGGGTGACTTACTGATTGATGGGGGTCTCGCTGCTGATCTCACGTGTCCCACCCTCCTCTCTCTATGGGGCCTGTTTCTCTCCGCTGCAGGGACTTCACTCTGAATGGGGCGCTGGCCCAGCATGTCCATTCTGGAGATCAGCGGGGAGCTCAGGGATGACCCCCACCAATCAGCACCCCTCTCCTGTGGATATCTCGGGACGGGACAGAACTGGTTATCCTGGTAAGTGGATCTGTCCATTTGTATGCTTTTGGATCTGGGGGCATCCATGACGGCACGGCTCCTCGACATCGCACCACGTTCCATGAATGACCATACAGGATCTGCTACCACCTACCTCTGAGGTCTCTACCAAGACTTCTCCCAACTCACCAGATACTCGAAGACGAGGGTCAGCGTCCTCTCCGTGTAAATAATATCGTGCAGGGTAACAATATTTGCATGTTTCAAGTCCTTGAGTAGGACTAGAACTAAGACGAGAGAGAAGATCCGTCAGCGATCACAGTAACCGCCCACCTGAGAGCGTTGGTGGAGGGTCCAGCGGGGGAATGCAACACTCCAAGGCCCCAGTCTATAACAGGACCCTCAACTACCAAGTGACCTTATGTGGCCCCAGGACAACTGCTCTGTCTGCACCCCCTATAGCCACACATCCAGCGACAGCATCACAGGACGTCCTTCTCAGTCACCGTTCTGACGGGAGTTCCCCTACAAGCCAACACCATGTCTGTACAGACATGTTATACTTAGGGAGGTAGTCTAGCCCCCCCCCCCCCCCCCCCCCGACTACCAATACACCCTTTTACTGCTCTGCCTAATGGGCTTAAAACCTGTACATCTTGTTAGAGTGGTGGCCTGGATGACTACTGACAGCCCAGCTCCTGCTCTAACCGCCATGAGAGAAGAAACCCCTGATCTGGCCAGTTTAACCCCTTACATGGCACAATCAATAGCAACTGCAGCATGTGAGCAGATGACGGGGAGGGTGCTCTGTCATCCACCGGCACGCCATATTATGATCGAAGGCTGAGACGCAAGTTGGAGGTCCAGGGCCCCAATGCAAAACCTGTAACAGGGGCCCAACGTAATGCTTTATTCATAGCACTGGGCTCCCTACATGGAGAAGAAAGGCCTTATGCCCCCCCCCCTTCAATGCTTCTGGGCCTGGGTGCAACTGCATCCCCTATAGTTATGCCCCTGCAGAGTCCAATAGGCTGCTGTAATAGGCTTAGTATTGCAGTGTATTAAGGCCAGTAACATCTCTAACACATTATATGTCCCATAGAGTGCAGCAAGTAATATCTCAAATACGTTATATGTCCCCCAGAGTGCAGCCAGTAACATCTTCAACCCATTATATGTCCCCCAGAGTGCGGCCAGTAACATCTCCAACCCATTATATGTCCCCCAGAGTGCGGCCAGTAACACCTCCAACACATTATATGTCCCCCAGAGTGCAGTCAGTAACATCTCCAACCCATTATATGTCCCCCAGAGTGCAGCCAGTAATATCTCCAACACATTATATGTCCCCCAGAGTGCAGCCAGTAACATCTCCAACACATTATATGTCCCCCAGAGTGCGGCCAGTAACATGTCCAACCCATTATATGTCCCCCAGAGTGCGGCCAGTAACATCTCCAACCCATTATATGTCCCCCAGAGTGCAGCCAGTAACATCTCCAACCTATTATATGTCCCCCAGAGTGCAACCAGTAACATTGACAACTCGTCCTACAATCCCCCAGACGTCTACTGGTCCTTTTACATGCAACAATTATTGCTCTAAATTTGTTCAAACGACCGAATGTGAGCGATAATCGTTATGTTTAAACGCCGGCCGTCTTGCGCTATTCGTTCACTTGTAGTTAACTGCAGGATTTAAGCCGGCATAAAAACCATTGTGAAGCTGCTTAAAAGACGTTGCATTTGAATGGAATTCGTGCCGTCTTTGGAGCGGCTGCAGGATGGCTTTTCTTTGCCTGGAATACACAATGAGTACACATTTTACTCCTGCCGGCCAGATAATCCTCGCATAAACACACGCCAGCTGAGCGAACAGCAGCTGCTGAGTTTCTTTTAGTAATGAGGGAAATGCAATTCTCTGTTCATGTGATTCGATGCAGTAATGTCCTCGGCTCACTCAGTCGTGCGGCTGTTTTACACGCAACAATTATCGCTGAAAAGCCCTTACATCAGTTATGTGATGATGCAAATCACTTAGTCCTTACGGCAGAAATAAGCCGATCACTAAGGTGCTGGAGACCCTCTTAGACCTTATAGTCCCACGTGGAAAGCTGAGGTGAAGGGACACGAGGTGAACCTACTGGTGGAGCAGTCCTCGATAGCCGTGCCTCTGTCCCTGGTACCTACCTTTCGAATGGCTGTACATGGGACTCCTTCTTCATGTTCCAGATGAATCTCCTTAAGAGCCACCAGCTTCTCCGTCAGCTTACTGCGGCCCTTGTAAACAGTAGCATAAGTGCCCTGAGGAGACAGGTGGGGCGCAGTTAAAGGGACGCCAGTGTCCATCTTCTCCCGCTCGCCTCACCAGTACTGACCAGTCCACTCACCTTTCCCAGTTTGTCTAACTTGACGTACGTCTCTAACTTCCCGAAGCCGATCTCTGACTGCAAGAGAAGATATGGAGATCCTGGAATCAGCATGGAAAGGAAGGGGGTGTCAAACTATTGGGGGGGCGGGGTGCGAGGCGCCGGGGTCACTCACCAGAGAGACTCTCCTCAGTCACCTGCTCAGTGGCTTATCAAACTGGGGGCAACTCAGAGCTCACCTGGGGATCCGAGTACACGCAACGACACGTACCATATGCATTGCATTAACACGCAGAACGGCCCCCGCAGTAATAGCCACCCCTCACTACAGTGGCCCCCGTAGTAATAGCCACCCCTCCCTACAGTGGCCCCCGTAGTAATAGCCACCCCTCCCTACAGTGGCCCCCGCAGTAATAGCCACCCCCCCTACAGCGGCCCCCATAGTAATAGCCACCCCCCCACTGCAGTGGCCCCCGTAGTAATAGCCACCCCCCGCTGCAGTGGCCCCCGCAGTAATAGCCACCCCTCCCTACAGTGGCCCCTGCAGTAATAGCCACCCCTCCCTACAGTGGCCCCCATAGTAATAGCCACCCCCCCTACAGTGGCCCCCGCAGTAATAGCCACCCCTCCCTACAGTGGCCCCCGCAGTAATAGCCACCCCCCCTACAGTGGCCCCCGTAGTAATAGCCATCCCTCCCTACAGTGGCCCCAGTAGTAATAGCCACCCCCCGCTGCAGTGGCCCCTGTAGTAATAGTCACCCCCCGCTGCAGTGGCCCCCGTAGTAATAGCCACCCCCCGCTGCAGTGGCCCCCGTAGTGATAGATACCTCCCACTGCAGTGGCCCCCTTAGTAATAGCCACCCGCCGCTGCAGTGGCCCCAGAAGTAATAGCCACCCCCTGCTACAGTGGCCCCCGAAGTAATAGCCACCCCCCCCTACAGTGGAACCCGTAGTAGTAGCCACCCCCCTACAGTGGCCCCGTAGTAATAGCCACCATCCTCCCCGTACAGTGGCCCCCGTAGTAATAGCCACCCCCCCCCCCCCGTACAGTGGCCCCCGTAGTAATAGCCACCCCCTGCTTCAGTGGCCCCCATAGTAATAGCCACCCCTCGCTACAGTGTCCCCCGTAGTAATAGCCACCGCCACAGTGGCCCCTGTAGTAATAGCCACCCCCCACATAGCGGCCCCTGTAGTATTAGCCACCCCCCGCTACAGTGGCCCCCGTAGTAATGGCCACCCCCACAGTGGCCCCCGTAGTAATAGCCACCCCACACACACACACACACACAGTGGCCCCAGAAGTAATAGCCACCCCCACAGTGGCCCCTGTAGTAATAGCAACCCTTTCCCCACACCAACACACACAGCAGCCCCCATAGCAATAGCACCTCACACCACACAGCGGCCCCCATAGCAATAGCACCCCACACAAATAGTGTCCACTGTAGTAATAGCATCCCACAACACCCCACCCTCTTCACACACACAGAGTGGCCCCCATAGTAATAACATCCCCTCACAGACAATGCCTCCCCCCCCCCCCCCCCCCCTATAGTTATAGCACCCTCTCGCACACACACAGGCCCCTAGGCATATTTGGTAGTTAAGCCGCACTTTCAGTAGCGGTGAGCGATTCCAGCGACCTGATTTGTTGTTGGGTACACCCCCCCCCCCCCCCCCCTCCTTTGGAGATATGCAGGAGTGCTACTTCAGGAGACCAGCGGGGTGTTAGTGTTTAGGGTTAGGGTTAGGTTTAGGCTTAAGGTTTAGGTTTAGGGTTTGGGTTTGGGTTTAGGGTTGGGGTTAGTTGCCGACCCTCCTACGGCCGTGTTGCTGCTTATTTAACGGGCCGGTCACTCGTGAACATCTCCAAAGGGGGGGGAGGGGTGTACCCACCAACCAATCAGGTCGCTGGAATCACTCACCGCTACTGAAGTGCGGCTGAAATCACAAATATGCGGCCCCTAGGAATAGCGCCCCCTGCTGCACTGACCCAGACAGGCTCCTTAGACATAGTGGGCAATGAGCAATAATGAGGGAAGAAGTAATCTGGCTTCCAATGCAGTAAGACCAGCAATGGCAGCCGCAGAGCTTCACACCCCGCGGAGAGTCACTGACAGCAGGAGGAGCCGCCTGTCCTCCACCTCAGTACTATCAGACCCCGAGGTCACGTGGTGCACGCTGCGGCGCTCTTCTCTCCAGAACATTCCCCCCGCCACGGCCTGCTTTCCACTTGAAGTGGTGGGCGGGGCATAGGGATGGTAGTTTTGACGGGATCCAGCCGTCAGAGCTCACCACGCGCTGAGGAGAAGCCCCGCCCCTGCAGTGTCCGCGCGCAGCCAGCACTGAGGAGGGGAGCCGGCTGTGGTGAGGTAAGTGGTCTTCTGTGGAGGGCTCTCGTCTGCACGGGGTGTGTCTGGACCCCCTCTTCTGCGTGTGACCCCCTCTCCCGGGGTGTGGTGTGACGGGGCCCCTTATGCAGATGTGAAGGTCATGTGGCTTTTACCACTAAGGGCAGCTACGCACGACTGGGTCGGCTACGGCATGCGAGAGCCCGCAGTATCATCCGCCCCTATGCCCGACCGGCGTCCGCGTGTCCCTGCTTCTGCCCGCAGCATCATCCGTGCCCGACCGGCGTCCGCGTGTCCCTGCTTCTGCCCGCAGCATCATCCGTGCCCGACGTCCACGTGTCCCTGCTTCTGCCCACAGCGTCATCCGTGCCCAGCATCCGCGTGTCCCTGCTGCTGCCCGCAGGGTCATCCGCCCCTGTGCCCCGCGTCCGCGTGTACCTGCGTCTGCCTGCAGCGTCATCTGTGCCCGGCGTCCTTGTGTACCTGCTTCTGCCCGCAGCGTCATCCGTGCCCGGCGTCCTTGTGTACCTGCTTCTGCCCGCAGCGTCATCCGCCCCTGTGCCCGACATCCGCGTATACCTGCTTCTGCCTGCAGCATTATCCATGCCCGGCGTCCGCGTGTACCTGCTTCTGCCCGCAGCATCATCTACCCCTGTGCCCGGCATCCACGTGCACCTGCTTCTGCCCGCAGCGTCATCCATGCCCGGCGTCCTTGTGTACCTGCTTCTGCCCGCAGCGTCATCCGCCCCTGTGCCCGACATCCGCGTATACCTGCTTCTGCCTGCAGCATTATCCATGCCCGGCGTCCGCGTGTACCTGCTTCTGCCCGCAGCATCATCTACCCCTGTGCCCGGCATCCACGTGCACCTGCTTCTGCCCGCAGCGTCATCCATGCCCGGCGTTCGCGTGTACCTGCTTCTGCCCGCAGCGTCATCTACCCCCATGCCCGGCATCCACGTGCACCTGCTTCTGCCCGCAGCATCATCCGCCCCCCATGCCCGTCTGACGTCCGCGTGTACCTGCTTCTTGTCCGCAGCGTCATCCGCCCCCCATGCCCGTCTGACGTCCGCGTGTACCTGCTTGTGCTCGTAGTGTCATCCGCCCCCCGTGCCAGGCCGGCGTCCGCGTGTACCTGCTTTTGCCCGCAGCATCATCCTCCCCTGTGCCCAGCCAGCGTCCAAGTGTACCTGCGTCATCCGCCCCATGTGCCCAGCCAGCGTCCACGTGTACCTGCGTCATCCGCCCCATGTGCCCGGCCGGCGTCCGCGTGTACCTGCTTCTGCCCGCAGCATCATCCTCCCCTGTGCCCAGCCAGCGTCCAAGTGTACCTGCGTCATCCGCCCCATGTGCCCAGCCAGCGTCCACGTGTACCTGCGTCATCCGCCCCTGTGCCCGGCCGGTGTCCGCCTGTACCTGCTTCTTGCCGTCAGACATGCGCAGTACATTTTTTTGAATCCCTGCTTTTCCTGCGCCGTCGCTGGGTGATGACACTGGTACCCGCGACCTTCTCGCAGTGCCGTTGCGGACGAGCTGCGGATCGGACGGCTTCCATAGATTGTGATACGGCCAAGAAAAATGTGCAAGATTTGTGAATTGCGAGACGCACAAATCTCACAAGGGTATAAACCCCATTCTTTTGAATAGAGTCATGTGAGAGCGTCCGGCGTCTGACCCCCCCCCCCAGATTGCTGCACACTCTCCTATATAAGTGTATGGCAGACACGCACACCGCGCTCTAAAGTCAGATTTCCTGCCGCACGCAGACTTCAGAGGGCGACAGCCTTGGATCGCGGGAGCCGGTGAATACCCAGAGTATGGGGAACGGCTACCACAGCAGCCAGCCAGAGCCTATGGGAGAGCCAAGCAGTTTTTCCGTAGTTCTCATTGAAGTGAATGGGAGCCACAGGATTCGGTGTAGCACAGCGCACTGCGCCATTTATAGAGCGTCCGACGTCACGGAAGCTGCATGGCTCACTGCTGCACTTCTTGCTCTTGGCTCCTAGTCACTTTCCTTGGCAGCTGCGGGCGCTGTACTGCGCTGAGCTCTCGGCTCTTGCTGACAAGGGTCAGAATAGTCACCAGGTTTTCCCTTCTTGGCCATGAAAAGCTGTAATGGGAATCCCCCTCTAACGATGCAGCCCCTCTTAGGCCTCAGGGATCGGCCATTTACATTTATTGATTTTTTTTTTCATCTCCACTTTTAAAAAGCTATCCCTATTTTCCTGCTGGCGCACACTGTGACGTGGGATCCCCCCTCCTGACGTCTCCTCCTTGGTTCCGCGAGAGCAGAGGGGAGGAGCACCTCGGATCAGCAGCAGCGCTTCGGCGAGGAGGAAGGAGTAAGTATAGGGGTCTCAGGGGGGCACTGTTACTACTGGGGCTGCTATAGGGGATACTATTAGTGATAGTGTCCCCTATATCGGCCCCAGTAGTAATAGCATTACTACTGGGGCCACAGTGGGGTGCCACTATTGCTACCGAGGCCGCTGTTGGGTGCCACTATTGCTACCGAGGTCGCTGTTGGGTGTCACTATTGCTAACGAGGCCGCTGTTGGGTGTCACTATAAATACCGAGGCCGCTGTTGGGTGCCGCTATTGCTACCGAGGCCGCTGTTGGGTGCCGCTATTGCTACCGAGGCCGCTGTTGGGTGCCGCTATTGCTACCGAGGCCGCTGTTGGGTGTCCCTATTGCTACCGAGGCCGCTGTTGGGTGTCACTATTGCTAACGAGGCCGCTGTTGGGTGTCACTATTGCTACCGAGGCCGCTGTTGGGTGCCACTATTGCTACCGAGGCCGCTGTTTGGTGTCACTATAAATACCGAGGCCGCTGTTTGGTGTCACTATTGCTAACGAGGCCGCTGTTTGGTGTCACTATTGCTACCGAGGCCGCTGTTGGGTGCCACTATTGCTACCGAGGCCGCTGTTTGGTGTCACTATAAATACCGGGGCCGCTGCGGGGGAAGGGTGGGGGTTCTGTATTTCAGTAAGAACATCTTAGTAAATGCTGGCAACACACAAGAGGGATGGAATTAGAGGTTTGACACGTGAGGAGGAAACGAAATACGGAAACGATGAAGAAGAGTAAAGAAGTACATTTGTGTATTGGCAAACCATGTGTTTACTGAACATTTAAGCAGGGTTCACACTGGGCGGATTCCAGGCGGAAATCTCGTGGTTTGGTCGCAGCAAAAACCAGCAAAATTTTCACCGGGAATCCGCTGCTTCAAAACCCGCAGGACTTAGCTGCGGGTTTTGAAGCGGCCTGGACGCACGCTTTTCCGCTACAGCCGCCTCTCCCATAGAGGAGAGTGCAGTCGCAGCGGAAGATAAAAAAAATTTAAATGCTGCGGATGGCAAATCCGCGCCGCAACACCAGCTTTGCCGTGGTGGATTCGCCGTCCTGTGTGGACGAGATTTCTGAGAAATATCGTCCACATGGCTGGCCAAGACCGGGATTAGCGGCCGAAGGCGGATTTGCCGCAACAAAATTCCGGATGGAATGTCCGCGGCAAATCCGCCCAGTGGGACCCCAGCCTTACTGCTTGGTGGCCTATGCTCTTAAATACCCCCATTATAGTTTCTATACCTCATTAGCTATTTCTTGATCCCCCTTTCTAAGTAGACTGTAAATCTATAAAGACTAATAACCTCAAGCACCATCTTCCATGGTTGTACCTTAACATGACTTATGATTTGGGGTTAAAGATGATGTATTTTGTAAAGAAGCAGTTGTTCTCCGGGGTCTACAAGGGGTGATCTGTGGGGTACAACCAGGATGAGATGCTTAGCAGGAATTAATAGTTTTGTGTCAATGGAGAATCTTCCTCTTCTAATCATTCAGTGATCATTGCTTACATCTAACGAAGGCTTAGCATATGGCCTTCATCATGTATATTTATGGTGGTCTTCCTATTTCTGGCTCCCTCGCTTCCCTCATCATAGCCATAGAGTTAAAGGAGTTTCCAAGGAAATATTATTGATGACCTATCAATAATAGTTGATCGGCTGGGGTGCGCCACTCGAGATCCCAGCTGATCAGCTGATTGGGCGCCCGCTTTCAGTACTGCAATACACAGGGGTCGGAGTCGGCGGAGACCCCAGCTTGCAATTAGAGGTGCTGGCCACTACACAGGGGTCGGAGCCAACTGCTTCCACTCCAACCCTTGTGCTTTGCGGTGCACCCCAGCCAATTAAAGGGGTTGTCTCGCGAAAGCAAGTGGGGTTATACACTTCTGTATGGCCATATTAATGCACTTTGTAATATACATCGTGCATTAAATATGAGCCATACAGAAGTTATTCACTTACCTTCCCTGCGCTGGCGTTCCCGTCTCAATGGCTCCGTCTAATTTCAGCGTCTAATCTCCCGATTAGACGCGCTTGCGCAGAAGGGTCTTCTCCCATCTGTTCGGTCCGGCACGAGCGGCATTCTGGCTCTGCCCCCTTCTACGCGTCATCGCGTAGCTCCGCCCCCGTCACGTGTGCCGATTCCAGCCTTCTGATTGGCTGCTGACAGCTCTATGTAAAGGCAGGTGAGCCTAAGGCCGCCTGCAGACGGCCGGGTCAGATCCGACAGTGAGAATTCTCGCAGTGGGACCCGACCCGAGCCCCTGCAGGGACCAATGCGGAACTCGCTTCTCCCGCGGCTCCGGCTCTTTGATGTGCCGGCCAGCCGGTGCATGTGCGGAGCAGAGTCGGGGCGCCGGGAGAGACATTTCTGTGCGGGCCTCTACGAGATCCGCTCACAGAAATAGAGCATGCCGCGATTTGTGTATTTTCACGCGGACCAATTGCGGCCGTCTGCATAGGATTGTGTTTTGCAATGCAATCCTATGCAGGCGTCCAAGGGTGGAAATTCTGCGGAAAAATCCCGACGCAGAATTTCTGCCCGTGTGCCGGGGGCCTAAAGAATACCGGTGTGATGGATGTTACTGTCAGCAGCAGTGATACATTGAAGGTTTATTCCACGCTGCTGCAAGTGGTCGGCAGAGAGGTCTCCTTCCTGAAGATCACCCCATCGAGCTGCTCTGATTGGCAGCTGTATCGGCCTCCTGGTTGGACACTGCGGCTGTCAATCACAGTTCTTGGGAAGCCCAATGGACAGAGAGGACAGAACTTCAAGAAGACACTTGGGGCAACTGGCAGCGTGGACTAATAGCTGATTATGGCTGCTGCTGACAGTAACCTGCTCCATACAAGTAGCCCTACTTCCCTGCCCCACAGCCGGCACCAGGGGATACATAGTGAACATGTATGTATACAGCTGTCATTAAACCCAATGATACAAACCGGACCGCTCTGTCCTCTTCCCCTCCGCAGAGTGCGGCTGGCAGGGTCTCCATGTAATGATGGAGAGTGGCTGCGGGAGCTGGCAGTGCTTGCAAGGCTGCTATCCCCCACAGCTGCTCCTCTGGAGGTGTCAGGCCCCTAATGACGCAGCCACCCAGTGACCCAGTCATGGCCCGCCATGTCCTGGCCGTGTACACGTCCCAACCGAGACTCCCGACTCCCACCACAGGCTGCCTGCTGCTAGTCCAGCGTTCCCAAAAGCCCATTGTGCAAGTGCGTCATCCTTGTCTCTCTGCGAGTCTGCTGCATCATGGGCTGCCGGCAGCAGACTATATTACAGGATGGCATTTTTGTCGCAGCCTGCAGTCCCCGGGGCCCGACACAAATACCGGGCTGTCATAGGGCGGGTAAAGAAAAAAAATCCCTGCACAGGCCTAGCAGTAAAAATACCGTCCGAGTGGCAACCCTACCGCTGGGACCACTGCAGGGGGTCCCCATTACTGCTGAGGCCACTGCAGGGGGTCACTATTACTGATGGGGTATGTTTACTCGTGGCGGAAATGCTGCAGAATGTCCTCAGCGGAAATTTCCGTGGCAAATTCCGCAGCATTTCTGCATACAAAAAGCAGTCAAAATCTGCACCCCGTCTGGTTTGAAACAGCCCTGTCCTTTTTATAACGACGGGGGTAAAATCATACGTGGTGATAAGCCCCGCCCCCTGACGTGTTGGCACTATGTGATAAATAAGTGGGTTTTGGTTGGCACTTTGGGCATTCGGTCTCTAAAAGGTTCCATCACTGACTTAGGGCTCCTGCACACTTGCGTTTTTCTTGTACGTTTTTTCCCGCGATATTACTACAGTTTTTTTTTTGTTGTTTTTTTTACATGATTGTCAATGGGACTTTCAAATGTTAAGAACGCGTCGCCCAAAAATCCCAAAGCACCAACTTGTGATGCGTTTTTAACATTAGAAAGTCCCATTGACATTTCCGTTAAAAAAAACGCAACAATATCGCAGCGTTAAAAAAAACGCAAGTGTGTTTGAGCTACCTTTGTATGTCCAGTCATTCAGATAGTTGTCAATCACTGATAGGACCGCCCCCTTGACTGTTCAGCCCACAATGTGCAGAGGTTGACATGAATAAAATACAAGTTAGGCCGGCTGCACACGGGCGAGCCCGTTCCTGCTGTGGCATCCGGCTGTGACCCCGGCCGACGACCACGCAGACCGGCATTATCTGTAATGCGGATGACCACGGAGGCTCGGCGTCAGTCACGCGCAGTACAGATTTCTTTTTTCTATATTTGTATTTGCCGTGCCGTCGCTAGAAGATGGCGTGGGAACCCACAGCCCATATGTAATGCCAGTTGTGTCTGATACCGTCCGACCGGCAGCCTAATCAACTTCAATGTAGGCCGTCCGCATGGAGTCCGCAGCAAAAAAGAGCATTCTGTGATTTTTTTTTTCCTACGCTCACGGGATACGCAACCCAAGCTAAGGGGCCGATTCACAATTGCAACTCCAGTGACGCCTATCGGTACACCAGTGGTCTCCCAAATATGGCCAGCAAGTAGAGAAAGGTCTCATAAAAAGTGACTGGAGGAGGTTTTAAGGAGTTTCAACAAAATGGTGATTTAATGTATGAATGTTATACTGAATGTTGTAACAATGGTTCTACGACAAAGACGGACAAACTCCCTGACTACGAGCAAGTTACTAATGGGGGCAACAGAAAGCCTGCAGCACCAGCGCCGTTATCCGGACCTTCCCACTTCTATGTGTGGCCATGAAAGGCATACGGTCAGCAAAATCCTGACCAGCAAAAGACCGAGCGCTGGTGGTACAAGTCCTGGGGGTATCCAGTGATCCTGGCACAACCCCACTAAGGCTACATCCACATGGCATCATCACTCCCATTCAGGGGCTCTGTCCGAATAGCTAAAAATGGCACCCGCATGTGTCCCTGAAAGACTCGGTAGGCTGCTATTATGGTAGTAAAATGGAGCTGCCAGCTTTGCCTCTTGTAGCAGGTTTCCCTTCAATACCACACAGAACCGCACGGTCTACAACAGCATCCTGTAGGGCCAAAATGCTGGGATTTCACTAACCAAAGCTGACAGCTTTATTTTCCCAGTGGAAGCCTCTGGAGCCGCCCAGCTTCTGTCTGGATGCCATTTTAGGCTATCTACGTGACGCCCTGAGACGGAACCTCTGAACGGGGTGAAGATGGCACATGCGTCTACCTATCTTGGTAGGTTTTCATCATTCGTGTGGAGTTGGATTAATAAAACCGACAGAACACAGATCCATAATACTCAAAGTGACAGTCTATGTTTGTGTGTGTGTGTGTGTATATATACCCTTTAACGGGCCGCGGTCATACCCAATTCTAGCACAGGATCATGTATTCCCTAATCCAACTACATCTGCCCCACCCACTGAAACCAATATGGAAGACGGATAACCTGATCCACCACCAGCTACTGTCCAATATTGAACATACAAGTATAATCCCTCATCTCCTACAGAGCAAGTGTCCATGTGTGAGCAACTAACAGATCCAGAACATCTCCCAGACCCAGAACAACTCCCAGACCCAGAACAACTCCCAGACCCGGAACAACGGCCTGTTCCTTAGTAGAATGCGCACTATACAAGCAACGCAAAATTGTGAGTGGATAGATCTGTACAACCTCACTCAGGCAGCGGATGTCATTCGCTGTCAAATAACTGACTAGCGACAGGACTAGGACAGCATTACATGGCGGGGCTAGAGGACTGGGTGAGGAACAAGTCAAGCCACAAGAGCTGTCGTCAACTTCGACAGAAATGTCCCAGGAAAAAGATGAAACTGTAGGAAAGTATGAATGTGTGTGTATGTGTATATATATATATATATATATATATATATATATATATATACATACAGCTGGTATAAGTTATACATCTGTATGCTGGTATAAAATCGGTATCTCCTGTATTAATCTTATGAAAAATACCAAACATTCATGGAAACATTTAGAATTTACTAATCATTCTTGAAAAGCAGACCACAGTTACGTAGAAAGGTATATTAAGCAAAGCAGCTAAAATTCAGGCAGAGACAGGTTACCACTGGTATGATCTATTTCCCGTTTGGTTCCTAACTGCTTTTCACCTCCCCTCACCGCCCCCGACCTGTCCTCCCTAGACTATATAAGGAAGAGTCCAGAGGGGGAAGAGATATCAGCCTGGAGACACCTGCCCTGAGAGTAAGAGTGAGAGACAGCCACCTGGAGAGACAGCAGCATGGGTGAGAGTCTCCTGCTGCCCCCAGACCCACCGCTCTGTGTTCCTCTGACTTTCCTGCAGTCTGTGGATGGTTGGTTGGCTGGCTGCAGGCATGTGAGCTGCTGTGTGGTCAGGGATATCTCACCTGCAGTAACCGTGTATGTCCCAGGATAAGTCGGGTGGATGACACATCCTCTATTTATGTGGAGGTCTACCCTACATCCAGTATAATGTAACTACAACCCCCATCTTCCTCATACCGTATAGCATATTGTGGTGGTCTCCCATCCTGGACTGCAGTAGTAATGGTGGCTGTCTGATTGTTCCTTTGCCATTGATTACTAATATGTTCTGCCTATTAAAATGGTTGTACCAGGATCACAAGTTCTCCCCCATCCACAGAATAGGGGACCACTTGCTGATCGGTGGGAGTCTCGCCTGTCATAAGATCAGGGGTCCCGCAATGAGGAGGAGACTGTATGGAGCGCTGATGGTACAAGTCCTGGGGGTATCCAGTGATCCTGGCACAACCCCACTAAGGCTACATCCACATGGCATCATCACTCCCATTCAGGGGCTCTGTCCGAATAGCTAAAAATGGCACCCGCATGTATCCCTGAAAGACTTGGTAGGCTGATATTAGTAAAATGGAGCTGCCAGCTTTGCCTCTTGTTGTAGCAGGTTTCCATTCAATACCACACAGAACCGCACGGTCTACAACAACATCCTGTATGGCCAAAATGCTGGGATTTCACTAACCAAAGCTGACAGCTCCATTTTCTCAGTAGCAACCTCTGGAGCCGCCCAGCTTCTGTCTGGATGCAATTTTAGGCTATCTACATGACGCCCGGGGACGGAACCTCTGAAAGGGGTGAAGATGGCAAGTGCGTTTACCTATCTTGGTAGGTTTTCGTCATTTGTGTGGAGTTAAGATTAATAAAACCGACAGAACACAGTTCCATAATACTCAAAGTGACAGTGTGTGTGTGTGTGTGTCATGATCACCATTCCTGGTCTAATAGTGAACATATGAACAGAGGTTTTTGCAGTCTGTAGACTCTTCTGTAAGTCCTCTGCTGTTCCTCTTGGGTTCCTTCTTTCAAGACACACATGGCTTTTTGTTTCCAACTTCTTCTGTCTCTGTAATGCGTCTTATGAGCTGACAGTTACTTAATTTAGTCAATGCAAGTCTGAAAAGAACAGAACTACCAGTAACCAGGCTCCATGTGCCTTTATTTAATAGGTAAAGCCCCTGTGACACGTGCAATGTCATCTCATCTCCTTCATGGGGACACATATACAAACTGTCTCTTGGAGAAGTCATTAAAGGGATGATTGGCTCTGAGCCCCATAAACTAACTGCTAAGGCTCAGAGCCAATCATGGTTGCCTTGCAGACTTCTACTCCTTACTTATTGTCTTCTTTACAGCTCATTGCGGATCATCTGGCCCGGGATTCAAGAGTCCTCTGGATGCCATGAAAGGTAAAGAGTGCTTGACATAGCCACACTACAGATCTCTGAGGGTATCGAAGCTTATGATGTTCTATCTCCTTATTTTCCAGTCTGCAGGTGTTCTGTAGAGGGGATGCAGCTGCAGTGTCCCTCTGTGCTATGAGGCTGCATGCTGCGAGAGGGGATAGGGAGCAGGAGGGTGGAGGACTCGGCTTGGGGAGCTACAGAAATGAACACTTACAGGAACTGCAGAAGGAAAATGTCCCAAATCGCTCCACATCTGTGCCTGCAGGAGGAGTGAGGGGGATTCCCATAGGTGGGATTCTTGGACCATCTGAATCGTGACTGCTTCACGCACTGTAATCTCCTGTGGTCTTGGGGTGGTGGCTCCAGACCCTGCTGCTTACATCCATGACTGATGTGTATATGGGATCTATAGACGTATCCTGTGAACACACGGGATGTAAACATACGCTGCGCCCCCTCAGATCAGAATATTATACAGTGTCCCTGACCAGAGGAGCAGATATCCTCCATCCTGGTCTGTTAAACACCAGGCTGTTGAGTCACTCACACAAGTGGGGGATGAGGGTCTTGTTGGTGGCTGCTCTACTCTGGGGTCTCCTGTAACATTGTGCTGTGACCCTCATGTCTAGGTCCCCACGAGGAGTTGATTTATGTGCCATGCATCTATCGCAACACCGGGCTTAACAAGCCGGACTACCTGGCCACTGTGGATGTGAACCGGAAATCTGCACATTACTCCCAGGTAACAAGCGTGTCTGCGCACAATCCGGTTTTTGGAGCTTTACACTGGAAAAACGTACATGATAATCCCAATTTCCTAGAGAAGGTTCTAGACTAGGCGGATGTGATGCGAATATTGAGTGTCAGCTCTGCAGGTAAGTGTAGACTTTGGCTGTGTGCACAGCTGGTGCCACATTTTCCATATTCCAGGTCATTCACCGTCTGCCGATGCCCAATGTGAACGATGAGCTGCACCACTCCGGCTGGAACACCTGCAGCAGCTGCTTTGGAGATCCCACTAAAGTAAGGGACAAGCTGATCCTGCCATGTCTCATCTCTTCCCGGGTCTATGTGGTGGATGTGGGCACTGACCCGCGAGCCCCTCGTATTCACAAGGTGGGTGTTATCATCTGTCTCCCAGGACTGTCCGCACTCTCCTGGATGATGACTGCTGTTTGTGATCCCCTGCAGGTGGTGGAAGCGGACGACATAAAGCAGAAGTGCGGTCTGGCGTATATGCACACCTCTCACTGCCTGGGCTGTGGGGATGTTATGATCAATACCCTGGGAGACCCTGAAGGGAACGGCAAGGGTGAGGGTGCCGCTGATGACATCATCATCTGAATGCTGACCATGATGGGGTAAAAGGATGAGACATTGTCCTTGAGTCTCCTCACAGCTTTTGGTAACTTTCCTTCTGCTCCACATCTCAGGAGGCTTCGTTTTGCTGGATGCAGAGACTTTTGAAGTAAAAGGTAACTGGGAGAAAAAAGGACAGGCGGCACCATTTGCCTATGACTTCTGGTACCAACCACGGCACAACGTCATGATCAGCACAGAGTGGGGAGCCCCTAAAGCTTTTATTGGTGGATTCAACCCAGATGATTTAGCAGCAGGTAGGATGGAGGACGGCGGCCACGACCTGCTTCTCACTTCCTGTCGAATGAACGAGGGTGCTGGGTGCGGTCCAGGTCTTGTGTAGCTTTTGTCTTCCAGGACACTATGGCCACCATCTTCACGTGTGGGACTGGAAGACACACACTCGTATACAGAGTCTGGACCTGGGAGATGACGGGCAGATTCCCCTGGAAATCCGCTTCCTGCACAACCCAAATGCTGCCCAGGGATTTGTCGGCTGCGCCCTCAGTAGTTCTATATTCCACTTCTTTAAGACAAAGGTGAGTTTGAGGAGGGACTCTGGAGTTTGGGATCGTGGAATATGCAGTCTTCCTGTGGGGGGACACTTGCCTAAGAAGGTGTGTGTTCCCATAGCTCCTTCATGACCTGCCTTGTGGGCACCTTGTAGGGTGGGTGAGGGGTCTGCTTCACCCATAGTACCCCGATCTCTCCTGGTGGTATACAAGGTGTCACTGAAGTTTAATGTCTTCTGTTCTCAGGATGGAAAATGGGCTGCAGAGAAGGTGATCCAGGTGCCAGCCAAGAAGGTGCAGGGGTGGGCACTACCTGAGATGCCAGGTGAGTGGCGGTATGGAGTTTCTGGTACATGAGACCAAGAAGTCAGGAGCAGCCATGTTATCATTGTGGAGCTTCTCCATCTTGTCTTATGCCGCAGTCACTTGTGGCGCTAAACCGGTGGCCGGATCCCTGCCGTATATTACAGCACGGATGAGCTTCATAGGGGGGGCGGTGAGCTTTATGCTCATATATAAACCTGAGCTGTCTGTATCCAAGATGGAAGCACCCCATAAATCTGAACAAAGAACTATCTAATGCTGAGGTGTGAGACGATATCTGCTATATGGATGCCCCTCTTCCTGTATGAACCCTCATACTGGGATATATAGTAGAACTGGTTGTCACCCCACAGGCTTTGGGGTGACCACAGGAGACGGTTTTGCACACAGAACTGAACCTTTGGTGTAGCTTCTGCGGTGCGGCAGTTTTTCCTGCGGTGTTTCCTCCCTCTGTGTAGCGGGGTGACATCTGCAGGATGTAGCTGCTCCAACTTCTGTTGGATTTCTTCAGTTCTTGTTGTTGAAATCCCCATTTACTCGTATTGTGCTGGAAATGCTGGTAGATTTGCGTTGCGGAGTCTTCACCCGGCCTTACTGATGCCCTCAGGCGCAGCCTCCTCTGCTTGATGCAGTGCTGCCCCAGTTACCAGTCAGGCTGCTGGTAGAATGATGGCTGAGGGGGGCTGTTGGATAATGAGTTGGGGTGCATTAACCCTCTGTCTGCTGCTCCTTACAGGTATGATCACTGACATCCTGATCTCATTGGATGACCGTTTTTTGTACTTCAGTAACTGGCTGCATGGGGACGTTAGACAGTATGACATTTGTGACACCCGTCACCCAAAGCTGGTAGGACAGGTTAGTGATGCCAGGAGACCCCAGGGCAATGGAAGCATTTCTTGTAGTCGTCCAGAAGGTGCTGCTGGGCAGTGGTTATGTGGTGATTGCTTTAGGCACCTCGTATTCTGGGACTGGTGCTCTCCGGATCCCAGATAAGGCTGCAGCCACTCTTGCCTTCATGTTCTCCCACCTGTCGGTCTCCCTGCAGGTCTTCCTTGCAGGCAGCATTCTGAGTGATGGTCCGGTCACTGTGCTAGATGACCAAGAACTAAAACATCAGCCTGATCCAGTGATCGTAAAGGTGAGGGATCCTCAGCCCTCTGGCTCCATGCCATCCCGCAGATCACCATGTCATCTCCTGTCCTGTGTCTTATAGGGGAGGAGAGTCCCCGGGGGTCCTCAGATGATCCAGCTCAGCCTGGATGGGAAGAGGCTCTACTTGACTACGTCTCTGTATAGCGGTTGGGACAAGCAGTTCTACCCTGACATGATCTGGTAAGTGACGTGTGCGTCTGCTGGTGGATATTCCATGGTGTATGTACACACGGATTTCTCATTAGTTCTGTAGCATTATGGTGCGCTCATTACCGGCTCCATCCAGGGGAAGATGTTCATTTGTATGTAGCATGTAAATGTTACTGATGTCCCAGCGGTGTCTGATCTGTCCCCTCCTCTCCTCCACAGCAACGGCTCCGTCATGCTGCAGATTGATGTGGACACTCACAACGGAGGTCTCAAGCTGAACCCCGACTTCATGGTGGATTTTGGGAAGGAGCCACACGGTCCAGCCTTGGCTCATGAATGCCGCTATCCAGGCGGAGACTGCAGCTCTGACATCTGGGTCTAAAGTGCCTCACTCGCCCCCTCACTGCTGTGTGATACCCCCACCTGTCCTGTCAAACCTTCTAATGGGAATGTTCTACTATACCCAGCCTGCAGCTCTGATCATTCCTCTTACCTGATTTTTTGTGGTTTATAAGATTTCATACTGAAGTAAATTATGGGGAAGTTAAGATGATATCAGTGACACATCATGTCCACAGCTCTCGAGTTCCTCCGGTGTCCTTGGATGTGCGACTGTAGGAGCCTCCGGGTGGCCACCATCTTTTAATTTGTGGGTGGCAACGAATTAATGTGTTTTTTATGATAAATGTTCACAGCAGAAGTACAATGTGTCATGTGGTCATTATAATATTTTAACACTGCAAAATGGTGCAGGAAGGAAATGTCTTTATTAAGCGTTAAACTAGGGGCTAACATGGACAAACTCACACATAGGATCCTCAATAACTAAGTCGACATAATGAGGATTCCAAATATATTTGAGCTCACCCTATTAAAAAAAAAATGATTTGATTGTCCTGACCGAGCGAGCCCATTGCTATGCCACTTGGGCTATCAAATCAAAGTTTTGAGGGGACTGGAGACCCGGAACACATGATAACCAGGGGTCTAATTGACTTCTATTATAGCAATGAAACGATATCAATGTCCAATCTCCCCCTTAGTATGACAGTGCATGCCCTTGCATGAACCATTCAACCAGGGTGGGTATAAAAGTGAAAAGCTATTTGCAAGGTTCAAGACTAGAGATGAGCAAACGTACTCGTTTCGAGTAATTACTCGATCGAGCACCGTGATTTTCGAGTACTTCAGTACTCGGGTGAAAAGATTCGGGGGGCGGGGGGAGGCGTGGCGGCGCGGGGGGGTAGCAGCGGGGAACAGGGGGGAGCCCGAGCTCTCTCCCTCCCCGCTGCAACCCCCCACTCACCCACGGCGCCCCCCGAATTTTTTCGCCCGAGTACGGAAGTACTCGAAAATCACTGTATTCGGGCGGAAAAGGGGCGTGGCCAAGTACGTTCGCTCATCTCTATTCAAGACTAATGGAGCGATAAAACAATTTTTTGATTCCAGACCAACAGCAGTACAGGATCAACACATTTCTCTCTTAATAGCAACAGTTGATCAGGAACCTTTCTGTAGCTCCAGAGGAAAGATTTTTGAACCTTCTCCCCCTATGAAACTGAACTGCAGAGCCTATACTTCAACATAGTTGTCGGGTATACAATCTCCCTAGGCTCAGTTGAACATGCTGGGCTATGGGCTAAACACCAGTTGGGATCACAATTAATGTGGTTCCCTGGTCTTCCCACTTGTCTAGGTAGCAGCAGTACACCACTAGCTCAGCACTTCGATATATTGCATATCTGAGGGTGTACAACCCCATAGGTACTTTTATAAGTATCCCATGCTATAGGATATAAAAGAGTGGTGCCTCACAGCTCTCATGAGAGTAAGGGGTTAACAGGCAAGGTCTGCTAGATAGTAGCCCATCAGGAACATCACATCCTTGGTAATGTGGGCCCATCACAAGTATTTCAGAATAAAGCTTGGTGACCAAGATAAGAAGTGGCACCGCACATAATCTGTGTGTCATGTAACAATCATCTCACACGGTACCTGAAAGTCAAGAGTAGAACGCCATTCCGATGGTATGGCGAGAACAAGAAACCACCATACTGACTGGTATTGCTGCCTGACAAATACCAAAGTTTCTCCAGTAAACGGAAAGATAACATTCTGTATCCAGATATACCTTCTGCAATGAAACCTGTGCCTCATGACACCAGATTACCTATTCCTGATCCAATGGGAGGGTTGCTATTGGCCTCTGGCTGGGCAGCATCCCTGGGACTACTGTGGTGGTCACTATTAATATTGGGGCCAATATAGGGGACACTGTTACTACTGGGGCCACTATGGTGGTCACTATTACTACTCGGGCCAATATAGGGGACATTGTTACTACTGGGCCACTCTGAGGCTCACTATTACTACTCGGGCCAATATAGGGGACATTGTTACTACTGGGCCACTCTGAGGGTCACTATTACTACTCGGGCCAATATAGGGGACACTGTTACTACTGGAATCACTGTTACTACTGAAGGCACAATAGGGAACACTGTTACTACTGGGGCAACTATGGGGGTCACTATTACTACTCGGGCCAATATAGGGGACACAGTTACTACTGGGGTCACTATTACTATTTACTACTCAAGCCACAATAGGGGACACTGTTACTACTGGGGCCACTATGGGGGTCAGTATTACTTCTGCGGCTACTATAGGGGTCACTATTGGGGCTCATTCCCATGGATGTTAGTGCATTTCAGTCATGCTAATATTTCTTTGCGTTTTTCACCTACACTGGCGTGTTTTTAAGTACACAAATACACTGCGCAAAAGAAGGCAGACAGGCTCATTGAAATGGTGTGCAAATAAGCAGGTTTCCTGCATACTCACTGCGTATTTGTGCAGCCCATTCATTTCAATGGCTTATTGCAGTGTGTAATACGCCCCAACAAGGTCATGTTGGGTATTATTTAACGCAATTATGCAAAAACATACGCTCATGTGAACAAACTCATTGAAATCAATGGTTTCTATTCACTGTGCATTATGCACACAGGACCGTTACTAAGGGAAGTCCAATCCGAATATGATGGGCGACTTTCGCTGGTTCTTACAGAAGGAAGGTAATGTTTCCTACAGGAGGAAGTCAAGATCCAAGCGTCATTTTTGCAGCAAAAACAGTTGACTAGCAATATTACAGCACGTCCAAACGTATCTTAAGTAAAGGAAATAGTTTGTAACTTAAAAGGGGGACGTGCTGCTATTATTCAATGTTACTAGTTAGAGATGAGCGAGCACGCTCGGATAAAGCAGTTACTCGAGCGAGCATCGCTCTTCTTGAGTAACTGCTTACTGGTCCGAGCAGGCTCGTGGGTGGGGGGGATCTGGGGGGAGAGTGAGAGAGATCTCTCTCTCCCTCCGCTACCCCCCACCACCCCCTGCTTGGGCCAGTAAGCAGTTACTCAGAAGAGCGATGCTCGCTCGAGTAGCTGCTGTATCCAAGCGAGCCTTGCTCTTCTCGAATAACTGCTTACTGGTCCGAGCAGGCTCAAGAGGGCGGGGGGGAGCTGGGGGGAGAGTGAGAGAGATCTCTCCCCCCCCCCCCCCCCCGCTACCTCCCGAGCCTGCTCGGACCAGTAAGCAGTTACTCGAGAAGATCAATGCTCGCTCGAGTAACTGCTTTATCCGAGAGTGCTCGCTCATCTCTATTACTAGTGTAATCAGCAGCTTTTCGTTTTACAGTAACATCAACTACTTTCTGTTATGAAAATATTTTTCAATTTTGCACAGCGTTATCCAATGCTATATCCAAGATCAAGAAAAGACTGGGGTAAGTGGTATAGGAACATTACATGAAAAAGGAGAAAAGGTACCTAATCAGATGGAGCAGCTGGATGTACATGCACAACCGGAGGAGTCACCAGTAAAATGGGAAGCCCCATCTGATCAACTGAATGAAGAACAGAAGAAACATGCCTGGTTTACTGATGGGTAAGCTAAATATCAAGGTAGCAATCAAATCAAGGTAGCTACAAGCCAACACCAACAAATTGTTGGCAACTACAGGAGACGGAAAAAGTAGTCAATATGCAGAGCTTTATGCAGTGTACAGTGTACTAAAACAAGAGAGCTTGGATAGGTGCTACCTAACTTTTTAGTTTGCAGATAGAGGGATTGCTGCCAGAGCCCACATCTGAACTGCTAAAACAGGAGTAGCTGCAAGAGTCACACAAAATACCCTCCAGCATCAGCACCAGAAGAACAGGAGGAGGTCTTCAAACTACCCTCCAGCACCAGGAGCAGAGAAACAGGAGGAGCTACCAGAGCCCTAAAGAACATGCTCCAGCATCAGAACCAGTGGAACAGGAGGAGCTACCAGAGCCCTACCAAACACCCTCAGCATCAGGACTGGAGGAACAAGAGTAGCTTCCAGAATCCACCAAAATACCCTCCAGCAGAAGGACCCAAGTAACAGGAGGAGCTGCCAGAGCCCTCCAAAATACCCTCCAGCAGGAGAACCCGAGTAACAGGAGGAGCTTCCAGAGCTCTACAAAATACCCTCCAGCATCAGGATTGGAGGAACAGGAGAAACTGCCAGAGCCCTACAGAATACCCTCCAGCATCAGGACCCGGAGGAACCAGGGAAGCTGACAGGGGCCTACAAAATACCCTCCAGCATCAATACCAGAGGAATAGGAGGAGATGCCAGAGCTCTACAAAATACCCTCCAACATCAGGACCGGTAAAACAGGAGGAGCTGCCACAGCCCTACAGAATGTCCACTGACATTCGAACCAGTAGAAAAGGAGGAGCTGCCAGAGCTCTACAGAATACCCTCAAGTATCAGAACCAGATGAACAGAAGGAGCTACCAGAGCCCTAGTGAACACCCTCCAGCATCAGGACCCAAGGAACAGGAGAAGCTACCAGAGCTCTACACCATACCCTCCAGAATCGGGACTGGTGGAACAGAAAAAGCTCCCAATGCCCTACAAAATGCCCTGCCATATCCGAACCGGTAGAAGAGGGGGAGCTTCCAGAGCTCTACAATATGCCCACCAACATCCGAACCAGTAGAACGGGAGGAGCTGCCAAAACCCTACAAGATACCCTCCAGCATCAGGACCGGAGTAACAGGAAGAGCTGCCAGAGCCCTACTTAATACCCTCCAGCATCAAGAGGAGCCAACAGAGCCCTACAGAATACCTTTCAGTATCAGGACTGGAGCAACAGGAGAAGCTGCCAGAGCCCTACAAAATACTCTACAGCAACAGAACCAGAGGAACAGGAGGAACTACCAGAGCCCTACCGAACACCCTCAACATCAGGACTGGAGGAACAGGAGGAGCTGTCAGAGCCCTCCAAAATACCCTCCAGCAGGAGGACTGGAGGAACAGGAGAGGCTGCCAGAGCCCTCCAAAATGCCGACCTATATCTGTACTGGAGGAACAGGAGGAGCTACCAGAGCCCTAGAGAACACCGTCCAGCATCAGGGCTGGAGGAACAGGAGGAGCTGCCAGAGCCCTACAAAATGCCCTCCAGCATGAGGACCAGAGGAACAGGAGGAGCTGCCAGAACCCTACAGAATACCCTTCAGCATCAGGACTGGAGGAACAGGAGGAGCTGCTAGAGTCCTGCAAAATGATCACCGGCATCAGGACTGGAAGAAAAGGAGAAGCCCTACCAGAGCCCAAGAAAATGTGCTCAAGTATCAGGACTAGAAGAACAGGAAGAGATCTTCCTGAGCCCTATAAAAAGGTACTCAAACATCAGTAACAGGAGGAACAGGAGGAGCACTTTGAGCATTTGAATTGGAAAAGCAGGAGGAAAGCTGCAAGGGCCCTACAAAATGCTTTCCAGTATCATGCTGGAGGAGCGCTTCCAGAGACCTATAAAATTCCCTCCAGCATTAGGATTGGAGAAACAGTAAGATTGCAGCCAGAGCCCTACAAAATGCCGATCCACATTTGGAATGGTATAACAGGAGGACCCTGCCAGAGCTCCACAGTATCCTTAGAGCAATGTAATGGTATATTCTTGCTTTTCCGAACTAAGGGTTAAAATTCGAGTAGCTCTGAGAACTGTTGGCACGTTACACAGCACTTGTGTAAATCACAAATGATTCTGTTTATTTGTCAAAACACTCAGAGAATATATAGTCCTTTAAGAGAAATACATTGAAGTCAGGTGACCCAAAGTCACCTGATTTAACATATACATAGCTTGTTACACCTTTTAGCACGTGCTGTAACATCGGTCTTTTGGTCAGAGATCATTAATTGGTAATCTATAAGTACTCCTAAGCTTAGTCAATGTTCTAAATGTTTAGTAGACCAAATAAAGTAAAACAGATAATAAAAGTTCTACTTACTAATAAATTTCTAAGACATCATTAAAATTAGACTAGGGCTAAACATAAAACAACACACAACACAGAGTTTCTTATTGTTACTGGGTCAGATTTGTAATAGGCGTCAGTAAACAAAAATTAGAGGGGCCGGCCTCATGCATGTGAGTCCGCATAGTGAAGTCTCAATAGATGAGACTAATTCACTGTAAAATAACACGAGCCGTAAAGTAAGTCCTACTGAGAACTATTAGGCAGAACAACAATTAGTCTACCATATGATTCATATAGCTCAGATGCATAAATGGCAGTGTCCAAATTCCACTACTGGACTCAAATCTTTAGATTCTCATCCAAATGTTCCCGAAGGGTTTATAACTCTGGTTCGGAGGTTGTAGATACACCCAAATGGAATAGAGGATCCAGGGAGCAGCTTTATAGGACCGTCATACGGCCAATGAGGTGGCAGCTGGTTAGCTTTCTTCTTGCTACAGACATCCTTGAACATCTGGTATTGAATCGGTAACTTTCCAAAGTCCTGTTGACCATTCTCGGGGCCTTGGATTGGTTTAACCCCTTGAGTGGCGTTTTTTTTACCATCCTGTCAGACCCACCAGGGCAGGTTTTTTAAATGGGCCAGGAACAGGAGGAGCTGAAAAAGACCTACAACACACCCTCCAGCATTAGGACCGAAGGAACAGGAGAAGCTGCCAGCGCCCTGCAAAATGCCCATCACTATCTAAACCAGTAGAACAGAAGGAGCTGCTAAAACCCTACAAAATGCCCAACCACATCTGCACCGGTAGAACAGGAGGAGCTGCCAGAGCACTACAAAATACCCTCCAGCATCAGGACCCGAGGAACAGGAGGAGAAAACAGAGCTCTACAAAATACCCTCTAGCATCAGGACCAGAGAAACAGGAGGAGTTGCCAGAGCCCTATAGAAGACCCCCCCAGCATCAGGACTTGGCAAACGGAGGAGCTACCAGAGCACTACAAAATACGCTCCAGCATGAGGACCAGAGTAACAGGAGGAGCTGCCAGAGCCCTACAGAATACCCTCAAACATCAGGACCGGAGGAACAGGAGGATCTACCAGGGCCCTAGAGAACACCCTCCAGCATCAGGACTTGACAAACAGGAGGAGCTACTAGACCTCTACAAAATACTGTCCTGCATCAGGACCAGAGGAATAGGACGAGCTACCAGAGCCCTACAAAATGCCCACCCATATCTGAACCAGTAGAACAGGAAGAGCTGCTTGAGCCCTACAAAATACCCTTCAGCATCAGCACGTGAGGAACAGAAAGATCTGCCAGAGCCCTAGAGGATTCCCTCCAGCATCAGGACTGCGAGGAACAGGAGGAGCTGACAGAGCCCTACAACACACCCTCCCGCATCAGGACCAGGGGAACAAGAGGAGCTACCAGAGCTATACAAAATACCCTCCACCATCAGGACTGGAGGAACAGGAGAAGCTACAAGAGCCCTACAAAAAGGCCACCAACATACAAACCGGTAGAACAAGAAAACCTGCCAGAGCCCTACAAAACGCCCCCCCCCCCCATATCTGAACCAGTAGAACGGTAGGAGCTGCCAGAGGTCCACAAAATGCCCACCCATATCTGAACCAGTAGAACAGGAAGAGCTGCTAGAGCCCTACAAAATAGCATCAGGACTGGAAGAACAGGAAGAGGTACCAGACCCTTAGAGAACACACTCCAGCATCAGGACCTGAGGAACAAGAGGAGCTACCAGAGCTCGACGAAATACCCTCCAGCATCAGGACGGGAGAAACTGAAAGAGGTACTAGAGCTCTAGAGGATTCCCTCCAGCATCAGGACCGGGAGGAACAGGAGGAGCTGAAAAAGACCTACAACACACCCTCCAGCATCAGGACCGAAGGAACAGGAGAAGCTGCCAGCGCCCTGCAAAATGCCCATCCATATCTAAACCAGAAGAACAGAAGGAGCTGCTAAAACCCTACAAAATGCCCAACCACATCTGCACCGGTAGAACAGGAGGAGCTGCCAAAGCACTACAAAATACCCTCCAGCATCAGGACCCGAGGAACAGGAGGAGATAACAGAGCTCTACAAAATACCCTCCAGCATCAGGACCAGAGAAACAGAAGGAGTTGCCAGAGCCCTATAGAAGACCCCCCCAGCATCAGGACTTGGCAAACGGAGGAGCTACCAGAGCACTACAAAATACTCTCCAGCATGAGGACCAGAGTAACAGGAGGAGCTGCCAGAGCCCTACAGAATACCCTCAAACATCAGGACCGGAGGATCTACCAGGGCCCCCAGAGAACACCCTCCAGCATCAGGACTTGACGAACAGGAGGAGCTACTAGAGCTCTACAAAATGCTCTCCAGCATCAGGACCAGAGGACAAGGGGGAGCTGCCAGAGCCCTACAGAATACCCCCAAACATCAGGAAAGGAGGAACAGGAGGATCTACCAGGGCCCTAGAGAACACCCTCCAGCATCAGGACTTCACGAACAGGAGGAGCTACTAGACCTCTACAAAATACTGTCCTGCATCAGGACCGGAGGAATAGGAGGAGCTACCAGAGCCCTACAAAATGCCCACCCATATCTGAACCAGTAGAACAGGAAAAGCTGCTAGAGCCCTACAAAAAGCCCACCCACATCTGAACCAGTAGAACAGTAGGAGCTGCCAGAGGTCTACAACATGCCTACCCACATCTGAACTGGTAGAACAGGAGGAGCTGCCAGAGCTCTACAAAAAAAGGCTCCAGCACAAGGACCGGAGGAATAGCAGGAGCTGCCAGAGTCCTACAGAATACCCTCAAGCATCAGGACCGGAGGAAGAGGAGGAGCTACCAGTGCCCTAAGGAACACCCTCCAGCATCAGTAGCAGATGAACAGGAGGAGGTACCAGACCTCGACAAAATACCCTCCAGCATCAGGACCCAAGTAACAGGAGGAGATACCAGAGCACTGTAAAATGCTCACCCATATCCAAACCGATAGAATGGAAGGAGCTGCCAGAGCCCTACAAATTGCCCACCCACATCTGCACCGGTAGAACAGGAGAAGCTTCCAGAGCCCTACAAAATACCCTCCAGCATCAGGACAGGAGAAACAGAAAGAACTGCCAGAGCACTAGAGGATTCCCTCCAGCATCAGGATCAAGAGGAACAGGGGGAGCTGACAGAGCTCTCTAACACACCCTCCAGCATCAGGACCGGAGGAACAGGAGAAGCTACAAGATCTCTTAAAAAGCCCACCAACATACGAACCAGTACAATAAGAAAAGCTGCCAGAGCTCTACAAAAAACCCAGCCACACCTAAACCGGTAGAACAGGAGGAGCTTCCAGAGAACACCCTCAGCATCAGGACCCAAGAAACAGGAGGAACGACCAGAGCTCTACAAAATACCCTCCAGCATCAGGATGGGAGAAACAGAAAGAGCTGCCAGAGCCCTAGAGGATTCCCTCCATCATCAGGACTGGAAGGAACAGGAGGAGCTGAAAGAGCCCTACAACACACCCTCCAGCATCAGGACCAGAGGAACAAGAGGAGCTGCCAGAGCCCTACAAAATACCCTTTAGCATTAGGACTGGAGGAACAGGATAAGCTACAAGAGTCCTACAAAAAGCCCACCAACATATGAACCGGTAGAACAAGAAAAGCTGCCAGAGCCCTACAAAAAGCCCACCCACATCTAAACACGTAGAACAGGAGGAGCTGCCAGAGGTCTACAAAATGCCCACCCACATCTGAACCGGTAGAACAGAAGGAGCTACCAGAGCTCTACAAAATATCCTCCAGCATCAGGACCCAAGTAACAGGAGGAGATACCAGAGCCCTGTGAAATGCCTACCGATATCCAAACCGGTAAAACAGAAGAAGCTGCCAGAGCCCTACAAAATGCCCTCCAGCATCAGGACCAGAGAACCAGGAGCTGCCAGAGCCCTAGAAAACACCCTCCAGCATCAAGACTTGGCAAACAGGAGGAGCTACCAGAGCTCTACAAAATACTCTCCAGCATGAGGACCAGAGGAACAGAAGGAGCTGCCAGAGCCCTACAGAATACCCTCAAACATCAGGACCAGAGGAACAGGAGGAGCTACCAGGGCCCTAGAGAACACCCTCCAGCATCAGGACTTGACAAACAGGAGGAGCTACCAGAGCTCTACAAAATACTCTCCAGTGTGAGGACCAGAGGAAAAGGAGCAGCTGCCAGAGCCCTACAGAATACCCTTAAGCATCAGGACCGGAGGAACAGGAGGATCTATCAGGGCCCTAAAGAACACCCTCCAGTATCAAGACTTGACAAACAGCAGTAGCTACTAGAGCGCTAAAAATACTCTCCAGCATCAGGACCAGAGGAACAGGAGATGGTGCCATAGCCCTACAAAATGCCCACCCATGTCCGACACTGTTATTACTGGGACCACTTTAGGGGTCATTATTACTTCTGGGGCAACTTAGGGGGAGCGCTGATACTATGGGAATAATATGGGGGGGTCACTATTATTGCTGAGGATACTGTGGGGGGTCACTATTATTGCTGGGGTTTCCTTGGGGGAGGGGGGGGTCAATATTATTGCTGGCGGACCCCAACACTATTATTGCTAGTGCTGATATAGGGGACACTATCACTACTGAGGCCGCTCCGCATGTGGCAGTATTCCCCAAGCTGAGTTAAGTATGACATGGCGGAAATACTGCAGAGTATCCGCAGCGTAAATTTTCACAGCTAAAAGAACTGTCACAATCTGTACCATTGGTGCAGATTTTGACTAAAAATCAGCTGCAGATACGCATCGGCGCTCCCCCTCACCTCCTCCGAAAGCTTCCTGCTGTCACCGTTCCCCTGCTTCCGGTTTCCAGAGGTCTGGTCAGGTGCAGGGCCGCTGATCAGGTGATGCTGGTCAGGTGAGGCCACTACAGACTGCTGAGAACTGAAAGACGGGGAGCGCTGACAGCGGGAAGCCTACTGGGGAGGTGAGGGGGAGCGCCGCATAGTCAAAATCCGCACCAATGGCATGTATTTTCACAGTTTTTTGGACGCAGAAATGCTGCGAAATTTGCTCCATTTTTTTTGAACCGTGATAAGCCCTGGGAAAATCTGGTCCCCTTTTATATATAATATAAATATATACACACACACACAAAAACCATGGGCCTCCTTGATTACACCCCTATATATATATATACATAGCAGGGCACTCTGTTTGCACTCCAGGTGATGAGCACTATGTGGTTGTGTGGATGGGCTGCAGGTGCAAGGTTTGGTCTGGGTGGTACAAACACAAAGTGGCGCCACCCCTCACCGCCCCCTACCTGTCCTCCCCACACTATATAAGGAAGAGTCTAGAGGGGGAAGACATAACAGCCTTGAGACACCTGCCCTGGGAGTGAGAGACAGCAGCATGGGTGAGAGTCTCCTGCTGCCCCCCAGACCCACCTCTCTGTGTTCCTCTGACTTTCCTGCAGTCTGTGGATGGTTGGTTGGCTGCAGACATGTAAGCTGACTGTGTGGTCAGGGATATCTCACCTGCAGTAACCATGTAGGTCCCAGGATGAGTCAGGTGGATGACACATCCTCTATTTATGTGGAGGTCTACCCTACATCCAGTATAATGTAACTACAACCCCCATCTTCCTCATACCGTATAGCATATTGTGGTGGTCTCCCATTCTGGACTGCAGTAGTAATGGTGGCTGTCTGGTTGTTGCTTTGCCATTGATTACTAATATTTTCTGCCTGTTAAAAAGGTTGTACCAGGATCACAAGTTCTCCCCCATCCACAGAATAGGGGACCACTTGCTGATCGGTGGGAGTCTTGCCAGTCCTGAGATCAGGGGTCCTGCAATGAGGAGGAGACTGTATGGAGTGCTTGTGGTACAAGTCCTGGGGGTACCTGGTGATCCTGATGCAACCCCACTAAGGCTATATTCACATGGCATCATCACTCCCATTCAGGGGCTCTGTCCGAATAGCTAAAAATGGTGCCCAGATAAATCCCTTAACCCTTTCCAATCCACTGTCTGACGTCTAAAGACATTCTGATTTAGGGCTGTACAGCTCCGATGTCGGAAGACATCCGGCAGGGTATTCTTACTGTAGATTACTGGCCGCTCTGTTGTTGGGAGGCTGCTCCAGCATGTCTCATACCACAGTACTGGCTCTAGCCAGCAGATGGCGTCGTTGCATAATGGCAGAAAGAGAAAGCCCCCTAGGAAACCCTGAATCTAAAATTGGATTGCAAAGGGTTAAAGGCTCGGTAGGCAGCTATTAGAAGGCAAAGCTGGCAGCTCCATTTTACTATTGTAGCGGGTTTCCATTCAATACCACACAGAACCGCACGGTCTACAACAACATCCTGTATGGCCAAAACGCTGGGATTTAACGAACCAAAGCTGATCGCTCCATTTTCCCAGTAGGAGCCGCCTAGCTTCTGTCTGGATGCCATTTTTTTGCTATCTACATGACTCCCTGGGACGGAACCTCTGAACAAGGTGAAGATGGCATGTGCGGGTACCTATGATCTTGGTGGTTTTCTTTATCGGTGTAGAGTTGGATTAATAAAACCGACAGAACACAGATCCATATTATTCAAAGTGACAACGTGTGTGTGTGTGTGTGTGTGTGTGTGTGATGAGCGAGCGCACTCGGCCACGCCCCTTTTTCGCCCGAGTACCGTGATTTTCGAGTACTTCCGTACTCAGGCGAAAAGATTTGGGGGGGCGCCGTGGGTGAGTGGGGGGGGGAGACGGAGAGAGGGCTCCCCCCTGTTCCCCGCTGCTACCCATGCTGAATTCATTGTTCCTTCAATGATAATAAGCCATTCAGACCCTGAGGAGCAAAGAGCCCCAAACCATGATATCTCCTCCGCCATAGCTCCAAACCATAATGTCCCAAACGACAATGCCCCATCCCCTGTACTTCACGGTTGGATGAAGTTTGGAGTTGCTGTGGGTTGCGCCTTCTGCTTAGTATTCTGCATATGATTGAAAAAACTTCCTCCTTTGTCTCATCCATTCATAGAACATTGGCCAGATGCACTGTGAGACATCCTAGTGGTCTAGAGTGAACTTGAGATGGCCCACAATGGTTTCAGCCAGCAGCTTTCTTGGTTGTGTCCTTCCATGATCACAATTCCTGATCTAATGGTGAACATATGAACAGAGGTTTTTGCAGTCTGTAGACTTTTCTGTAGGTCCTCTTCTGTTCCTCTTGGGTTCCTTCTTTCAAGACACACATGGCTTTTTCCAACTTTCTTTGTCTCTGTAATGCGTCTTATGAGCTGACAGTTACTTACTTCGGTCAATGCAAGTCTGAAAAGAATAGATCTACCAGTAACCAGGCTCCATGTGCCTTTATTTAATGGATAAAGCCCCTGTGACAACCGCACTGCCCTCTCATCTCCTTCATGGGAACACATTTACAAACTGTCTCTTGGAGAGGTCATTAAAGGGATGATTGGCTCTGAGCCCCATAAACTAACTGCTAAGGCTCGGAGCCAATCATGGTTGCCTTGCAGACTTCTACTCCTTACATATTGTCTTCTTTACAGCTCATTGTGGATCATGTGGTCCCGGATACAAGAGTCCTCTGGACGCCATGAAAGGTAAAGAGTGCTTGACATAGCCACACTACAGATCTCTGAGGGTATCGAAGCTTATGATGTTCTATCTCCTTATTTTCCAGTCTGCAGGTGTTCTGTAGAGGGGATGCAGCTGCAGTGTCCCTCTGTGCTATGAGGCTGCATGCTGCGAGAGGGGATAGGGAGCAGGAGGGTGGAGGACTCGGCTTGGGGAGCTACAGAAATAAACACTTACAGGAACTGCAGAAGGAAAATGTCCCAAATCACTCCACATCTGTGCCTGCAGGAGGAGTGAGGGGGATTCCTATAGGTGGGATTCTTGGACCATCTGAATAGTGACTGCTTCACGCACTGTAATCTCCTGTGGTCTTGGGGTGGTGGCTCCAGACGCTGCTGCTTACATCTATGACTGATGTGTATATGGGATCTATAGACGTATCCTGTGAACACACGGTATGTAAACATACGCAGCGCCCCCTCAGATCAGAATATTATATAGTGTCCCTGACCAGAGGAGCAGATATCCTCAATCCTGGTCTGCTAATCACCAGGCTGAGTCGCTCACACAAGTTGGGGGATAAGGGTCCTGTTGGTGGCTGCTCTACTCTGGGGTCTCCTGTAACATTGTGCTGTGACCCTCATGTCTAGGTCCCCGCGAGGAGTTGATTTATGTGCCCTGCATCTATCACAACACCGGGCTTAACAAGCCGGACTACCTGGCCACTGTGGATGTGAACCGGAAATCTGCACATTACTCCCAGGTAACAAGCGTGTCTGGGCACAATCCGATAATTGGAGATTTACATTGAAAAAAAAGTACATGATAATCGCAATTTCCTACAGAAGGTTCTAGACGAGGTAGATGTGATGCAGGTGAGTGCAGACTCTGGATGTGAGCGCATCCAGTGACACTTTTTCCATATTCCATGTCATTCACCGTCTGCCGATGCCCAATGTGAACGATGAGCTGCACCACTCTGGCTGGAACGCCTGCAGCAGCTGCTTTGGAGATCCCACTAAAGTGCGGGACAAGCTGATCTTGCCATGTCTCATCTCTTCCCGGGTCTATGTGGTGGATGTGGGCACTGACCCACGAGCCCCTCGTATCCACAAGGTGGGTGTTACCTGATGCCTCCCAGGACTGTCTGCACCCTCCTGGGTGATGACTGCTGTATGTGATCCCCTGCAGGTGGTGGAAGCGGATGACATAAAGGAGAAGTGCGGTCTGGCGTTTCTGCACACCTCTCACTGCCTAGGCTCTGGGGATGTCATGATCAGTGCCATGGGAGATCCTGAAGGGAATGGCAAAGGTGAGGGTGCCGCTTATGATATCGTCATCTGAATGCTGACCATGAGCGAGTAAAAGCTTGGAAAGTTATCCTGGAGTCTCCTCACAGCTTTTGGTAACTTTCCTTCTGCTCCACATCTCAGGAGGCTTTGTCTTGCTGGATGCAGAGACGTTTGAAGTAAAAGGTAACTGGGAGTTAGACGGACAGGCGGCAGAGTTTGGCTATGACTTCTGGTACCAACCGCGGCACAACGTCATGATCAGCACTGAGTGGGGAGCCCCACGGGTGTTTGGAAATGGTTTCAGAATTGAAGATGTCCAAGCTGGTAAGACAGGGCAGCTACTGACTGGACCCAACCATGGCATCCTCCAATTGTTCTGGGTGACTGACTTAAATTATATTTTTATTTCAGGACACTACGGTCACCGGTTACATGTGTGGGACTGGACAAAACGCACTTGTATACAGAGTCTGGACCTTGGCGAGAATGGACAAGTTCCTCTTGGTATCCGGTTCTTACATAATCCAGATTCGGACCAAGCCTTGATGTGTTGTGCTCTCAGCAGTTCAGTATTTCATGTCTATAAGGTGGAGGTAAGGAGCCACAACTACCGGTCAGTGTCTACTTCTACAGTAGAACCAGTGCTTCTCCGCAAGGTCTTGGATCATCAGGCTCCTCATGTTTCATTTCTGTCTATCAAACTGTGCCTCTTCTCAGTAAAAGCAAAAGCAATCTTGTAGATAGGATACTCTTTTAATCGCTAACAAAAAGACATGTTCTAGCGAGCTTTCAAACCTACTTGGTGTTCTTCCTCAAGCTTAATGGAATATATCCGAAGAGCTATATAACACACGTACATGTAAAAGGCAGAGACGTGGTGGGATTAACTTGCACCTAAAACAATACCAGAACAGGATGAGTAGAGGAGTAAATACTTAATTAGTCCACTGAAAGGATGTGAAGGTTTTATGGTCTCTAAATTGGTATTAAGGGGTCACCAGGCCAGAGTGTTATATCTGTGCTCCAGATTCCTCATGTGCACCACTGTAGCATGAAGCCTCTTGAGATGTTGAGGCCTCTGAGTGTCAAAGAAGGTTATAAACTTATACTCCCAAATTCTTCTGTGACAGATTTAAAATTGCGTTTTAATATAGTAACTTTCATATGTTCCATATTGTGTCTGGCTAGAAAAATGCTCCGCCACAGGTAATTCTGTCTTTCTTTAGCTTTTGTCCTCTGTCTCCCACATAAAGAGCCCCCCCCCCCACCCCTATGTCAGCAGGTCTTGCAGCTCCTTACATTACAAGGATAAGTTTCTTTGTGTGTCGGAGGGCAATGCACTCCTGATTACAAAAGGTTCCTCAGATTTGGAGGTTGCCTGTAACATAGGAGGGGAGGGTTCAGGAATATGGTTTTCTGACAGTCATCCCTATATACAGTTTAATGGATTTTCTCTGCGGTTTTCCTTACTACCTCTAGCTGCAGATTGTAGGTCACTACTAGAGGTACATGGTAGTTTCCTTCCTTTTCTGTGTATTGGAGTACTGTAGTTTCCGTGGAATAAAACGACCCCCAACTGTCAACTTATACGCCGGGAATACAGTGTAGGAAAAAAAAAACTCTCCACCTGCTGCAGGCTGTTGCTCCCTCCTCCTCGCTGACAGAGCATTGCTTTCTGGATGTGAGGCTTGAATGCCCCGCCTCCAGAAAGCTAGTGCTCTGATTGGCTAACACAGCGCCGGCTTTCATTGGCTGATGCCGTGCTGAGTTAGCCAATCACAGCCATTCAATGACCTCATCGATTGGCTGGTGTGGGTGTGTGTAGGTGTGTGTGTGTGTGTGTGTGTGGGTGTGTGTAGGTGTGGGTGTGTGTAGGTGTGGGTGTGTGTGTTTTTGTTTTTTTTTCCCTTTTCTTCTCTACAGCTCATATCCGGCATGTACGACGACCCCCAACTTTGGAGATTCTCCTGGGTTAAAAGGTTGTCTTATACGGCAGAAAATACGTTGCTTTCTGGGTATCCTGGTGGCTCCAGTGATTTGGTCATCTATTGAGGTGAGATGGTACCTCTGGTTTATAAATGTCCTTTTAGGATGCTATAGGTGTTCCTCTGTCTGTTGTGTTGGAGCAGACCTAGATGTATCTGATGGCCTGCCCTTTACAGATATAGATTAAAACTCTATAACAAAGATTAAAAAGGTGGGCCAACATAACACCAACGGACACAGACTGACAGAATGTAAATAGGACGTCAACCCTTCAAAAAGGGTCACTAATGGTTGCTTAGTCCCCTGATGCTGTTAAGGAAACAAGTATCTAGCCTGGTAATGATCCACACTTAGTGATGTTCTCGGAGATTTAGATAGTAAAATATATGGCTCCGAGGTAGAGCTACTCAACGATCAATGAAAAATGTTGAGTAAGCTATTCAACACTATGGTTGCTGTATAATATATCAAGTAGTCACCCAACGGTGTAATTAGATGTTGAGTGTTGTGTTAGAATGTTTATATAATACAGTAGATATTCTCAAAGTGCTTGACTTGTTTCTCTGTCCTCGTTTGGGACAGTTCTACAGGAGCGGAGCTTTAAATTGCCCAGACGTATGTTTGACAGTAATTGTGGATACCAGTCACTAAAATCCAGGATTAGGACTTTAATATATAGTCCTTTGCAAGCTGGGGTGGTGCCCAATAACTGGTATTCTGTAGCTTGGTCCTACAAATAACTCCTACTAGTTACATGGTACCACTTGAGTCATCAGTTTTTTTTCAAGTGGTGTCTTAGCTCACGCTCACTCACTCCCATCACACAACAATTACGAGGGACACATGTTTGGGTTTAGTGCCTAATCTCCACTCTAAACGGTTATGTGGGTCCATGCATCTAATCTCCAGACCGGAGATGAAAGAGTAGTCCCCCAGTAATCAGCTATATTGGAGGATAACAGATCAGTTCAGGTCACCCTGTATGTTCATAGGATGCACTGATCAGCGTAAGATGGCACTTCTGAGAAAGTGCTGTATCGAGCATATTGACCCGACTACTGCACCATAACTATATTTCTAGAGATTGTAAGATCAAGGTCATAGAACGGAAGTGGGCCGATCAATTGGTTTTCGGTATAGGAATGTCTGTATTGAGTGGTTTAAAACTTTTTGGTGTCCAAAAAGTTGATCTCTGTATATGAGTGATTCAATGTCAGGTTTATGGTGGGGTGAAATAAACTGAATTTCTCATGGAATTTTATTAGTTCTTGTTTGTCCAGATGATTATGATGTCATCAATGTAGTGGAAGTAGGCCAATGGTTTGCTAGGGCAGGAGGCAAGAAAATCGCTTTCCAGTTTTGCCATGAAAAGGCTGGCCTATTGTGGTGCCATTTGACTGTCCACGGCGGTTCTGGTGAGTTGAAGGAGAAAGTCATGCATGAGGATGAATCTTGAGTTATAACAGATTCAGAGGCAACCCCATTGGCCTCAAGGTGTGCCTGGCAGGGGGTCAGTCCATCCTCAAGTGGAATGTTGGAATATGATTCCATATCCATGGTGGCCAGGTGGTGCCATGATCTACAACCCACAGCTAGAGGTAATAAGGAAAACGGCAATGAAACGTTATCATACCCTACAGAGAGATGACCGTCTGCACGCTATATTCCCGGACTCTACCCTTCTGTGTTATAGGCAACCTCCTAATTTGAGGAACTTTATAATCAGGAGTGCAGTGCCCTCTGACACAAAGGAACTTATCCCTGTAATGCATGGAGCTATAAGACCTGCTTACATATACTGACCGTGGACAGGATACAAATCCCCAACACACAGCAGGACTAGAAGATCATGGGGACATTCACATGTTCTATATCCGATGTGTACCTAATCCTGTGCAGTAAATGTCCACTTGGGTCTTTATGTTGGAGAAACAGGACAAAAACTAAAAGACAATTACCTGCAGCTGAGCATTTCTCTAGTCACGAACATGAGACAAGAAAATTACTGTTAGAAGGAAATTTCAAATCTCAACGTCAAAAGAATTTTGGAGTATAAGTTTATAACCTTCTTTGACACACTTCACACACTACACACACACACTACACACACACACTACACACACACACTAAACACACACACACACACACACACTTCACACACACACACTTCACACACACACACACACACTTCACACACACACACACTTCACACACACTTCACACACACTTCACACACACTTCACACACACTTCACACACACTACACACACTTCACACACACACTTCACACACTTCACACACTTCTCACACACACACACACACTTCTCACACACACACACTTCTCACACACACTTCTCACACACACTTCTCACACACACTTCTCACACACACTTCTCACACACACACACACACTTCTCACACACACACACACACACTTCTCACACACACACACACACACACACACACTTCTCACACACACACACACACACACACTTCTCACACACATACACACACTTCTCACACACACACACACACTTCTCACACACACACACACACACACACACACACTTCTCACACACACACACACACACTTCTCACACACACACACACACACTTCACACACACACACACACACTTCTCACACACACACACACACACACTTCTCACACACACACACACACACACACTTCTCACACACACACACACACACACTTCTCACACACACACACACACACACACTTCTCACACACACACACACACACACACACACACACTTCTCTCACACACACACACACACACACTTCTCACACACACACACTTCTCACACACACACACACACTTCTCACACACACACACTTCTCACACACACACACACACTTCTCACACACACACACTTCACACACACACTTCACACACACACTTCACACACACACTTCACACACACACTTCACACACTTCACACACTTCACACACTTCACACACTTCACACACTTCACACACTTCACACACTTCACACACTTCACACACTTCTCACACACACACACACTTCTCACACACACTTCTCACACACACACACACTTCTCACACACACACACACACACACTTCTCACACACACACACACTTCTCACACACACACACACACTTCTCACACACACACACACACTTCTCACACACACACACACACTTCTCACACACACACACACACTTCTCACACACACACACACACTTCTCACACACACACACACACTTCTCACACACACACACACACTTCTCACACACACACACACACTTCTCACACACACACACACACTTCTCTCACACACACACACACACTTCTCACACACACACACACACACACTTCTCACACACACACACACACTTCACACACACCTTCTCACACACACACACACACACACACTTCTCACACACACACACACACACACACACACACACACACACTTCTCACACTCACACACACACACACACACTTCTCACACACACACACACACTTCTCTCTCACACACACACACACACACACACTTCTCACACACACACACACTTCTCACACACACACACACACACACTTCTCACACACACACACTTCACACACACACACTTCTCACACACACACACTTCTCACACACACACACACACACTTCTCACACACACACACACACACACACACACACTTCTCACACACACACACACACACACACACACTTCACACACACACACTTCTCACACACACACACACACACACACACACACACACACTTCTCACACACACACACACACACACTTCTCACACACACACACACACACACTTCTCACACACACACACACACACACTTCTCACACACTACACACACACACACTTCTCACACACTACACACACTTCTCACACACTACACACACTTCTCACACACTACACACACTTCTCACACACTACACACACTTCTCACACACTACACACACTTCTCACACACTACACACACTTCTCACACACTACACACACTTCTCACACACTACACACACTTCTCACACACTACACACACTTCACACATGGACTAATTAAGTATTTAATCCTCTTTTCATCCTGTTCTGGTGTCTCTTCCTATGTATCCATGCTTCTTTGTGTCTATTCTATTAACTCTAAAAGACCCAAAGTCAGTTCGAAAGCTTGCTATAGCATCACATTTTGTCTTATTAAAAAGGTATCATATCTACAAGATTACTTTTGTTTCTTACTTACAACAGCCATATTCTACTTCCGTATTTCCGCAAAAATAAGGCACCCCCTAAAATTTGCAAAAGTCCCAAATATAAGGCACCCCAGATAGTAAGGCATAGTAAAGTGTGCAGGCAAGTCAAGAGGCCTGTCCCCTGCTGCCATCCCCGTTGTCTCCTACCTCCCAGATGTATAGGTAGAGCTGCAGACAGTCTGCTGTTATCCTGTCCCTGCTGTGCTGGACGAGTGTGCTGTCGTGAGCTCCCCTTGCTGGCTGGAAAAGTCCATACTGTACGTTCTGTTCCTGCTGTACAAGTCTGCTGTGATGAGCTTCCCCCTGGTGGCCGGAAGCTGCAATACCATCCCTGCTTACAAGTGGTACAGGAACTTCTGTCTGCAGACAGGTATGTTACTTTACAGCCCTTATTTTTTTATAGCTGTGTGTCAGGCAACCTGTGTGTGATTCTTAAGGCTGGGTTCTCACAGAGCGTATTTCCAGCGGAAATCTCGTGGTTTGGCCACAGCGATAAACAGCGAGATTTCCGCCGGGAAAGCGCTGTTTCAAAACCCACGGCACTTACCTGCTTGTTTTGAAGCGACCTGGCTGCACTCGTTTCTGTGGTCGTGGAATCCGCACCACAACACTGGCTTCTCCCAGCATTGCCGTGACAGATTTGCTGTCCCATGTGGACGAGATTTCTGAGAAATTTTGTCCACAAAGCTGGCCAATTGAGGGATTAGCGGCCACAGACGGGTTTGCTGCAGCGAAATAAGACACCCCCTGAAAATAAGACTTAGCGCATATTTGGGAGCAAAAATTAATATAAGACGTGTCTGTCTTATTTTCGGGGAAACAGAGTAGCTAACACTGTACCACACTTTTAGATTATCTTCATCTATCTTGTCACTGCTTGTCCTCTTTTCCCTTTACTTCCTTGAGTCACCTATGTCAGAAAAAGGTAAAGCTGCAGTCAGCACTTATCTCACGCCGTCTTCTCTGATCACAGGGTGGACAATGGGAAACGGAGAAGGTCATCCAGGTGAAAAGTAAGAAGGTGGAAGGTTGGATATTACCAGAAATGCCAGGTAGATAAGAACGAACATGAGTCTTGCAGAGCTCTGATCAGCCCTCCATCCTTCTCCGCCATTTCTCCGGCTGTAGCGTTACCTGATCCTCAGTTTGAGAGTCCCTGAGCTTTGGCGCTTTGTCCTTCCAGGGTTCATCTCAGATATCCTGATTTCGATGGATGACCGCTTCCTCTACTTCAACAACTGGCTTCATGGAGATGTCAGGCAGTATGACATTACCGATATCCATCACCCCAGAATGGTGGGACAGGTATACAGCCACTTAGGGTTTCTCTGTCCTACAATTCTACAGATGTATCCACCCTATCATGTGTCTCTCCTCTGTACAGGTATTTATAGGGGGCAGCATTCTGAAAGGGGGGGCAGTGACTGTTATTGAGGACAATGACCAGCCAGATCCACTATTCATAAAGGTGAGAACTCATGTTTCCCTATCAATTCGTGTTCTTTAGAAGAGGAAGAACTCTGGGGGTCCTCATATCACTGCATTTCTCTTCCCCCCCCCCCCCCCCCCCCCCCCCACTGTTACCTCCCGTCCTGTGCCTTACAAGGATCCCTGGGGATCCTCTATCAAACTATTACTGGTGTCTTTTAAGGGGGGCAGGGACCTTCATAACACCTGTGTCCTATAGGGGAGGAGAATCCTCAGGGGCCCTCGTATCCCCATGCCATCCTGCCACCCTATCATGTCTTGTTCTGCTTTTTAGGGAAGGAAAGTCCCCGGGGGGCCTTCATATCACTCCACTATCATCTGCTGTCCTGTCTTATAGAGGACAAGGGTCCTCAGGCCTCTTATATCACCACACTATCCTCTCCTGTGTCTTATAGGGAAGAAAGGTCCCTGGGGGTCCTCAGATGATCCAGCTCAGCCTGGATGGGAAGAGGCTCTACGTGACTACATCTCTGTACAGTGCCTGGGACAAGCAGTTCTACCCTGACATGATCCGGTAAGATGGGTTACTACCCCCTCCTATATGGAAAAGCTGGGGTTCACATCTGACTTCGTCCTGTGGAGCGTCTGACGTGAGGGATTAGAGATTTGTAAGATATTGAATTACTCCTAAGAATCAGGACAAAGAACCAGAGCCCTAATTCTTTCCTCTCAACCATGTCCTAACCCTGTTAGGACATTTCTGTCCAGCTGCCACCACATAACATGCTACATGATAATATATAGCCAGTAGTTGTCGTTGTTTTGGCATTTCAGAACGATATCTTTGTGTTTCCTGCCAAGACATTCACCTTGGCGTCTCAGGATAGCACAGACCTGTACAATTACCTCCTCACATGTAACCCATGCGCGGCCCTGCGGGGTCGTCTCTTGTCCTCCAGGGATGGCGGTGTCCTGCTGCAGATTGATGTGGACACCACAGACGGCGGGCTCACAGTAAACCCAGACTTCCTGGTGGATTTTGGGAAGGAGCCACATGGGCCGGTTCTTGTCCACGAGCCCAGATACCCGGGAGGAGACTGCACATCCGACATCTGGATCTAGTGAGGCTGATATTACTGTGACTATAGTGGGAGGAGTCTCCCTCCTCATTTACATAAAGCTTCAGCGACTATAGACTACCCAGTGCTCTCTTCTGTATGGTTATATATATATACAATAAAACCCTCTCTGCAGTAATGTGTTTATTTATACAGCGAACACATATTCCATGACCACTTGTTCACTCGTCATCCACACGAATTTTAATACAGAGCCAAAGTACTTGGATGAATTATGGCCCCCCTCACATCAGTATGTGCACCTCCTTCTGTGCTTATTTGTAGGAGTGCTTATGTCAGGATACTTATGTGAGTGAAGTGTTATATGCAGATGGATTGTAGTTGAACTAAAAAGGGGTGTGGTTATTGTGTGTGTCTAAACATGACGTGATTTCCCCCCCTCCCCTCCTTCTTCCGTTGACTTCTTAGTAGCCATGACTTCTCTGTAACCTGTCCATCTTGCTGCTACTTCACCCCCCTCTCATAAGCCCTTTCCTGAAAAGCCTGGTAAAATGTGTCCAAAAATACTCCCCTGCCTCGGCTTCTGCCGCTGGCCCCAGCTCTGTAGTTCTGAACTATCAGCAGCAGGGGATTTAAAATCCCTGCCTGCTGGTAGCTGTGATTGTGGTTGGCTGAAGAGCTTCAGCCAATCACAATCAGAGCTACCAGCGGGGGGGGGGGATTTTAAATCCCAGGCTGCTGATAGCTCAGCAGCGCTACAGAGCCGGAGACAGTGGCAGAAGTCGCCGCTGAGCCCTGCCAGCGGCTTTGCACCTCAGCCAATCACATTCAGCTCCACAGTGCAGGGGACAGCAGGAGAAGACATGGCTGAGCCTCGGCAGCTGAAGGGAGGTGTGTTTTGTTTTTTTTAAAACCACTTTTACTTGATTTTTCAGGGAAGGGCTTATATTTAAAGCCCTTCCTTGAAATCAATTGCCGGCAGCAGAATCCTCTACCGCAGCTGACGTGTGACAGCTGCGATAGAGAATTGAAAATAATTCTTAACTAGTGGGGATGAAGGAAACATCTGCTGCATCCAGCAGATGTGTTCTTCATCCCTGCAGGGGACACAGCAGCAGCGGACAGGTAAGTAATTTAATTTTTTTTTTTTTCAGGGAAGAGCTTATATTTAAAGCCCTTCCCTGAAAAAGGATGCAGGGGTGCCAGCAGCAACCACAGCTCCATTGAAAACATTGCGTGCATTCCCTATGGTGCACACATGTCCTATCTTTATGGGCAGGCACCTGCCAAGTATGGACATGTGCACACACCATAGGGAATGCATTGTTGTATATAGAAGCATGGTTTTGTGTGTGCTATGTACGCACAAAAACACGCTTGTGTGAACGCACCCTAAAAGGCAATCAAATAACCCACTATATAAGGCACTTGTCAGGCCTCACATGGAATACTGCGCATAGTTCTGGTCACCGGTGATCAGAAAGGATGTTACAGTGCTGGAGGGGGTTCAAAGAAGGGCAACTAAACTAATACATGGAATGAAGGGACTGGAATACCCAGAGAGGCTATCAGAATTGGGATTATTTACTCTAGAAAAAAGACGGCTAAGGGGCGACCAAATAACTATGTATAAGTACATGAGGGGACAACACATGGATCTCTCCCATGATCTGTTTATACCCAGGACTGCACTGGTAACAAGAGGGCATCCTCTACCTCTAGAGGAACGAAGGTTTCATCACCAACATAGAAGAGGGTTCTTTACTGTAAGAGCAGTGAGACTGTGGAACTCTCTGCCTGAGGACGTGGTGATGGCAAAATCTATAGAGGAGTTTAAGAGGGGACTAGATGTCTTTCTAGAGCTCTGTGATATTACAGATATAGACATTAGATGACCAGAGGGGTTGTTGATCTCAAATGTTGATCCAAGGATTATTCTGGCTGCCATTATAGAATCGGGAAGGAATATTTTTCCTCCAAATGAGCTTAATTGGCTTCGTGTGGGTTTTTTTTTGCCTTCTTTTGGACCAAAAAGGGGAGGTTAAAACTGTATACCCAAATAGCAGGGTCATTCCGTGTCAGTTCAACCAACGCTCCCGGTCGACCATCTCAGATTTCAATGAAACTTAGCACAAAGAGAGATCCTGACCCTAAACTAAGATAACCAGAATATTATGCTTCAAAGTGCTTTGGTTCCCGAGCTACAGGTCTTAATCTAGGGGGTTGTCATGTGATTACAGCGCACAACCTGAAAAAAGTGGCGATTTCAATCCATTACCAAGCCAGTTCCAATGACTCTAGAGCAATGAAACTTCACACACTAGGAGAACTTTTGGTGCTGAATCCAGCTAAGCTCCTCAGACTGCCACTCATCATCATTCTGCCACCATCGCATGTCAAAGTAGCTGAAAAATTCTATCGCGCAAAATAAAACTCATATTTTAAGCAGTAATAACTCATAATCAATGCAATCCAACTCAGCTCTGAATTTATCAATGTGTACTCCATAGAAATGTTACTCATTATTCACATTATGGACCCAAAAGGATGCATAGCTCTTAAGATACAATGAGTCAAAAATGGCAAAAAACAGTTTTATGCAAATTTTTTCCTCTTTCAAAGGCGAAAATCGGAATGTACTCCATTTTTATTTTTTTTCATTTTTGTTCTATTTGGAAGAGAATTTTTTGCTCTACAAGATTCAATGTTTTTCATTTTGTTCCCAGACCTTCTAGATGGGAAAATATCAATGCCTGTGAAGGTCCTATGCACTCGCGGAGGTCAAATAATAAAATAAGTGTAAGTTTTGCATGGATGTATAATTAGTTTAGAAATCATGAGAAGGTAAATTATTTTTGGAATGAGACAACTTTTTGTGCTCAAGAAACTTATGTGGTCAAAAATTGCCTGGCGAGTTCAGGTGAGCCCCAAGCTTTGGCCTAAGATGGTCAGAATAGCATTGAGTGTTGCATAATGATTGTGGTATATTACAGTGATCACTGGGCTTATTTAGCACTCTATCCAGATTGGATACTAAGATTATCTAAGGCTAGCATTTGTGTAATAAATAACTCTAGTTTACAAGTGACTGATTGTGAAAAATGAGCAGAAAGGAAGCACAACAAGCCAGCTCCCCCACTACTGCACAAGAGAGGTGGATGAGTACGGGTGGACACGCCCACGCTGCCGCACACCAGCCATTCCACGTCGCCGGGAGAGCCCCGACGTCAGGGTTCCAGGACGCCGGAGCCAGGGTGGCGCGCGCTGACCGCGGGACCCTGCACTGCCCTGCATGGTAACATTTACATGTTTAATGAGTAAAATATTTATTCTGCTTGATTCGAATTCTTTAGGTACTAGCATTTACAGAGGCAAATGTTGAAATGTTTATCCATTGTCTAATATGTTTGTTTTTTAAGGAAATTATACTAGAATTTTATGTGCGATGGATGATTCTAGTTTGCAATATAATACTTTTTCCTCTGTAGACCGACAGCAAATGACATGGTGATTTATCTGCTTGCCCTATTTGACAATATAAACATTTATATAAACATTTGCTTCTTTCTTGCACACTAGAATCATCCATCGCACATAAAATTCTAGTATAATTTCCTTAAAAAACAAACATATTAGACAATGGATAAACATTTCAACATTTGCCTCTGTAAATGCTAGTACCTAAAGAATTCGAATCAAGCAGAATAAATATTTTACTCATTAAACATGTAAATGTTACCATGCAGGGTCCCGCGGTCAGCGCGCGCCACCCTGGCTCCGGCGTCCTGGAGCCCTGACGTCGGGGCTCTCCCGGCGACGTGGAATGGCTGGTGTGCAGCGGCGGGGCGTGTCCACCCGTACTCATCCACCTCTCTTGTGCAGTAGTGGGGGAGCTGGCTTGTTGCGCTTCCTTTCTGCTCATTTTTCACTTCATCTTTGCTGGTGCACAATCAGTCACTTGTAAACTATAGTTATTTATTACACAAATGCTAGCCTTAGATGATCTTAGTATCCAATATGGATAGAGTGCTAAATAAGCCCAGTGATCACTGTAATATACCACAATCATTATGCAACACTCAATGATATTCTGACCATCTTAGGCCAAAGCTTGTGGCTCACCTGAACTCGCCATGCAATTTTTGATCAAGTTTCTTGAGCACAAAAAGTTGTCTCATTCCAAAAATAATTTACCTTCTCATGATTTCTAAACTAATTATACATCCATGCAAAACTTACACTTATTTTATTATTTGACCTCCGCGAGTGCATAGGACCTTCACAGGCATTGATATTTGACCTCCGCGAGTGCATAGGACCTTCACAGGCATTGATATTTTCCCATCTAGAAGGTCTGGGAACAAAATGAAAAACATCGAATCTTGTAGAGCAAAAAATTCTCTTCCAAATAGAACAAAAATGAAAAAAAATAAAAATGAAGTACATTCCGATTTTCTCCTTTGAAAAAGGGAAAAATTTGCATAAAACTGTTTTTTGCCATTTTTGACTCATTGTATCTTAAGAGCTATGCATCCTTTTGGGTCCATAATGGGAATAATGAGTAACATTTCTATGGAGTACACATTGATAAATTCAGAGCTGAGTTGGATTGCAATGATTATGAGTTATTACTGCTTAAAATAGGAGTTTTATTTTGCGCAATAGAATTTTTCAGCTCCTTTGACATGCAATGGTGGCAGAATGATGATCAGAGTGGCAGTCTGAGGAGCTTAGCGGGATTCAGCACCAAAAGTTCTCCTAGTGTGTGAAGTTTCATTGCTCTAGAGTCATTGGAACTGGCTTGGCAATGGATTGAAATCGCCACTTTTTTCAGGTTGTGCGCTGTAATCACATGACAACCCCCTAGATTAAGACCTGTAGCTCGTGAACCAAAGCACTTTGAAGCCTAATATTCTGGCTATCTTAGTTTAGGGTCAGGGTCTAAGTTTCATTGAAATCTGAGATGGTCGACCGGGAACGTTGGTTGAACTGACACGGAATGACCCATGAGTATTTTGACCCCACCAGTTTTTTTCAGGAATTAATTCAATTTAGAGAAAAAAAAAATTCATATTTTTGCAAATGTCGTTTTAAAGACATATTTTTTCCTATAGTGCCCATGAAAATGAGGATTTACACCCCACAATCGATACTCTTGTTTCAGAAACATACCCATTGTGGCCCTAATTTTATGTCTGGATGCACAACGGGACCTAAAATGAAAGGAGCAGTCGGTGTCTTTCAGAACATAAATTTTGCTCAAAGGCGTTTTAGGCCCCATAGCACTTTTGTAGAGCTCTTGAGCGGCCAAAACCAAAGAGAACCCCCACAAATGACCCCATTTTGAAAACTAGACCCCTTAACGAATTTATCTAGGGGTGTACTGCCCATTTTGACCCCACAGTTTTTGAATGAATTCAAGCAAAGCAAAAGGAAAAAAAAATGTGATTTTCGTTATTTTGGCAATTCTGTCATTTTAAAAACTGCTTTTTTTTGTACAGCACACACATGAATGAAGACTTGCACCCCAAAATAGATACCCCTGTTTGTCCTGTGTTCAGAGACATACCCATTGTGGCCCTAATCTTTTGTCTGGATGCACAACGGGCCCAAAATGAAAGGAGTAGTCGGTGGCTTTCAGAACAGAAATTTAGCAGGAAGGTGATTAGGCCATTGGATAGCGCCGATCGCAATGCCGGGGGTGACTGCCCGCATCCTGGGATGACAGCTCCATGCTGTCGGCTACCTGCGGGCACCGACAGCATGGAGCTCTCACGTCCTCAGGCAAGTGGGCATTAATCCAAAGAGGATGCATAGAACTACGTCCTCTAGGATTAAAGCCCACTTACTGAGGACATAGTTTCCCGATGGGGCCGTCAGTAAGGGGTTAAGAAACCCTCGAGAACAGTGATGGCGAACCTTTTAGAGCCCGAGTGCCCAAACTGTAACCCAAAACCCACTTATTTATCGCAAAGTGCCAACACGTCAGGGGGTGGGGCTTATCACGACGTATGATTTTGCCTCCGTTGTTCTAAAAAGGACAGGGCCGCTTCAAAATAGACAGTGTGCAGATTTTGACTTCTTTTGGATGCAGAAATACTGCAGAATGTCCTCAGTGGAAATTTCTGTCGCAAATTCTGCAGCATTTCCGCATTCAAAAAGCAGTCAAAATCTGCACGCTGAAGCAACAGGAGCGCACGCACAGGTCGGAGCTCCTGGCAGCAGGAGCATAGCGGCAGACCTCTACCGCGTCTGGAGGCTCCCACGGGGCCGAAACCACTGCCGCGGGCACCCCCGGACCGGGACCTGCAGAAAGAGACCCTCCGCGGGTCTCTAGCTGATACCGCGATTTTGCGGCCTACGGAACCGGGCACATCCCCGGCCTAAATTTACAGGTGCGGCCGGCCACGGAAGATGACAGTAAACCCCCGTGGAGCAGCAGCGGAGGTGAAGGGGCAGTAGCTGGAACCTGAAGAGACCCGGAGAACGGTAGACCCACAAGACTGCAGACTGGGTGAGTGACGCCACGGCTGCGGCCACCGGACCCTGCGGCCCCCCAATGCGCTCCCCCACCCCTACTGGACTGTAACACCACGCCTGGGGCATTGGAAATCCCCTGGAGCGAGCTCCCTGCCGTGCAGTAAGCACTCTAGGGCGGCAGACACACTAGGAGACCCCCTTCCCCAAGTCGGACACCATCTAGGTGAGGGGAGACAAGGCGTGCAGGAGAGAAAAATCGGAGGCAGTTTGGGAGAAGGAAGTAGAGGGGGAACACAGCGGAGAACCACGCACATAGCGAGGAGTACCACGCACGGAGCCTCCCCCTCCCCCCTCAGGGGAGCACTCTACTCCCGAACAGAGAGGCGCAGAGGCAATTGGCTGCCCCCCCCCCCCTTCCTGCGTATCCTGCCTTTTAACAAACGGCACCTCGGGACTGTAACCCACTGCTCCATGCACACCCAGAAACTAAGCCCTGAGCTGCCGTCTGAAAGTGATGCGCTAAAGGTGCACGGGTACTATTACACTATGACTGCACCCCAACGGCCATGTATTAAAGCTTAAACTGTGCATGAATCCCCCCCCCCCCCCCCCCGTGCCATCCTATAAGCTCAGGCCTGTGGACATCCCCTGCTACTATCCTCTGACATGATGGCGCCCAGCAAGCAAGCCAAAATAACTAGCAAGCTGCAGCAATATTCTCGGCCCAGCACCTCTGTGGACCCTCGATCTAACGCGCCCACCAGCCCGCAGAGTGCGACCCCTGAGGCAACAGCACCAGCTTCGCCCCCCGCATCTGGCCTGACTATTGCCGATGTACTGAAAGCGATTACATAGTCGCGCTCTGCCCTCACAGAGAAAAATCGACACACTACAGTCGGACTTTGGTCTGCTACGAGCGGACGTCCAAACGCTGAGAGAGCGTACAACAGAAGTCGAGACGTGAGTCTCTAACTTAGAGGACAGTGTTACACCACTCTCAGATCAAGTGCGCACCCTCAACTCTAACCTCACGCTGCAGCGGGAAAAACTGGATGATATGGAGAACCGCCTGCGCAGATGCAATCTTAGATTCATAGGACTGCCGGAGGGCGCTGAGGGCAGAGATCCCTACGACTTCCTGGAATCACTCCTCAAATAGGAGTATGGCCCCGACTAGACATATAGCAGACCCCTCCCCGAAAACTACTACAACTCTGATTGCCCTGCGACGGGAATATAAACTACTGCTTATTGAATACACCAAGAAGAAACTCCTGAATTCCCGCCACCGGATTTTTGATCAGAGAGACAAGAATGGCCACTTACTGGCCTACCTGGCTAGAGAGGATCAGACACTGCCGCCAATTACAGCAGTGCGAGATAGCACGGGTACTCTATTAAACGATCCCAAACTAATCAATCAAACGTTCACCCAATTCTACAGGGACTTGTACACCTCCAAGCTGAGCTACACTGAAGCGCAGCTCCTGGCGTACCTAGATGACATTCCCTTCCCCACACTGAGTGGAGACAGCGCGGCCCGCCTGGATAGAGATCTAAGTATAGAAGAAATAACGGAGGCCATTAAGTCCCTTCCCAATAGGAAGTCACCAGGCGTTGACGGGCTCCCCTGGAATGATATTTAAAAAATGTGGAAATCCTGGCCCCACGACTCCTCACACTATATAATTCTATCCTGCGGGAGGGGGCATTACCGGACACAATGCGTAAAACCCTTATAATAATGATCCCTAAAACCGGAAAAGACCCCACAGACTGCGGCTCTTACCGTCCCATTTCCCTTCTCAATAACGATGTAAAAGTAATTGCAAAAATAATGGCGACGCATATAAACTCAATAATGAACGAGATCATACACGCTGACCAGTCCGGCCTCATGCCTGGCAAAAGCACGGACATGAACCTGAGGAGACTCTTTAACCACTTGTCGTACAAGCACACTAATTACGGGAAGCGCACTCTGGTATTTATAGATCAGGCAAAGGCCTTCGACTCAGTAGAGTGGAAGTACTTATGGGCGGTGATGCGGCGGTTCGGATTCGGGCCAACCTTTATTAAATGGATCGAGATTCTATACGACTCCCTGGTGGCCAACATTAAAACTAATATGCATGTTTCTGCCCAGTTCTCCTTGAGTAGAGGCACAAGACAGGGCTGCCCTCTGCCCCCCGCCTTGTTTGCCCTCGCCATAGAGCCTCTTGCGATCCAAATCCGAACGTCACCAACAGTGAAGGGATTTAAACTGAGCAGCTACGAAGAGCGCATAGCGCTCTATGCAGATGACACCCTTCTCTTCCTTCAAGACCCGGAGGCGTCTCTAAACGCAGCCCTGACTATATTCGGCGCACACTCTGGCATTAAGGTCAACTGGGACAAGACCCATTTACTGGTGGTAGACCCCGCGGCCGCCAAGCTCACTCTGCCCGCCCCGTTGAGTTGGACAACCCAGACCACCTACTTAGGTGTAAGGGTCTCAGCAGAATTATCCGCCTTTTACAACTCCAACCTGGTCCCTCTCCTGAGCTGGGCTGGGGAGGTGACGACACGCTGGGCCTCTCTCCCACTCACGCTGGTGGGCAGAATAAACCTGCTAAAAATGAAACTACTACCAAAATTCCTGTATATACTGCATAATTCTCCTATGTTAGTCCCAAAAAATTCTTTACCAAGCTCCGCGGGATCGTGCTGCGCATACTGTGGAGGGGCACTACACCCAGGATTAAATTGGAGACTCTGTGCCTCCCGTCGAGCGGGGGAGGACTGGCCCTACCACACTTCTATTACTACTACCTGGCCAGCAACTGGTATACGCGGGATGGTGGCTATTCTCGTCAGACTACAACCCGGCAGTGGGCCTTGAACGTAGAATGGTAGACCCTGCTCAGAACCTACGGGGGCTGCTGCTGAGCGGCCCCTCATCCTCGGTCGCCCCTCTGCCCATTCCCATGCTGGTGACACTGGAGGCCTGGCAAAGGGTCACGAGACTGTCCACAGCAGAGGAGACTGCACGATCTCCACATACTCCCCTCTGGAATAACCCCAAACTGCCACATTTCCAGCGCTTCTCGGAGTCCGCCTTCTGGAGACGTCGGGGTGTCACTGTCCTCTCTGACATAGTCAGCGAGGGCACGTTTTGCACCTTCCTGCAGCTGCAGATAGCCCACGGCCTGCCCGGAAACTCCTACTTTAGGTACTACCAATTGCTAGATGTGACTAGGTAGGGCTCAGTTTGGAGGTCTATCTATCTCACTATCCATGACACGGCTGGAGAGCCTGGCGCAGATGTGCAATCTTGTCAAACCGCTGTCGAGTTTCTATGCCCATATAGCGCAGGACCTGGCCCCGCTAGGCGAGAGGGCCGTACAGAAATGGGAGGAGGACATCCCTGACCTGACCCCAAGGGAGGATGAGGATATATTGGGTGGATCTGGTCCCCCCCCTGGTTAGCGCTAGAGACAAGCTCATCCAAGTTAAGTTTCTGCACCGCATATATTATACCTAGAGATGAGCGAACGTACTCGTCCGAGCTTGATGCTCATTCGAGTATTAGCGTGTTCGAGATGCTCGTTATTTGAAACGAGTACCACGCGATGTTCGAGTTACTTTCACTTTCATCTCTGAGACGTTAGCGCGCTTTTCTGGCCAATAGAATGACAGGGAAGGCATTACAACTTCCCCCTGCGACGTTCAAGCCCTATACCACCCCCTGCTGTGAGTGGCTGGCGAGATCAGGTGTCACTCGAGTATATAAATCGGCCCCTCCCGCGGCTCGCCACAGATGCGTTCTGACATAGCTTAGGGAAAGTGCTGCTGATGCTGGAGTTGCTGTAGGGAGAGTGTTAGGAGTATTTTAGGCTTCAAGAACCCCAACGGTCCTTCTTAGGGCCACATCTAACAGTGTGCAGTAGTGTGGAGGCTGCTTTTTGCAGTGTTGCACATTTTTTTTTTTTTGTATATGGGCCGTGCAGAGCATTGCACCCTGCAGTAATTATACATAGTCCAGGGCCAGTAGTGGTGGTGAGGCAGGGACAGAAGACATATATTTATTGAATATAGGCAGTGGGCCTTTCCAAAAACATTTGGGAAAAAACATCTATTTGGGCTGCCTGTGACCGGCCTCTGTGTACTGGGTCTCTGCTGGGGGTAGTTGTCCTCCTAATTCATATGCAGCCAGCTAAGTGTTACAGCAGGCTTGCGCAAAATTATTTCCTGGCTCTGTGTTGGCTGTTACATCACCGCTGTATTCCAGTCCACAGTGCAACACTCTGCAGTTATTTTACATACTCCAGGGCCAGTAGTGCTGTTGAGGCAGGGACAGAAGACATATTTCTTGAATATAGGCAGTGGGCCTTTCCAAAAACTTTTGGGAAAAAAATTCTATTTTGGCTGCCTGTGACCGTCCTCAGTGTACTGGGTCTCTGCTGAGGGTAGTTGTCCAAATTCATATGCAGCCAGCTAAGTGTTACAGCAGGCTTGCGCAAAATTATTTCCTGGCTCTGTGTTGGCAGTTACATCACCACTGTATTGCAGTCCACAGTGCAACAGTCTGCAGTTATTTGACATACTCCAGGGCCAGTAGTGGTGACGCAGAGAGAGAAGACATATACATTGTATATAGGCAGTGGGCCATTTTGGGAAAAAAAATCTATTTGGGCTGCCTGTGACTGTCCTCAGTGTTCTGGGTCTGTGCTGGGTGTAGTTGTCCTCCTAATTCATACGCAGACAGCTAAGTGTTACAGCAGGCTTGGCAAAATTATTTCCTGGCGTTCCGTAAGCGAAGTCAGCCTCCAACCACAGGCCAATAAGCGGCACATTTAATTACAGCGTTCTGTTTCTGCACTACTGGTAATACACCATGCTGAGGGGTAGGGGTAGGCGTATAGGACGTGGACGCGGGTGAGGACGCGGAGGCCCAAGTCAGGGTGTGGGCACAGGCCGAGCCAGTGCGGTGGCCAGGGGTAGAGGCAGGGCCAGACCGAATAATCCACCAACTGTTTCCCAAAGCGCCCTCTCGCGCCATGCCACCCTGCAGAGGTCAAGGTGCTCTACGGAGTGGCAGTTTTTCACAGAGACGCCTGACGACCGACGAACAGTGGTGTACAACCTTTGTCGCGCCAAGATCAGCTGGGGAGCCACCACCACCAGCATGCGCAGGCATATGATGGCCAAGCACCCCACAAGGTGGGACGAAGGCCGTTCACCGCCTCCGGTTTGCACCACTGCCTCTCCCCCTGTGCCCCAACCTGCCACTGAGATCCAAACCCCCTCTGAGGACACAGGCACTACCGTCTCCTGGCCTGCACCCACACCCTCACCTCCGCTGTCCTCGGCCCCATCCAGCAATGTCTCTCAGCGTAGCGTCCAGACGTCGCTAGCGCCACAGTTTGAGCGCAAGCGCAAGTACGACGCCACACACCCGCATGCTCAAGCGTTAAACGTGCACATTGCCAAATTGATCAGCCTGGAGATGCTGCCGTATAGGCTTGTGGAAACGGAGGCTTTCAAAAGCATGATGGCGGCGGCGGCCCCGCGCTACTCGGTTCCCAGTTGCCACTACTTTTCCCGATGTGCCGTCCCAGCCCTGCACGACCACGTCTCCCGCAACATTGTACGCGCCCTCACCAACGCGGTTACTGCCAAGGTCCACTTAACAACAGACACGTGGACAAGAACAGGCGGGCAGGGCCACTATATCTCCCTGATGGCACGTTGGGTGTATTTAGTGGAGGCTGGGACAGAGTCAGAGCCTGGGACCGCTCACGTCCTACCCACCCCCAGAATTGCGTGCCCCAGCTCGGTGGTGGTATCTGCGGCGGTGTATGCTTCCTCCACTAAACCACCCTCCTCCTCCTCCTCCGCAACCTCTGTCTCGCAATCAAGATGTGTCAGCAGCAGCACGTCGGCAGCAGTCGGTGTCGCGCGGCGTGGCAGCACAGCAGTGGGCAAGCGTCAGCAGGCCGTGCTGAAACTACTCAGCTTAGGAGATAAGAGGCACACGGCCCACGAACTGCTGCAGGGTCTGACAGAGCAGACCGACCGCTGGCTTGCGCCGCTGAGCCTCCAACCGGGCATGGTCGTGTGTGACAACGGCCGTAATCTGGTGGAGGCTCTGCAGCTCGGCAGCCTCACGCAAGTGCCATGCCTGGCCCATGTCTTTAATTTGGTGGTTCAACGCTTTCTGAAAAGCTACCCACACTTGTCATACCTACTCGGAAAGGTGCGCCGGCTCAGCGCACATTTCCGCAACTCCAAGACGGACGCTGCCACCCTGCGGACCCTGCAACATCAGGGTTTAATCTGCCAGTGCACCGACTGCTGTGCGACGTGCCCACACGGTGGAACTCTACGCTCCACATGTTGGCCAGGCTCTATGAGCAGCGTAGAGCTATTGTGGAATACCAACTCCAACATGGGCGGCGTAGTGGGAGTCAGCCTCCTCAATTCTTTACAGAAGAGTGGGCCTGGTTGGCAGACATCTGCCAGGTCCTTGGAAACTTTGAGGAGTCTACCCAGATGCTGAGCGGGGATGCTGCAATCATTAGCGTCACCATTCCTCTGCTATGCCTCTTGAGAAGTTCCCTGCAAAGCATAAAGGCAGATGCTTTGCACTCGGAAACGGAGGCGGGGGAAGACAGTATGTCGCTGGATAGTCAGAGCACCCTCATGTCTATATCTCAGCGCGTTGAGGAGGAGGAGGAGGAGGAGGAGGGGGAGGAGCATGAGGAGGAGGGGGAAGAGACAGCTTGGCCCACTGCTGAGGGTACACATGCTGCTTGCCTGTCATCCTTTCAGCGTGTATGGCCGGAGGGGGAGGAGCATGAGGAGGAGGGGGAAGAGACTGCTTGGCCCACTGCTGAGGGTACACATGCTGCTTGCCTGTCATCCTTTCAGCGTGTATGGCCAGAGGAGGAGGAGGAGGATCCTGAAAGTGATCTTCCTAGTGAGGACAGCCATGTGTTGCGTACAGGTACCCTGGCACACATGGATGACTTCATGTTAGGATGCCTTTCTCGTGACCCTCGCGTTACACGCATTCTGGCCACTACGGATTACTGGGTGTACACACTGCTCGACCCACGGTATAAGGAGAACCTTTCCACTCTCATTCCCAAAGAGGAAAGGGGTTCCAGAATGATGCTATACCACAGGACCCTGGCAGACAAACTGATGGTAAACTTCCCATCCGACAGCGCTAGTGGCCGAAGGCGCAGTTCCGAGGGCCAGGTAGCAGGGGAGGCGCAGAGATCAGGCAGCATGTACAGCGCAGGCAGGGGACCATTATCCAAGGCCTTTGCCAGCTTTCTGGCTCCCCAGCAAGACTGTGTCACCGGTCCCCAGTCAAGGCTGAGTTGGCGGGACCACTGTAAAAGGATGGTGAGGAAGTACGTAGCCGATCGCACGGCCGTCCTCGGTGACGCCTCTGCCCCCTACAACTACTGGGTGTCCTGATGGAGGTGGCACAGGATTGGATTTCTCATTGCTTCTGTACAGCATTGTGGGCTATCGCCCCGCCCCTTTTAAAGAGGGTCGCTGCCTAGCCGTGCCAACCCTCTGCAGTGTGTGACTGTGGTTCCTCCTCATGGCAGACACACTTATAAATAGACATGAGTGTGGCGTGGCATGAGGGCAGCTGAAGGCTGCGCAGGGACAGTTTGGTGTGCGCTGTGGACAGTGGGTCGTGCGGGGGGGGGGGGGTTGGGCAGCATGTAACCCAGGAGAAGTGGCAGCGGAGTGTCATGCAGGCAGTGATTGTGCTTTGTTGGAGGTAGTGTGGTGCTTAGCTAAGGTATGCATTGCTAATGAGGGCTTTTCAGAAGTAAAAGTTGTTGGGAGGGGGGGGGGAGGCCCCACTCTTGCCGCTATTGTGGCTTAATAGTGGGACCTGTGAACTTGAGATGCAGCCCAACATGTAGCCCCTCGCCTGCCCTATCCGTTTCTGTGTCGTTCCCATCACTTTCTTGAATTGCCCAGATTTTCACAAATGAAAACCTTAGCGAGCATCGGCGATATACAAAAATGCTCGGGTCGCCCATTGACTTCAATGGGGTTCGTTACTCGAAACGAACCCTCAAGCATCGCGATAATTTCGTCCCGAGTAACGAGCACCCGAGCATTTTGGTGCTCGCTCATCTCTAATTATACCCCTTCCAGGTTGTGTACTATGGGCCTGCTCTCTACTGCAACGTGCCCGCGTTGTATGGCGGCGGAAGGGGCGGTCATGCACGTGCTTTGGGAGTGTGTGGTCCTACAGGACTACTGGAGAGGTGTACTTGTCTTCATGGAAACGCACCTAGGGGCACCAAGGATCATGGATCCTGGAACGTGCCTCTTTGGGCTTGTGGGAGACCTGCCGGTGGCCGCAGCAACACGTACACTGTACAAGCTCCTACTCTTTTATGCAAAAAAAGTGATTCTACTCAATTGGAAACACCCCGGGAGGCCGACTAGGAGTGCATAGGTCCGGGTCGTTAACGCCGAAATCCCAATGTACAAACTGACGTACATGGCCAGGGGGTGCCCTGAAAAATTCGACAAGATCTGGGGTGGCTGGGTGAGTTGCCCCGCGACGGCGTCGGGAGAGCCAAGCTAGGTGGTAATGGGGGAGTGAGGGAAAGAGAAGGATAAAAAGAAAGACACCTGCTCAATTTGCTCTCTACGTTAAAAACCCTATGCTCAGAAAACTATTCTTTTCTCCTCTATTCCCACAGTTCTCCCTAAAAGAGTCACGCCAAGGGGTTGGGGGGGGGGGGGGCTGATCTCTCCTGATTGTCCACAGTTGATCTATTCAGAGGTTAAACTGCTGTTTAGTAATAACCAATAAAGTTAGAGTTTAAATGGAAGCGGGGGGGGGAACAAAAAACAAAAAGCACTAGCCAGATACTACATGTCAGGAAGAAATATATGTATGTACGCAGGCAAAGACAATTTCCACCCTGCTTTTCATGCAATGTATTGTTTGCTGAACCTGACACCTGCGGTGCCAGTTACCCATGTTTATGTGCTTGGTAATTACTGGCTAAATAAAATTCCTTTAAAAAAAAAAAAATCTGCACGCTGTCCATTTTGAAGCGGCCTTGGCCCATTTCCGCCACATGTAAACATACCCCAGCGGTAATAGTGACCCCCCCCCCTTGCGGTATTAGCGACCCCCATCACTGACCCCAGCAATAATAGTGACACCCACCCTAGCGATAATAATGACCCCTACCCCAGCGATAATAATGATCCCCACCCCAGCAGCCCCCAGCGTAATAGCGGCGGCCCCCCAGCATAATAGCGAGACCCCACAGTGGCCGCCAACGTAACAGCGACACCCCACAGTGGCCCCCAGCGTAATAGCGACACCCCACAGCGGCCCCCAGCGTAATAGTGACACCCCCCAGCGGCCCCCAGCATAATAGCGTCATCCCACAGCGGCCCCTAAGCATAAAAGCGACATCCCACAGCGGCCCCCAAGCATAAAAGCGACATCCCACAGCGACCCACAGCCTAATACTGACATCCCATAGTGTCTCCCAGTGCAATAGTGACATCTCACTGCGGCCTCCCCTCCCCCACTTACTCAGTTCAGTTGTGGTGCTCTCTCCTTCTGCGTCTCAGCCGCCGCAGCTCCCAGGGTCGGCACTGTCCCAGCGCTCCCTGCCTCGCTGCTGTCCTCTATGCCAGGGCCACTGGCCAGGACCTGCACTGCCCGTGCCAGCACTCCCAACCTCGAGCTCGCAGCTCTCAGGCTCGCCGCAGTCCTCCACCCCCAGCTTCTGATAGCAATCAGAAGCTGGGGGCGTGAACCAGTTCTCTGACAGGTGTATTATGTCGCCACCCCTTACTTCCTGTGGCGACATAATACTCCAGTGCCGTCCGATCCCGGCTGCACACTGACGTCACAGTGTGCGCCGGCATCGGTGATGTTAGTACAGCAGCTGAGTGAATGCCGGCAAGGGAGCCGTGGCCCCTGCCGGTATTTACAAGTGGTGGGTGGCCGATAGCGGCGCATGCCAGTAGGGAGGGCTCTGCGTGCTGCCTCTGGCACGCGTGCTATAGGTTCGCCACCACTGCTCTATACTGACAACTATCCCCACCGTATTTTGCGGGCAGTGACCTGCGGACATCAGAGCCTGAGTGATGCAAATGCAGAAGTTGCCTCTGTAAACTGATTATTTCCTTTTGTTGTTCTAGCACAAGTGTCTGTAATCCCGTGAACTTCTCTTGGTAGGAAGCACAACATTCCTGGAGCTCTGTAACTTGCTTTCGCAGAGCGGTCACTACGAGCTCCATGTTTGGGCGTGATTATTTTGTAGCAGTTACAGGCACTGGGTTGGAGCCTCAGGTGTAATAGTTCTGGAAGATAATCAGTGACAAACTAGGAGTCTGCACTGAGAGGTCTCGGTTTGCAGTACAAATAGATGGAGCAGGTAGCGTAGTCAGGTGGAAAGCCAGAAATCACATCAGAAAGTCTAGTCACAATAGCCGAGAATTAAGCAAAAGTGGAGCTGATCAATCAATGCTGGAGAGCAGAATAATCACACAAGGAGTGGGTGGAAGGGCCAGGCTTCGTAGGGAGTCCTAATCAGCAGCAGGGCAGGGCCAAGACAGAGAGGCAGTAACTAGATCAGGAGCAAAGAATCAGAAACAAGGCTTCAGCAAGGAAGCTTATCCAGAGAGGAGGATAGCTCAACAGCTGCCGACTGGAGTACAGGAGGTCCCAGGTTCGATCAAACATCTTCTCTTCAGATGAGAGCAGGTTGATGCTGAGCACATGTGTAGGAGTCTGCAGAGTCCGTGGTGAATCTTATGCAGCCGTCAACAACATCCACATTGTCCAGTTTGGTGGTTAGTCAGTGAAGACATATCCTTGTAGAGTCCACAAACATGATATCCAATGACCCCCTGACCGCTCTAAGGCATCACAATGAAATCCTCAGCCATTGTCAGACTTTCCACTGATGCAGGACAATGCTGGCCTCACGTGGCTGGGGTGTGTCGGCAGTTCCTGGATGATGAGGGCATTGATGATATTGATGGCCCCTCATGTTCCTCAGCCCTGAATCCAATAGAGAAGCTCTGGGACATTCTGCATTGCTGAACCTGCCACCGCCAAGTTGCCACAAACTGTCCAGGACTCACTGATGCCCTGATCCAGGTCTGAGAGGAGATCCCCAGGACACCATCCGAAATCTCATCAGGAGCTGCCAGACATTGTCGGGAGGGCATACAGACACTTTGGGGCAATCACATTATTCAGGCCCACTAGGAGTCGCTGGAATGAGTTTTTTTTCTTAGATGATTTGCAGTCCGGCCCTCGGGTGGTAGATGATTTGGTCTCAGGAAGTGATGTTGTAGTCACTCTCCACCTGGTACTGTGGGCCACCATCAGTCACAGCATAAGGGATGTTGCTTGTGATATCCGCTCTTAAGGTGTAATTATCACAGATTTTAAAGCAAAAAAAAAATTCCAGCGGAGTGATAATTATTTTAATTACACAGCGATAAACCATGAAACCTATTTTTATATATTAAACAGTAATTACTACTACTGACACCTACTGGATGACATTAGTACTGCAACACTGATAGACTACAAAATAATAATAAATAATAATAATCTTTATTTATATAGCGCCAACATATTCCGCAGCACTTTCATAGACAGGGGGGATACAGAAAGACAAAAAGTACAAAAATTACAGAAAGATGGTTACCTACTACAAGTAATGGGGTGATACAGAAGGTAAAGGGGCTGGAAATGTGCACGGTGTGGCGAGGTGGAGAGTGAGCGATGTTATACACATAGACAATGGTCAGACATTTAGCCGTGTGACGGCAGAAACAGTATGACTGCAGGAGCGGTTTATGGTGGCTAGCAGGGATTGCAGTCAGTAGGTCAGGGAGCATGTTATCAGGCGGGGTACAGAGGGGTTTGTTTAGGGAATGCGGTATGCCTCCCTGCAGAGGTGCGTTTTTAGAGCACGCCTGAAGTTCTGCGAGTCCTGGATTGCTCGGGTAGCCTTTGGTAGTGCGTTCCAGAGGACCGGTGCTGCTCTGGAGAAGTCTTGGAGGCGGGAATGAGAAGTTCAAATTAAAGGGGCGCTCAGTCTGGTTTCGTTAGCAGAGCGGAGAGCCCAGGCTGGGTGATGGATTGAGATGAGTGAGGCAATATAGGGGGGCACTGCGCTGTGGAGGGCTTTGTGGATGAAGGTAGCGAGTTTAAAATGTCAAAATTACATTGGTACTATATATATATATGTCAGTATACCTAAATACTGACACCTGCTGCATGATATCAGAATTGCACTACTGATAGACTACAGAATTCTCTCTACTGACATCTGTTGGATAACTTCATTACTGCACCAATGAGAGACTAGAGCAGTGTTGGCGAACATATAGCACGCATGCCGGAGAGGGCATGCCGAGCCCTTTCTGCCGGCATGCGTGCTGTTCGCTAGTATCACCTGCTTCTCTGCAGCTTAATGGGAGAGCTTCCTCCTGTCAGAAGTATAGGCGGGCAGTTCAAATCCAGTGCTGACGGCAGCCTGAGGTGAAGGGGATTGCCAGCACGCACTGTTATCTAGCAGCTCCTCATTCCCCGCCCCTCCGCACAGCAGCCTAATCAGAGCGCTTCCTTCCCTGTCAGAAGGAAGGCGGGCAATTGAAATGTGGAGCAGAGGGCAGCCTGCACTCAAAGTGATTGCCCTGTGAGCAGGGTGGAGCGGAGCTTGTATGCAGCAGTAAGGAACACCTGGATGGAGGTTAAAAGGAAGACGATAGCTGCCTGGGTAATGGAAGATAACAGCTAGAGATGAGCGAGCGTACTCGTCCGAGCTTGATACTCGTTCGAGTATTAGGGTGTTCGAGATGCTCATTACTAGAGGCGAGTACCATGTGATGTTCGAGTTACTTTCACTTTCATCTCTGAGAAATTTGCGCGCTTTTCTGGCCAATAGAAAGACATGGAAGGCATTACAACTTCCTCCTGTGACGTTCTAGCCCTATACCACCCCCCTGCAGTGAGTGGCTGGCGAGATCAGGTGTCACCCGAGTATAAAAATCGGCCCATCCCGCGGCTCGGCACAGATGCGTTCTGACAGAGATCAGGAAAAGTGCTGTCTTGCTGCAGCTGCTATAGGGAGAGCGTTAGGTGTTATATTCGTCTTCAAGAACCCCAACGGTCCTTCTTAGGGCCACATCTGACCGTGTGCAGTACTGTTGAGGCTGCTTTTAGCAGTGTTGCACAATTTATTTATTTTTTTTATATCGGGCGTGCAGACCATAGCGTCCTCAGTCTGCAGTCATTTTACAGAGTATAGGGGCAGTATTGGTGAGGCAGGGACAGTGATACAGGGAAGGAGATATACTGTCTATATAGGTAGTGGGCTTTTTCAAAAAAATTGGGGAAAAATACTATATTTGGGCTGCCTGTGACCGTCTTTAGTGTACTGCGTGTCTGCTGGGGGTAGTAGACGCTCATAATTACCCAGCTAACTGTTACAGCAGGCTTGCGCATTATTGTTTCCTGGCTCTGCTGTGCCCGTTACATCACCGCCGTCATACCGCCAGAGGGAAACACTATACATAATATACGCTGCATACAGGGTCTGTCTGGTGTGTCAGCTCACCATTTAAAAAAATAGAAGCAAAATACTTAAGGCCTACTAGTGGCCTTTGGCCACTTGACTGCTTCTGCGCTGTGAATTCCAGTAGCTCAGTCATACGCACCTACATCTCACTACAGGCTTGCGCATAATTGTTTCCTGGCTCTGCTGTGCGTTCCGTAAGCGAAGTCAGCCTCCAACCACAGGCCAATAAGCGGCACATTTAATTACAGCGTTCTGTTTCTGCTCTACTCGTAATACACCATGCTGAGGGGTAGGGGTAGGCCTAGAGGACGTAGACGTGGGCGAGGACGCGGAGGCCCAAGTCAGGGTGTGGGCACAGGCCGAGCTCCTGGTCCAGGTGTATCACAGCCGACTGCTGCGGGATTAGGAGAGAGGCAAGTTTCTGGGGTCCCCAGATTCATCTCACAATTAATGGGTCCACGCGGTAGACCTTTATTAGAAACTGAGCAGTGTGAGCAGGTCCTGTCGTGGATGGCAGAAAGTGCATCCACCAATCTATCGACCACCCAGTCTTCTACGCCGTCCACTGCTGCAACTCTGAATCCTCTGCCTGCTGCTCCTCCTTCCTCCCAGCCTCCTCACTCCATTAAAATTACACATTCTGAGGAGCAGGCAGACTCCCAGGAACTGTTCTCGGGCCCCTGCCCAGAATGGGCAGCAATGGTTCCGAATCCTCTCCCACCGGAGGAGTTTGTCGTGACCGATGCCCAACCTTTGGAAAGTTCCCGGGGTCCGGGGGATGAGGCTGGGGACTTCCGGCAACTGTCAAGAGCTTTCAGTGGGCGAGGAGGACGATGACGATGAGACACAGTTGTCTATTACTCAGGTAGTAGTAATTTCAGTAAGTCCAAGGGAGGAGCGCAAAGAGGATTCGGAGGAAGAGCAGCTCTACGATGAGGTGACTGACCCCACCTGGTTTGCTAAGCCAACTGAGGACAGGTCTTCAGAGGGGGAGGCAAGTGCAGCAGCAGGGCAGGTTGGAAGAGGCAGTGTGGTGGCCAGGGGTAGAGGCTGGGCCAGACCGAATAATCCACCAACTGTTTCCCAAAGCACCCCCTCGCGCCATGCCACCCTGCAGAGGCCGAGGTGCTCAAAGGTGTGGCAGTTTTTCACTGAGAGTGCAGACAACCGACGAACTGTGGTGTGCAAGGTTTGTCGCGCCAAGATAAGCCGGGGAGCCACCACCACCAGCCTCACCACCACCAGCATGCGCAGGCATATGATGGCCAAGCACCCCACAAGGTGGGACGAAGGCCGTTCACCGCCTCCGGTTTGCACCACTGCCTCTCCCCCTGTGCCCCAACCTGCCACTGTGATCCAACCCCCCTCTCAGGACATAGGCACGACCGTCTCCCGGCCTGCACCCACACCCTCATCTCCACTGTCCTCGGCCCCATCCAGCAATGTCTCTCAGCGCAGCGTGCAGCCGTCACTAGCACAACTGTTTGAGCGCAAGCGCAAGTACGCCACCACGTACCCGCACGCTCAAGCGTTAAACGTGCACATAGCCAAATTGATCAGCCTGAAGATGCTGCCGTATAGGCTTGTGGAAACGGAGGCTTTCAAAAACATGATGGCAGCGGCGGCCCCGCGCTACTCGGTTCCCAGTTGCCACTTTTCCCGATGTGCCGTCCCAGCCCTGCACAACCACGTCTCCCGCAACATTGTACGCGCCCTCACCAACGCGGTTACTGCCAAGGTCCACTTAACAATGGACACGTGGACAAGCACAGGCGGGCAGGGCCACTATATCTCCCTGACGGCATATTGGGTGAATTTAGTGGAGGCTGGGACAGAGTCAGAGCCTGGGACCGCTCACGTCCTACCCACCCCCAGAATTGCGGGCCCCAGCTCGGTGGTGGTATCTGCGGCGGTGTATGCTTCCTCCACTAAACCACCCTCCTCCTCCTACGCAACCTCTGTCTCGCAATAAAGATGTGTCAGCAGCAGCACGTCGCCAGCAGTCGGTGTCGCGCGGCGTGGCAGCACAGCGGTGGGCAAGCGTCAGCAGGCCGTGCTGAAACTACTCAGCTTAGGAGAGAAGAGGCACACGGCCCACTAACTGCTGCAGGGTCTGACAGAGCAGACCGACTGCTGGCTTTCGCCGCTGAGCCTCCAACCGGGCATGGTCATGTGTGACAACGGCCGTAACCTGGTGGCGGCTCTGCAGCTCGGCAGCCTCACACACGTGCCATGCCTGGCCCACGTCTTTAATTTGGTGGTTCAGCGCTTTCTGAAAAGCTACCCACGCTTGTCAGACCTGCTCGGAAAGGTGCGCCGGCTCAGCGCACATTTCCGCCAGTCCAAGACGGACGCTGCCACCCTGCAGACCCTGCAACATCGGTTTAATCTGCCAGTGCACCGACTGCTGTGCGACGTGCCCACACGGTGGAACTCTACGCTCCACATGTTGGCCAGGCTCTATGAGCAGCGTAGAGCTATAGTGGAATACCAACTCCAACATGGGCGGCGTAGTGGGAGTCAGCCTCCTCAATTCTTTACAGAAGAGTGGGCCTGGTTGGCAGACATCTGCCAGGTCCTTGGAAACTTTGAGGAGTCTACCCAGATGGTGAGCGGGAATGCTGCAATCATTAGCGTCACCATTCCTCTGCTATGCCTCTTGAGAAGTTCCCTGCAAAACATAAAAGCAGACGCTTTGCGCTCGGAAATGGAGGCGGGGGAAGACAATATGTCGCTGGATAGTCAGAGCACCCTCATGTCTATATCTCAGCGCGTTGAGGAGGAGGAGGAGGAGGGGGAGGAGCATGAGGAGGAGGGGGAAGAGACAGCTTGGCCCACTGCTGAGGGTACCCATGCTGCGTGCCTGTCATCCTTTCAGCGTGTATGGCCTGAGGAGGAGGAGGAGGATCCTGAAAGTGATCTTCCTAGTGAGGACAGCCATGTGTTGCGTACAGGTACCCTGGCACACATGGATGACTTCATGTTAGGATGCCTTTCTCGTGACCCTCGCGTTACACGCATTCTGGCCACTACAGATTACTGGGTGTACACACTGCTCGACCCATGGTATAAGGAGAACCTTTCCACTCTCATACCCGAAGAGAAAAGGGGTTCGAGAGTGATGCTATACCACAGGACCCTGGCGGACAAACTGATGGTAAAATTCCCATCCAACAGTGCTAGTGGCAGAAGGTGCAGTTCCGAGGGCCAGGTAGCAGGGGAGGCGCGGAGATCAGGCAGCATGTACAGCGCAGGCAGGGGAACACTCTCCAAGGCCTCTGCCAGCTTTCTGGCTCCCCAGCAAGACTGTGTCACCGGTCCCCAGTCAAGGCTGAGTCGGCGGGAGCACAGTAAGAAGATGGTGAGGGAGTACGTAGCCGATCGCACGACTGTCCTCCGTGATGCTTCTGCTCCCTACAACTACTGGGTGTCGAAGCTGGACACGTGGCCTGAACTCGCGCTGTATGCCCTGGAGGTGCTTGCTTGTCCTGCGGCTAGCGTCTTGTCAGAGAGAGTGTTTAGTGCGGCTGGGGGAATCATCACGGATAAGCGTACTCGCCTGTCAACCGACAGTGCCGACAGGCTTACACTCATCAAGATGAACAAAGCCTGGATTTCCCCAGACTTCTCTTCTCCACCAGCGGACAGCAGCGGTACCTAAACAATACGTAGGCTGCACCCGCGGATGGAAGCATCGTTCTCTATCACCATAAAAAGCGGGGACCTTTTAGCTTCATCAATCTGTGTATAATATTCATCCTCCTCCTCCTGCTCCTCCTCCTGAAACCTCACGTAATCACGCCGAACGGGAAATTTATGTTAGGCCCACAAGGCTCAGTCATATGACTTTTATAAACAATGTTTATACGTTTCAATTCTCATTAAAGCGTTGAAACTTGCACCTGAACCAATTTTTATTTTAACTGGGCTGCCTCCAGGCCTAGTTACAAATTAAGCCACAGTAACCAAAGCGATTAATGGGTTTCACCTGCCCTCTTGGTTGGGCATGCGTAATTTTTCTGAGGTACATTTGTACTGTTGGTACACCAATTTTTTGGGGCCCTGGCCTACAGTGTAATCCTTGTAATTTTTATGGGCTTCGCCTGCACTCATGCTACAGCAAGGTGTGTGGGGTTGGCCTACACTATTGCTACATAAATGTAACTGGGGCCTTGTCTATACTGCAAATACTGAAATGTGAAAGAGACTGTTATCTCCCTAAACTGCTGCAATGGGAGTGTTACTGTGGCCTGTCTTGACTGCTACTACTACGGAAATGGAACTAATACTGTGCTCCCCCTATACTGCTGCTTCGGAATTGTTACTGGGGCCTGTCTGGACTGCTACTACTACTGAAATGGAACTAATACTGTGCTCCCCCTATAATGCTGCTAGTGATATGTTACTGGGGCCTGTCCCTAATGCTACCGCTGAAATGTTACTAATTCTCGGCTCTGCCTATACCGCTGCTAATGCTATGTCACTGGGGTGTGGAAACGGAGGCTTCCCAAAGACATGATGGTGGCGAGGCCATTTCCCACCAACGCGGTTACTGTTAAGGTGCATATAACCACGGACACGTGGAGAGGACATGTAGTGCCTCAAAAACATCCCCCTCCTCCTCCAACAATGAAAACAATCTAGGCAAAAACCTTTGCATTGGTCCGTCTGGTGGCAGTCCAAGAATTTCACCTTTACCCACACAACAAGAGAGCCCCCCCACCATCCCCCCGCCACGGCCCACTTAATCCTGGCCACATTCCGAAAACCAACTAAATAAAACAGCGCTATTAGGTCCGCAGTCACCACCACATTTCCACCAACGCGGTTACTGTTAAAGGGGTTGTCCCGCGGCAGCAAGTGGGTCTATACACTTCTGTATGGCCATATTAATGCACTTTGTAATGTACATTGTGCATTAATTATGAGCCATACAGAAGTTATCAGAAGTTTTTCACTTACCTGCTCCGTTGCTAGCGTCCTCGTTTCCATGGAGCCGTCTAATTTTCAGCGTCTAATCGCCGGATTAGACGCGCTTGCGCAGTCCGGTCTTCTTCTTTTCTCAATGGGGCCGCTCGTGCCTGAGAGTGGCTCCTTGTAGCTCCGCCCCGTCACGTGCCGATTCCAGCCACTCAGGAGGCTGGAATCGGCAATGGACCGCACAGAAGCCCTGCGGTCCACCGAGGGAGAAGATCCCGGCGGCCATCTTCAGCAGGTAAGTAATAAGTCACCGGAGCGCGGGGATTAAGGTAAGCGCTGTGCGGTTTTCTTTTTTAACCCCTGCATCGGGGTTGTCTCGCGCCGAACGGGGGGGGGGGGTTGAAAAAAACAAAAACCCGTTTCGGCGCGGGACAACCCCTTTAAGGTACATATTACCAGTCTGACTGGGGCATGCACTGTGGGCCGAAGCACACCTGTATTGTATGTGACGTTAGCTCTGCTGAGCAGGGCACTGCAATGGGATACATTTATGTACCGCCGATGGGTTCCAGGGAGCCACCCATGCTGTGGGTCTACAGGGACTTCACATTACGGATTTGTACCTGCCAGTGTCTATGTATTAAAAACCCCAATCAGACTGGGGCATGCAGTGTGGGCCGAAGACCACCTGCATTTAATCGGACGTAACCTCAGCTGTGCTGGGCAATGCAATGGGATATATTTATGTACCGCCGGTGGCTTCCTGGGACCCACCTATGCTGTCGGTCCACACGGAGTTGTAACTGTATGTGTCTACTTATAAAGAACCCCAGTCAGACTGGGGCATGCAGTGTGGGCCGAAGCCCATCTGCATTAAACCTGACGTTACCTCAGCTGTGCTGGGCACTGCAATGGGATATATTTATGTACCGCCGATGGGTTCCAGGAAGCCACCCATGCTGTCGGTCCACACGGACTTCACATTAGTGAGTTGTACCTGCCTGTGTCTATGTATTAAAAACCCCGGTCTGACTGGGGCATGCAGTGTGGGCCGAAGCCCACCTGTATTTAATCTGACTTTAGCTCTACTATTCGGGGCACTGCATTGGGACAAACTACAGGAGCAATACAGCGCTAATGCGACGTGCACAGCTACGCTAGCATTGGAGTCCACTGTAGGCCCGCGATTGCTGAGGGTTTGTGCAGAGGCCTATGTCCTTGGTGCAGTGACAGTCCGCTTCCTGCCTAGGATTGCTGAAGCTGTGGGCCGAGGCCTATGTCGTGGGCGCGGTGCAAGTCTGCCATGTTTGGCCGCTCAGATCAATTTTTTGTTCATGTCTTGGGCTTCCTAGGACCCCCCTATGCTGTTCGTGCAAACTTAGTTCCCATCGTGGTGTTTGACCTGCCTGGCACAAAGGCACTGACTGACTTGGGTAGGGGGCAGAGCGTTGACGGCTTTCCCCTTGCAGTGTGGATTGAGCTATGTGACACCTTGACAGAATGAATACTGTGTGGCACATGGATTCCCCAGTGCTATGCCCACGTGTGCAGCTCCTGATGGAGGTGGCACAGGATTGGAGTTCTCACTGCTTCTGTACAGCATTGTGGGCTATCGCCCCACCCCTTTTAAAGAGGGTCGCTGCCTGGCCCTGCCAACCCTCTGCAGTGCGTGCCTCCGGTTCCTCCTCATGGCAGACGCACTTATAAATAGACATGAGGCTGGTGTGGCTATGAGTCCAGCGTGTGGCATGAGGGCAGCTGAAGGCTGCGCAGGGACACTTTGGTGTGCGCTGTGGACACTGGGTCGTGCGGGGGGGTTGGGCAGCATGTAACCCAGGAGAAGTGGCAGCGGAGTGTCATGCAGGCAGTGATTGTGCTTTGTTGGAGGTAGTGTGGTGCTTAGCTAAGGTATGCATTGCTAATGAGGGTTTTTCAGAAGTAAAAATTGTTGAGGGGGGGGGGGCCCTCTCTTGCCGCTATTGTGGCTTAATAGTGGGACCTGGGAGGTTGAGATGCAGCCCAGCATGTTGCCCCTCGCCTGCCCTATGCGTTTCTATGTCGTTCCCATCACTTTCTTGAATTTCCCAGATTTTCACAAATGAAAACCTTAGCGAGCATCGGCGATATACAAAAATGCTCGAGTCGCCCATTGACTTCAATGGTGTTCGTTACTCGAAACGAACCCTCGAGCATCGCGGAAAGTTCGACTCGAGCAACGAGCACCCGAGCATTTTGGTGCTCGCTCATCTCTAATAACAGCACTTACTGTAAAGATAAGGGCATCATTAGTGTAAGTTCTTGTAAAAAACAGCTAAATGTACAGAAGCTCGAGGAAGAAAGTAACTGGCAGAATGGTTTCACTGCTGTACCACTTATATACTACAGAAAACCTTCTAATGCCACCTTCTGGAAGTCATCAGTACTTCACCACTCATGGATTATAGGATAACCTCTATTTACATCTGCTGGATGATAAGAGTACTGCACCACTGACGGATTACAGAATAACCTTTACTGCCACCTGCTGGAAAATATCGGTACTGTAACACTCATGGATTATACTGGGGAAGCCAATTTTGTTGACTTAGATCTTCTCACTTGTTTTTTTACTGATTTTTGGCTTCCGAATCCAAAAATGACCCCAGTTTTGCTCTATCACATCAACTTTTTAGGATACAGGATACCCTCCATTTTCTCAAAAACTATACAAAATATACATCCAATAGAAAATCAAAAACATACTTGAATGTAATCTCTATTTAAAGTTATCTAGTCCATACAGAGCATATATTGTTTTTGTACATCAAATTGCGTGCAAGTAGTAGCAGCTTAGGTAAATATTCACGCTTATAGCTTTTCCTGAAGTGTTCAATCTATGGACAATCTCACCTGATGCTCTAATAAGTCAGCCATCATATGTACATCACATCTACCCTGATACCGTCCCTCCATGACCTTCAAATCTTGGTGGAATGGTTTACCTTGCTCATCAGTGAACACATCAAGTTTTCGTCATGCTCATGTTGCAACTAAGCATTTTGTAATCGGTGTAATTCTTTCCTCACAAACTTCCAAGAAAGTCCTTTGAATGATAACCAAGCATTCTTTTGGAGTTCTGACGTCACTGTTAGGTCGGCTACCCATGTCTGCTGCCCTCTTGCTATTCTGGGCAGACACGGGCATTACTCTGCTCCTTCTGTATAAATGCACTTTTTGCTTTTACTTTCTTTCAGCACTGCAGTAGTTAACCCTTCTCAGTGCTCACAACCCAGCCGCAGCTTAACAGGCAATTACCCTCCTATTTAAGTGAGTTGAGGACCCTCACTCTTGGCCTGAGGGTTGTTGTGTGTTTATCTCAGACAATCAGCATACATAGGTTGCCTGTCTCTGTCTGTTCTGATTCTGTACTTATATCTCTGTATACGATTTGTCTGCTGCTAGATCTTGTCTCTGACTTATTGTCTGCTTTTATTCTGTACACGTTTGTCTGCCCCCAGATCCTATTTGCAGTCTGGCCTGTTTCATGGTGCCTTGCACCGCTGCTTCTGACTTTTGGGGGTCAGCTGCCAACCACACCGGGACTACTGCAGGAGGTAGCAGCCTGGTCGGTTTCCCACAGTGATTAAAGGGTGAAGACTGGGGAACCACCAGGATAGCACCCTTAGGTTTAGCCAAGTGTGGTTGGCACAGTGGGTCCACGCTCACTGTCTGTGACAGTCGCAATGAAATGTTTATCTTTGATGAGTTGCTGAACTTTATTTTTTTTCAAATGACAGGATAGGAAATGCCAAAATGAGGTACTTGAAACGGTCTCTTTCATATGGCAAAGCTTTAACAAATTGTTTCAAGAGACACAGTTTCACGTACAGAGGTGGGAATATGATGTTCTTTCTGTCAACAAGTGGCTCGTGTAGAATGTTTAGATCACCAGGTTTGAGGTCAGATCTTGGAGGCCAATTCCTTTCCACTCAATGCTTTTCATGAGCTCTGCTGTCCCACATGCACAGATAACAGGGATACTTGGTGTATCAGCATTGCTCCACTGAATTTCGCTGACAGTGGCATCTCTCGCTTTGTAATTCAGCAACATTCCCCTGGTAGGTGGAACAAACTGTTGGAGCTCAGTAACCTGTTTCCTCAGGGTGGCCCCAGTGGACTCCATATTCGGCAAGATTTTTTTGTAACGATCAGATTCTAGTTCGGAGCCTCTTGTTGCAACCAGTGTGGGCCGATAGCATAGTCAGGGTAAAGCCAGTGATCGGTACACAGGTAATATTGGTTGCAGTACAGTAGGAGCAGACAAGTAGCATAGTCAGGGTGAAGCCAATGATCGGTACAGAAGTCTATCTGTTTGCAGTGTGGTGGAGCGGGCAGGTGGTGGAGCTCGACTACAGTCTTGGAGCACAATAATCTTGCAAGGAATTAGGGACAGATTTATATAGTGTAGTTAATCAAGGAACAGGGTGGGGCCAATTGGGAGAACAGGAAAAGGGAACAAGGACCAGGTCATGCAGGGGAGATATCCAAAAGGACCTTCCCAATGAAAGTGCGAACATCAGCACATTTGTCAAGCAAACCTATTTTGCATATGTCAAAGTTAGACTGGGTGATCAAGATAAGCTTTGGGCCCTTCACAAGGTGTGCAAGCAGTGTGGATGTAGACGAAAGGAACACATTCCTATGACTGTTAATTTTTTTATAGTGAAAACATCAGGATATTACAAGAAAAATAAATGTAAAATAGAGTATCCTAGTCTACCATCAACTGTAAGTCCAGTGTCTCAATCTGTTGAAATCCCAGGGTCAGTTTAATTTTTATTTATATGTTACAACTTCCATTGCATTGCTAGGAAGCAGCATCATCTGACTTGTTTAACCACAGCCAGGAAGCCCACTTTCAAATGGCACCAAGACAGAGAATTCTCCAGGAAACTGGTCCAACGAGTAGAGTAGGGCGTCCCCTCATTTGTCTGAATGGCTTATGTCTTGGCTGCGGAAAGTAGAACTTTTATACTATCTTAGCAAAAAATGCAAACTTATCGATTTCCTATTCCTCATGACAAAATGATGCCAATTATTCTGTTATCAGACAGAAAAACAAACATATTGTGTGCAAATTTAATCTAAACCAGCATCTACATCCTATTATATAACCATGAATGCTAATCCCCCTTCCAGACACGATAACATGACTCTTCATTGCAAGCTTATTAAAGGCCCTTTTACACAGGCCGACAGTCTTTCAAATGGCTGCACGAGCGCTGCCTTCACTGCTAAGGTAGTCAGCGCTCGTGCAGAGCATTCAAAGAGAAAGACTTGCCGCTGGTTCATTGGCTTCTCGTCCGCTTCTCGCTCAATGCTTCACCACCTATGCACTAGGCAGGGAGCACTAACATGGAATGACAAGACAACAAGATTTTTTAAGTTCACTCGAAAGACAGCTTAAACAACCGCAAACGAGAAGTGAGCGTTTTTTGGGGGGTTTTTTGTTCGCATTCACATTGAACGACTATCGCTCAAATTCGTTCTTTTGAACAAATTTTGAGCAATAATTCGCTACGTGTAAATGGGCCTTTACTGTTAAGACATAGACATCTTAATTTTATTATGCAACCATTTTCCAGACACACTGTAAACATGAACTTTAGCTCTCTGACCAGGGCAGACGATAATTCAAAAGTTAATGCATGACTGAGAGAAGCAAAATAGTCTAAATAATCACACAATCGGCATATTCCTGACAGTTGAACCGAGACATGCGGTATAGCATATTTTGACTTTAGTAAAGTATTTGACAAAGTATTTCATACCATCCTTACTGAAAAAAATGTCCAAATATGGGAATGACTCACAACTGGCTGAGTGATCGTACTTTATAAATGGTGTTAAATGGCTGCACATCCAATGTGAGGTGTAAGAAAGATGAGGGTTGTAGTGATATTATACTGGATGTAAATGAGAGAGAAGCGACCCAAAGAGACCTCCACATAAATAGAGACGACGTGTCATCCACCTGATTTACCCAGCACAAGAGCGAGGTCATCTGCATTATATATCACTGATTCCAGAGAGTAATAGCGTGGTGTCAGCAGCAAGAGGCAGAAGAGATCTCAGTGGTAACTTGCCATATGGATATAAACACGTGTCACATACTTGAAGTTAAGGGCAGTTTACAAGAAGCAGTATCATCCGGCATGTCACCATGTGACTGCACAAATCTTACACGAGACTGCTCTGGCTCGGAGCTCATTGACACAAGGTATTAACTGCACACAAGCAACTGCTTGTGAGAAAATTGCCTGCACTTAGCTGTGATGAACAGTTGCAATGAGCGGCTAAAACGCCTGCAGCAGACTGCACCACCGACTACCCATCCACAGACCTTAGGAAAGCTCCTCACAGTAATAGTGTCCCTCAGAGATCCCCTCACAGTAATATTGTCCCTTAGAGATCTATTTACAATAATATTGCCCCTCAGTGACCTTCTCATAGTAATACTGCCCCTCAGAGACCTCCTCACAGTAATAGTGCCCCTCAGAGACTTCATAGTATTAAATCCCCTCAGTAACCTCCTCATAGTAATATGGCCCTTCAGTGTCCTCCTCACAGCAACAGTGCCCCTTGGTGACTTCTTCACAGTAATATTGCCCCTGAGTGACCTTCTCATAGTATTAGATCCTCTCACTGACCTCCTCATAGTATTAGATCCTCTCACTGACCTCCTCATAGTAATATTGCCCATTGGTGACCTCCTCATAGTAATATTGCCCCTCAGTGACCTCCTCATAGTAATAATAGCCCTCAGTGTCCTCCTCATAGCAACAGTGCCCCTCGGTGACCTCTTCAAAGTAATATTGTCCCTCAGTGACCTCTTATAGTAGAAGATTCTCTCAGTGATCTCCTCATAGTTATATTGCCCCTCAGTGACCTCCTCAGAAAAAAATTGTCCCTCAGTGACCTCCCAATAGAAATATTTTCCCTCAGTGACCTCCTAATAAAAATATTTTCCCTCAGTAACCTCCTCATAGAATTAGATCCTCTCAGTGATCACTTCATAGTAATATTGTCCCTCAGTGACCTCCTAATAGTATTAAATCCTCTCAGTGATCTCCTTATAGTAATATTGCCCCTCAGTGATCTCCTCACAGTAATAGGGCCCCTCAGAGACTTCATACAGTAGTATTAGATCCTCTCAGTGACCTCCCCACAGTAATATTGCCCCTCAGGGACCTCCTTACAGTAATATTACCCCTCAGTGTCCTCCTCACAGCGACAGTGCCCCTTGGTGACCTCTTCACAGTAATATTGCCCCTGAGTGACTTTCTCATAGTATTAGATCCTCTCACTGACCTCCTCATAGCATTAGATCCTCTCACTGACCTCCCGATAGTAATATTGGCCCTCAGTGACCTCCTCACAGTATTATATCCTCTCAGTGATCTCCTCATAGGTATAGATTCCCTCATTGGCCTTCTTATAGTAATAGTACCCCTCAGAGTCTTCATAGTATTAGATCCCCTCAGTGTCCACCTCACAGCAACAGTGCCCCTCGGTGACCTCTTCACTGTAATATTGCCACTCAGTGACCCCCTCATGAAAATATTGTCCCTCGGTGACCCCCCCCCCCCCCCCATAGTATTAGATCCTCTCAGTGATCTCCTCATAGTAATATTGCCCCTCAGTGACCTCCTCATCAAAATATTGTCTCTCACTGACCTCCTCATAGTATTAGATCCTCTCAGTAATCACTTCATAGTAATATTGCCCCTCAGTGACCTCCTCATAGTAATATTGTCCCTCAGTGACCTCCTCATAGTATTAGATCCTCTCAGTGTTCTCCTCATAGTAATATTGCCCCTCAGTGATCTCCTGATAGTATTAGATCCTCTCAGTGATCTCATCATTATATTGCCCCTCAGTGACCTCATCATAGTATTATTGCTCATCATCATAGTAATATTGCTCCTCAGTGACCTCCTCATAGTAATATTGCCCCTCAGTGACCTCCTCATAGTAATATTGCCCCTCAGTGACCTCCTCACAGTAATCGTGCCCCTGTGAGACTTCATAGTATTAGATCCCCTCAGTGACCTCCTCATAGTAATATTGCCCCTCAGTGACCTCCTCATAGTAATATTGTCCCTCAGTGACCTCCTCATAGTAATATTGTCCCTCAGTGACCTCCTCATAGTAATATTGCCCCTCAGTGATCTCACAGTAATAGTGCCCCTCAGAGACTTCATAGTATTAGATCCTCTCAGTGACCTCCCCACAGTAAAATTGCCCCTCAGTGACTTCCTTACAGTAATATTACCCCTCAGTGTTCTCCTCACAGCAACAGTGCCCCTCAGTGACCTCTTCACAGTAATATTGCCCCTCAGTGACCTTCTTATAATAAGATTGTCCTTCAGTGATCTCCACATAGTATTAGATGCTCTCAGTAATCTCTTCATAGTTATATTGTCCTTCAGTGACCTCCTCATAAAATTATTATCCCTCAGTGACCTCCTCATAGAATTATAGACCCTCAGTGACCTCCTCATAGTATTAGATCCTCTCAGTGCTTTCCGCACAGTAATATTGCCCCTCAGTGACCTCCTCATAGAAATATTGTCCCTCACTGACGTCCTCATAGTATTAGATCCTCTCAGTGATCTCCTCATAGTAATATTCCCTCTCAGTGACCTCCTCATAGTATTAGATCCTCCCAGTGATCTCCTCATAGTAATATTGCCCGTCAGTGATCTCCTCATAAAAATATTGTTGCTCAGTGACCTCTTCATAGAAATATTGTCCCTCAGTGACCTCCTCATAGTATTGGATACTCTCAGTGATCTCCTCATAGTAATATTGCCCCTGAGTGACTGCATCATAGTATTAGATCACCTCAGTGATCTCCTCATAGTAATATTGCCCCTCAGTGACCTACTCATACTATTAGATCCTCTCAATGATCATCTCATAGTAATATTGCCCCTCAGAGATCTCCTCATAGTAATATTGCACCTCAGAGATCTCCTCATAGTAATATTGCCCCTCAGTGACATCGTCATAGAAATATTGTTGCCCGATGACCTCCTCATTGTATTAATACACTCAGTGATCTCCTCATAGTAATATTTCCCCTGAGGGACCTCCTCATAGTATTACATCCCCTCAGTGATCTTCTCATAGTAATATTGCCCCCCCAGTGACCTCCTCATCGTATTAGATCCTCTCAGTGATCTCCCCATAGTAATATTGCCCATCAGTGATCTCCTCATAGAAATATTGTCCCTCAGTGACCTCCTCACAGTATTGGATACTCTCAGTGATCTCGTCATAGTAATATTGCCCCTGAGTAACCGCCTCATAGTATTAGATCCCCTCAGTGATCTTCTCATAGTAATATTGCCCCCCAGTGACCTCCTCATAGTATTAGATCCGCTCAGTGATCTCCCCATAGTAATATTGCCCATCAGTGATCTCCTAATAGAAATATTGTCCCTCAGTGACCTCCTCATAGTATTAGATACTCTCATTGATCTCTAAATAGTAATATTGCCCCTGAGTGACCTCCTCCTTGTCATATTGTCCCTAGTGACCTCCTCATAGTAATATTACCTCTCAATGACCTCCTCAGGGTTTTAGATCTCCTCAGTATCCTCCCCATAGTAATATTGCCCCTCCATGACATCCCCATAGAAATATTGTCCCTCAGTGACCTCCTCATAGTATTATATCCTCTCAGTGATTTCCTCATAGTAATATTGCCCCTGAGTGACCTCCTCATTAGGATTAGATCCCCTCAGTGACCTTCTCATAGTAATAGATCCTCTCAGTGATCTCCTCATAGTAATATTGCCCCTCAGTGACCTCCTCATAGAAATATTGTCTCTCACTGACCTCCTCATAGTACTAGATCATCTCAAGTGATCTCCTCATTTAAATATTGCCCCTCAGTGACCTCCTAATAGTAATATTTCCACTCAGTGACCTCCTCATAGTATTAGATCCTCTCAGTGATCTCTAAATAGTAATATTGCCCCTGAGTGACCTCCTCCTTGTCATATTGTCCCTAGTGACCTCCTCATAGTAATATTACCTCTCAATGACCTCCTCATAGTTTTAGATCTCCTCAGTGACCTCCTCATAGAAATATTGTCCCTCACTAACCTCCTCTTAGTATTATATCCTCTCAGTGATCTCCTCATAGGTATAGATTCCCTCATTAACCTCCTTATAGTAATAGTGCTCCTCAGAGACTTCATAGTATTAGATCCCCTCAGTGTCCTCCTCACAGCAACAGTGCGCCTCGGTGACCTCTTCACTGTAATATTGCCCCTCAGTGACCTCCTCATAGAAATATTGTCCCTCAGTGACCTCCCCATAGTATTAGATCCTCTCAGTGATCTCTTCATAGTAATATTTCCCCTCAGTGACCTTCTCATTGAAATATTGTCTCTCACTGACCTCCTCATAGGATTAGATCATCTCAATGATCTCCTGGTAGTAATATTGCCCCTCAGTGACCTTCTAATAGTAATATTAACCTAGGTGACCTCCTCATACTAGTAGATCTTCTCAGTGATCTCCTCATAGTAATATTGCCCCTCGGGGACCTCCTCATAGTAATATTGACCCTCTGTGACAGCCTCATAGTATTAGATTCCCTCAGTGATCTACTCATACTAATATTGCCCCTCAGTGACCTACTCATAGTATTAGATCCTCTCAGTGATCTCCTCATAGTAATATTGCCCCTCAGTTACCTCATCATACTAATATTGCCCCTCAGTGACCTCCTCATAGAATTAGATCCTCTCAGTGATCTCGTCAAAGTAATATTGCCCCTGAGTGACCTCATAGTATTAGATCCCCTCAGTGACCTCCCCATAGTAATAGATCCTCTCAGTGATGTCCCCATAGTGAAACTGCCCCTCAGTGACCTCCTCATAGAAATATTGTCCCTCAGTGACCTCCCCATAGTATTAGATCCTCTCAGTGATCTCCTCATAGTAATATTGCCCTTCAGTGACCTCCTCATCGAAATACTGTCTCTCACTGACCTCCTCATAATATTAGATCATATAAATGATCTCCTCATAGTAATATTGCCCCTCAGTGACCTTCTAATAGTAATATTGCCCCGCAGTGACCTCCTCATAGTATTAGATCCTCCCAGTGATCTCCTCATAGTAATATTGCCCCTCAGTGACCTTTTTATAGTATTAGATCCTCTGTGATCTCCTCACAGTTATATTGCCCCTCAGTGACCTCCTCATAGTAATATTGCCCCTCAGTGACCTCCTCATAGTATTATATCCTTTCAGTGATCTCCTCATAGTATCAGATCCCCTCAGTGACCTCTTCATAGTAATATTGCCCCTCAGTGACTTGCTTACAGTAATAGTGCCCCTCAGAAACTTCATAGTATTAGATCCCCTCAGTGACCTGCTTACAGTAATATTGCCCCTCAGTGACCTCTTCACAGTAATATTGCCCCTCAGTGACCTCCTGATAGTAAGATTGCCCCTCAGTGACCTCCTCATAGTATTAGATCCTCTTAGTGATCTGTTTATAGTTAGATTGTCCCTCAGTGACCTCCTCATAGTAATAGTGCCCCTCAGTGACCTACTCATAGTATTTGATCCCCTCAGTGATCTCCTCATAGTAATATTGCACCTCAGTGACCTCCCCATAGAAATATTGTCCCTCGTTGACCTCCTCATAGAAATATTGTCCCTCAGTGACCTCCTTATAGTATTGGATCCCCTCAGTGATCTGCTCATAGTAATATTACCCCTCAGTGACCTCCTCATAGTATTAGTACTTCTCAGTGATCTCCCCATAGTTATATTGCCCCCTCAGTAACCTCCTCATAGTATTAGATCCTCTCAGTGATCTCCCCAGTTATATTGTTCCTTAGTGACCACCTCACAGAAATATTGTCCCTCAGTGACCTCCTCAAAGAACTGTTGTCTCTCAGTGACTTCCTCATAGTATTAGATCCTCTCAGTGACCCCCTTATAGTAATAGTGCCGCTCAGTGACCTCCTCATAGTAATAGTGCCGCTCAGTGACCTCCTCATAGTAATAGTGCCACTCAGTGACCTCCTCATAGTAAAAGTGCCACTCAGTGACCTCCTCATAGTAAAAGTGCCGCTCAGTGACCTCCTCATAGTATTAGATCCCCTCAGTGACCTAACACCACAGCCACTTGGCCTCTGCACAGGCCTCAAAATCAGAATGAAGCTTAACCCTTTCCAATCCACTGTCTTACATCTTAAGACATTATGATTTAAGGCTGTACAGCTCCGATGTTGGAAGACATCCATCGGGGTCCTCTTACTGTTTATTGCCACCCTCTCTGCTGTCGGAGCCTATCCAACATGTCACTTCATGCAGTACTGGCTTTAGGCAGCATATAGCGCCATTGTATAATGGCAGAAAAAGAGTAAGCCCCCTAGGAAAACCAGGATACAAATTGGATTGGAAAGAGTTAAATGGAAACAGGTCTGCTGAGAACTTGTGGCGGGCCACTGTCCAGCTGTAACAGGAACATGTGAGAAGTCTCTGAGGAAATTACAATACTATCGCTACTAGTCTTGTTAATACTTGTGCAGCAATGCAGATATACATTCCTAGCACGAGATTGGCCTGTAGTAAACCACAGGGAGGCGGTGAGGATGAGATAACATTGGCATTGTGCCCAATGAATATAATCAAGTTATTGGGTGTTCTCGGGGCCTCTTAACCCACCCAGAAATCAAATACAAGATCTCTAGAAGTAAACAAGTGAGATGAGTACAGCAAGAGACTGCTTCACCATGAGTAAGACCCGAGAGCTGTGGTTAGAATAGGTTGCAGGGTATTACAGCCAGGTCTGTGCCTACACTCTGGAGGAGGTCAGCGATGGCCCCCCTGGTCCTGCTTGGAAATATCCCTAATTTTTTTAGATGCCATTTGTAATTTTCGTCGGCTTACCTGTTTTCTGCATAACGACTTACCTAATCTCCTAGAACATATAATGCTTGGGGTTATAGTGACATATTTACCATACAGGTTCACTCAGCCCAGTCGTTGTAGGTGTAGCATCATTGTGCTGCACTCTCTCACGCTGCTTATGGAGCAAATCTTTAGGGGGGAGATGTGCAGACTTTTTCTATGTCTCCCTTTCGGTCACTCCGGTCTCAGTACTCAGCATGAACTAATACTCATGGGGGTAAGTACTGGGGGGGCAGTTGTTAATGTTGGGTGTAACACGACCTTGTAAGGATAGATGGTGCTCACTAGGTCAGGAGGTCATCCTATCTCAAATACCTTGTGGTTTTGGGGATAAGGAATGTATTAGTCAGGGGGACCAGGATGGAGCTTCTTCTACAGCAGGCTCTACCTCATGTTCATATTTCCTCTCCAGCTCAATGCAGGCGCTGTGGACCAGGATTCACATCACCCTTGGATGCCATGAAAGGTATGACGCCCTTACTGGGACTACTGATTACATATCATACTGTAGGAATATATGAAGCACCAAGACTGACGGTGACAACTGGTGGCGTCTGCTTTCCATAGAACCCTTGGTATTAGCAGAAAGATCTGGTGCATCAGCTCCTGACCTGATGGCTTTCATACGGTCTCGACCATTTCTCCAATGTCTCATCTTCCACCAGGACTTTTCTGTTGCAGCCACTAGACCTAACTGACTACTCCATTTCCATCCAGCTTCCCGAGAGGAGATTATGTACGTGCCCTGCGTTTATCACCACACCGGGATTAACAAACCAGATTACCTGGCCACTGTGGATGTGAACCCAAAGTCTCCTCGGTATTGTCAGGTATCATCCATGTGACCTGTCAGCTCCTTGGTGTGAAACAATACTGTATGAATGGAAGGTGGTTGTTCTGCATTGGGTGACACTAATATATGAATGTCAGCTCTGCAGACAAGTGCAAACTCTATCTGTGAGTGCATCCAGTGACACTATTTCTATATTCCAGGTCATTCACCGTCTGCCGATGCCCAATGTGAATGATGAGCTGCACCACTCCGGCTGGAACGCCTGCAGTAGCTGCTTTGGAGATCCCACTAAAGTGAGGGACAAGCTGATCCTGCCATGTCTCATCTCTTCCCGGGTCTATGTGGTGGATGTGGGCACTGACCCACGAGCCCCCTGTATCCACAAGGTGGGTGTTACCTGATGCCTCCCAGAACTGTCTGCACTCTCCTAGGTGATGACTGCTGTATGTGATCCCCTGCAGGTGGTGGAAGCGGACGACATAAAGGAGAAGTGCGGTCTGGCGTTTCTGCACACCTCTCACTGCCTAGGCTCTGGGGATGTCATGATTAGTGCCATGGGAGACCCTGAAGGGAACGGCAAAGGTGAGGGCGCCACTTCTGATACCGTCATCTGAGTGTTGACCACGATCGAGAAAAAGCTTGGAAGGTTATCCTGGAGTCTCCTCGCAGCTTTGGTAACTTTCCTTCTGCTCCACATTTCAGGAGGCTTTGTTTTGCTGGATGCAGAGACGTTTGAAGTAAAAGGTAACTGGGAGTTAGACGGACAGGCGGCAGAGTTTGGCTATGACTTCTGGTACCAACCGCGGCACAACGTCATGATCAGCACTGAGTGGGGAGCCCCACGGGTGTTTGGAAATGGTTTTAGAATTGAAGACGTCCAAGCTGGTAAGACAGGGCAGCTGCTGACTGGACCCGACCATGGCATCCTCCAATTGCTCTGGGTGACTTTGACTTACATTATATTTTCACTTCAGGATACTACGGTCACCGGTTACATGTGTGGGACTGGACAAAACGCACTTGTATACAGAGTCTGGACCTTGGCGAGAATGGACAAGTTCCTCTTGGTATCCGGTTCTTACATAATCCAGATTCGGACCAAGCCTTGATGTGTTGTGCTCTCAGCAGTTCAGTACTTCATGTCTATAAGGTGGAGGTAAGGAGCCACAACTACAGGTCAGTGTCAACTTCTACAGTAGAACCCGTGCTTCTCCGCAAGGTCTTGTATCATCAGGCTCCTCCTCATGTTTTATTTCCATCTATCAAAATGTGACTGTTCTTTCCACATGTATGTGTATATTCATGTATGCATGCTTCTTTGTGTCTATTCCATTAACCCTGAAGAAGAACCCCAAGCCTGTTCGAAAGCTCACTATAGCATCATTTTGTCCATTAAAAAGGTATCATATCCACAAGATTACTTTGTTTCTCTTATTGACAACAGTCATATTTTGTTCTACTAGTTAACACCGTACCAAACTTTTAGCTTATCTTCATCTATCTTGTCACTGCTCGTCCTCTTTTCCCTTTACTTTCTTGAGTCTCCTATGTCAAAAGAGGGTGCAGCTTCAGTCGTCTTCTCTGATCACAGGGTGGTCAGTGGGAAACAGAGAAGGTCATCCAGGTGAGAAGTAAGAAGGTGGAAGGATGGATATTACCAGAGATACCAGGTAGATCAGAGCTCTGCGAGACTCACGTTCTTTCTCATCAGCCCTCCGTCCTTGTCTGCTATTTCTCCGGCTGTATCATTACATGATCCTCAGTTTGGGAGTCCCTGAGCTTTGGCTCTTTCCTCTTTGTCCTTCCAGGGTTCATCTCAGATATCCTGATTTCGATGGATGACCGCTTTGTCTACTTCAACAACTGGCTTCATGGAGACGTCAGGCAGTACGACATTACCGATATCCGTCACCCTAGAATGGTGGGACAGGTATACAGCCACTTAGGGTTTCTCTGTCCTACAAGTCCACAGATGTATCCACCCTATCATGTGCGTCTCCTCTGTACAGGTATTTATAGGGGGCAGCATTGTGAAAGGGGGGCCAGTGACCGTTGTTGAGGACAATGACCTGCATGACCAGCCAGATCCACTATTCATAAAGGTGAGAACTCATGTTTCATCATATTGCCCTACTATCAAGTTCTGTTCTTTAGAAGAGGAAGAACCCTGGGGGCCCTCATATCACCAGATCCCCCACTGTTACCTCCCGCCCCAGGGATCCTTGTATCACCAAACTATCACTGGTGTCTTTTAAGGGAGAAAGGGCCTTCATAACACCTGTGTCCTATATGGGAGGAGAATCCCCAGGGGCTCTCGTGTCACCATGCCACCTTACTATGATGTCTTGTTCTGCTTTATAGGGTAGGAAAGTCCCCGGGGGCCCTCATATCACTCCACTATCATCTGCTGTCCTGTCTTGTACAGGACGAGGGTCCTCGGGGGCCCTCTTATCACACTATCCTCTCCTGTGTCTTATAGGGAAGGAAGGTCCCTGGGGGTCCTCAGATGATCCAGCTCAGCCTGGATGGGAAGAGGCTCTACGTGACTACGTCTCTGTACAGTGCCTGGGACAAGCAGTTCTACCCTGACATGATCCGGTAAGACAGGGTACTACCCCTCCTATATGGAGAAGCTGGGGTTCACATCTGATTTCATCCTGTGGAGCGTCTGATGTGAGAGATTAGAGATTTGTAAGATATTGAATTACTCTTAAGAATTAGGACAAAGAACCAGAGCCCTAATTCTCTCTGCTCTCAACCTTGGTTGTAGGTTAGGACATGGGATACTGGTGAGAATGATTTTCTGTCCGGCTGCCGACACATAACATACTACATGATAATTTAGCCAGTAGGTGTCGTTGTTTCCACATTTCAGAACTATCTTTGCATTTCCTGCCAAGACATTCACCTTGGCGTCTCAGGATAGCACAGACCTGTACAATTACCTCCTCACATGTAACCCATGCGCGGCCCTGCGGGGTCGTCTCTTGTCCTCCAGGGATGGCGGTGTCTTGCTGCAGATTGATGTGGACACCACAGACGGTGGGCTCACGCTAAACCCAGACTTCCTGGTGGATTTTGGGAAGGAGCCACATGGGCCGGTTCTTGTCCACGAGCCCAGATACCCGGGAGGAGACTGCACATCCGACATCTGGATCTAGTGAGGCTGATATTACTGTGACTATAGTGGGAGGAGTCTCCCTCCTCATTTACATAAAGCTTCAGCGACTATAGACTACCCAGTGCTCTCTTCTGTATGGTTATATATACACAATAAAACCCTCTGTGCAGTAATGTGTTTATTTATACAGCGAACACATATTCCATGGCCACTTGTTCACTCGTAATCCACACGAATTTTAATACAGAGCCAAAGTACTTGGATGAATTATGGCCCCCCTCACATCAGTATGTGCACCTCCCTATAACAACCTCTATTGGTTATCTTCCAAATTAGTGTGCTCTAAAGCCCTTTCCTTATTATTACTGTTTCTGGGAAATTGGTACACAGGAGTACATCGTTCGCCATATGTAGGGGTGATTACAAGTTTGTGTGATCCCCAATTTCCCCAGTTATTGCCACACCTTCATCCACACAATTTTTGTTGTGGTGTGGCAATACGTTGTGTGTGTGTTCTGAGCCCTATAAAAATCATTTTTAATGTTCTATTTAATAAAAGTTGAGTTTTTAGTTACGTCTATTCTGCGAAGGGTACTATTACTATATAGGGACTACTACTGCAGGAACTATTACTATATTGGGGCCCCTACTGCAGGCACTATTACTATATTGGGGCCACTACCACGGGCACTATTATTATATAGGGACCACTAATGCGGGCACTATTACTATATAGGGACTACTACTGCAGGCACTATTACTATATAGGGACCACTACTGCAAGCACTATTAATATATAGGGACCACTACTGCAGGCACTATTAATATATAGGGACCACTACTGCAGGCACTATTAATATATAGGGACCACTACTGCAGGCACTATTAATATATAGGGACTACTGCTGCAGGCACTATTAATATATAGGGACTACTGCTGCAGGCACTATTAATACATAGGGACTACTGCTGCAGGCACTATTACTATATTGGGGCCACTACTGCAGGCACTATTACTATATTGGGGCCACTACTGCAGGCACTATTACTATATTGGGGCCACTATTACTATATTTGGACCACTACTGCAGGCACTATTACTATATTGGGGCCACTATTACTATATTTGGACCACTACTGAGGGCACTATTACTATATCGGGGCCACTACTGCTATAGTGGGGCCACTATTGCAGGCACTATTACTATATTGGGCCACTACTGCAGCCACTATTACTATATTGGGGCCACTACTGCTATATTGGGGTACTACTGCGGGCACTATTACAATATTGCGGTCACTATTACTATATTGGGGCCACTACCGTGGGCACTATTATTATATTGGGGCCCCTACTGCAAGCACTATTACTATATTGGGACCACTACCGCGGGCACTATTATTATATAGGGACCACTACTGCATGGACTATTACTATATTGGGGCCACTACTGCAGGGACTATTACTATATTGGGGCCACTGCTTTGGGCACTATTAATATCTAGGGACCACTACCGCGGGCACTATTACTATATTGGGTCCATTATTAATATATTCGGGCCACTACCACGGGCACTATTATTATATTGGGGCCACTACTGCAAGCACTATTACTATATTAGGGCCACTATTACTATATTGAGACCACTACTGAGGGCACTTTTACTATAATTGTGGCCACTACTGCAGGTCCTATTACTATATTGGGGCCACTACTGCAGGTACTGTTACTATACAGGGACCACTACTGCAGGTACTATTAATATATTGGGGCCACTATTACTATGTTTGGACCACTACTGAGGGCACTATTACTATACCGCGGCCACTACTGCTATATTGGGGCCACTATTGCAGCCACTATTACTATATTGGGGCCACTACTGCAGCCACTATTACGATATTGGGGCCACTACTGCAAGCACTATTACTATATTGGGGCCACTGTTACAATATTATGACCACTATTACTATATTGGGGCCACTACCGCAGGCACTATTATTATATAAGGACCACTACTTCAGGGACTATTACTATATTGGGGCCACTACTGCAGGGACTATTACTATATTGGCGCCATTATTACTATATTGGCGCCACTACTGCGAGCACTATTACTATATTGGGATCACTACTGCAGGCACTATTACTATATTGGGATCACTACTGCAGGCACTATTACTATATTGGGATCACTACTGCAGGCACTGTTACTATAATGGGGCCACTACTGCAGGCACTATTACTATATTAGGGCCACTATTACTATATTTGGACCACTACTGAGGGCACTAATACTATATCGGGCCACTACTGCTATATTGGGGCCACTATTGCAGGCACTATTACTATATTGGGGCCACTACTGCAGCCACTATTACTATATTGGGGCCACTTCTGCTATATTGGGGCCACTACTACTGTATTAGGGCTACTACTGCGGGCACTACTACAATATTGCGATCACTATTACTATATTGGGGTCACTACCGCGGGCACTATTATTATATAGGGACCACTACTGCAGGGACTATTACTATATTAGGGCCACTACTGCAGGGACTATTACTATATTGGGGCCACTACTGCGGGCACTATTAATATCTAAGGACCACTACCGCAGGCACTATTATTATATTGTGGCAATTACTGCAAGCACTATGACAATATTGGGGCCACTATTACAATATTGGGGCCACTACCGTGGGCACTATCATTATATAGGGACCACTATTGCAGGGACTATTACTATATTAGGGCCACTACTGCAGGGACTATTACTATATTGGGGCCACTACTGCGGGCACTATTAATATCTAAGGACCACTACTGCAGGCACTATTACTATATTGGCGCCATTATTACTATATTGGGGCCACTACCGCGGGCACTATTATATTGGGGCCACTACTGCAAACACTATTACTATATTGGGGCCACTATCACTAGATTGAGACCACTACTGAGGGCACTTTAACTATAATTGTAGCCACTACTGCAGGTCTTAGTACTATATTGGGGCCATTATTACTATATTGGGGCCACTACTGCAGCCACTGTTACTATATAGGGACCACTACTGCAGGCACTATTACTATATTGGGGCCACTACTGCAGGCACTATTACTATATTGGGGCCACTACTGCGAGCACTAATACTATATGGGAGCCACTACTGCAGGCACTATTACTATATTGGTGCCACTATTACTATATTTGGACCACTAATGAGGGCACTATTACTATATTTGGACCATACTGAGGGCACTATTACTATATCAGGGCCACTACTGCTATATTGGGGCCACTATTGCAGGCACTATTACTATATTGGGGCCACTACTGCAGGCACTATTACTATATTGAGCCACTACTGCAGCCACTATTACTATATTGGGGCCACTTCTGCTATATTGGGGCCACTACTACTGTATTGCGGCTACTACTACAGGCACTACTACAATATTGCAGTCACTATTACTATATTGGGGCCACTACCGCGGGCACTATTATTATATAGGGACCACTACTGCAGGGACTATTACTATATTGGGGCCACTACTGCAGGGACTATTACTATATTAGGGCCACTACTGCAGGGACTATTACTATATTGGGGCCACTACTGTGGGCACTATTAATATCTAAGGACCACTACCGCAGGCACTATTACTATATTGGGGCCACTACCGCGGGCACTATTATTATATTGGGGCCACTACTGCATGCACTATTACTATATTGGGGCCACTATCACTAGATTGAGACCACTACTGAGGGCACTTTAACTATAATTGTGGCCACCACTGCAGGTCCTATTACTATATTGGGGCCATTATTACTATATTGGGCCACTACTGCAGCCACTGTTACTATATAGGGACCACTACTGCAGGCACTATTACTATATTGGGGCCACTACTGCAGGGACTATTACTATACTGGCGCCACTACTGCGAGCACTATTACTATATTGGGATCACTACTGTAGGCACTAATACTATATTGGGATCACTACTGCAGGCACTATTACTATATTTGGACCATACTGAGGGCACTATTACTATATCGGGGCCTCTACTGCTATATTGGGGCCACTATTGCAGGCACTATTACTATATTGGGCCACTACTGCGGCCACTATTACTATATTGGGGCCACTTCTGCTATATTGGGGCCACTACTACTGTATTGCGGCTACTACTACAGGCACTACTACAATATTGCGGTCACTATTACTATATTGGGGCCACTACCGCGGGCACTATTATTATAGTGGGGCCACTATTACTATATTGGGGCCACTACCGCGGGCACTATTACTATATTGGGGCCACTACCGCGGGCACTATTACTATATTGGGGCCACTACCGCGGGCACTATTATTATATTGGGGCCACTATTACAATATTGCGGCCACTATTACTATATTGGGGCCACTACTGCGGGCACTATTATTATATAGGGACCACTACTGCAGGGACTATTACTATATTAGGGCCACTACTGCAGGCACTATTAATATCTAGGGGCCACTACTGCGGGCACTATTACTATATTGGGGCCACTACTGCAGGGACTATTACTATATTAAGGCCACTACTGCAGGGACTATTACTATATTAAGGCCACTACTGCAGGGACTATTACTATATTGGGGCCATTATAGCTGGCCCTATCACTACATTGGGGCCACTACATGATACAAAATTATACAAGACAATTAATACAACGGAGGACAGTGTGTGGCTACAAACGGACCGAGATAAGCCGGGGGCAGGAGAAACGGATGTCACCAATATACACTAAATGGGGCACAGCTAGGGAAAAGGGAGATGGAAAAAGACCTGGGGGTACTAGTGGATTGTAGACTAAACTTGAGTAACCAATGCCAGTCAGCTGCTGCAAAAGCTAATAAAGTCTTGGGGTGCATTAAAAGAGGTATAGGGGCGAGGGACGAGAACATTATCCTCCCACTATATAAGGCACTAGTCAGGCCTCACATGGAATACTGCGTACAGTTCTGGACACCGGTGCTCAGGAAAGATGTTACAGTGCTGGAGGGGGTTCAAAGAAGGGCAACTAAACTAATACATGGAATGACGGGACCGGAATACCCAGAGAGGCTATCCAAATTGGGACTATTTACTCTAGAAAAAAGACGGCTAAGGGGCGATCAAATAACTCTGTATAAGTACATGAGGGGACAATACAAGGATCTCTCCCAAGATCTGTTTATACCCAGGACTGTGTCTGTAACAAGAGGGCATCCGCTGTGTCTAGAAGAAAGCATGTTTCATCATCAACACAGAAGGGGGTTCTCTACTGTAAGAGCAGGGAGACTGTGGAACTCTCTGCCTGAGGATGTGGTGATGGCAAAATCCATCGAGGAGTTTAGGAGGGACTAGACGTCTGCCCAAGTGCGGCGGGAACATGTCTGTGAGTGCTCGACTATGCTTGGCAAGAGTTTGCAGCGTTGCTAGGTGTTGAGCGGGTTCTTACAAGTCAGCGAAGGAACCATTAATATAGCCTGCTGCGCCCTCTGCAGGTGATTTCAGAGAGGTGGCAGCCCTCATTCTAATGCCTGTCCCCAGCTTGGCTTTGGTCATGTGTACAGTTGAGCCCCCCTGTGGTACAGTAAAGGAAGTACAAGAGGCCTGACAGCCACACGGGACTGCTCGTCAGCGCCTCCCTCTGAAGAGAACGTCCTCTAATTTTCCGCTTTGTTCGGGACTACAATCCCCAGCATGCCCCGGGCGGGGCTCCTGCAGTTACCTCAGCCGGGTAATGCCCGTCAATGGCCACGCCTTCCCATGACGGCACTTCTTTGCTGAAGGGCGTGGTTTATCTACTCCACTGCTGCTCAACCACTCTTGAATGTTGTGACACGAGACATACACCCTTTTTGCGCGCCTAATAGCGTGAGCCAATCATGTTGAGGTTACCAAGCAGAAGTCGGAACAGCATCCAATGAAAACTCTCGTCCTTTTAGTTTCCTGGTAGGTTTCGAGGAAGCAGCCAATGGGATTTTTAGCCTCGGAGAAGAGACGCGGCGCCCTCAACCAATCAGAAAAAAAGAGACTCGGCGGAGGCTCCCGTGGCGGCGGTAGGTTGATTCCCGGTGTTCTCACCTGTGTCCGCGGGGTTGTCACGTCTTGGGCCACAAGTCACATGTCATACGGTCGAGAGCCGCTCACTGCTCCCCGTGCGGCGAGTGTTACAAGCTCAGGCTGTCATATCGCGATAGGCGGATGTCACGAGTGGGCGGAGACACGTGGTGGGGGGGTGAAATAACTGAGTATGAGGTCACCGGGTAACAATACCCCGCCCAAAGTCGGCGAGGGGGCAAACAGTGCGGGCGACCCCGGTGATAGCCGCACCGCGTACCGGGGGGCACTGAGACCGAACAAACCACCGCACACCTGATGTACAGTGTGACCGGGGAGATAATCCCCCCCATATATACAGTGTGACCGGGGAGATAATTCCCCCATATATACAGTGTGACCGGGGAGATAATCCCCCCATATATACAGTGTGACCGGGGAGATAATCCCCCCCCCCCCCATATATACAGTGTGACCGGGGAGATAATCCCCCCATATATACAGTGTGACCGGGGAGATAATCCCCCCATATATACAGTGTGACCAGGGAGATAATCCCCCCCCCCCCCCCCATATATACAGTGTGACCGGGGAGATAATCCCCCCCATATACACAGTGTGACCGGGGAGATAATCCCCCCCATATACACAGTGTGACCGGGGAGATAATCCCCCCCATATACACAGTGTGACCGGGGAGATAATCCCCCCATATATACAGTGTGACCGGGGAGATAATCCCCCCATATATACAGTGTGACCGGGGAGAGAATCCCCCCATATATACAGTGTGACCGGGGAGATAATCCCCCCATATATACAGTGTGACCAGGGAGATAATCCCCCCCATATATACAGTGTGACCGGGGAGATAATCCCCCCCCCCCCATATATACAGTGTGACCAGGGAGATAATCCCCCCCATATATACAGTGTGACCGGGGAGATAATCCCCCCCCCCATATATACAGTGTGACCAGGGAGATAATCCCCCCCATATATACAGTGTGACCGGGGAGATAATCCCCCCCATATATACAGTGTGACCGGGGAGATAATCCCCCCCCCCCCCATATATACAGTGTGACCGGGGAGATACCCCCCCCCCCTATATATATATATATATATATATATATATATATATATATATATATATATATATATATATATATACAGTATGACCGGGGAGATTATCCCCCCATATATACAGTGTGACCAGGGAGATAATTCCCACCCCCATATATACAGTGGGATCGGGGAGATAATCCCCCCTCCATATATATATACAGTGTGACCGGGGAGATAATTCCCACACCCCATATATACAGTGGGATTGGGGAGATAATCCCCCCATATATACAGTGTGACCGGGAGATACTCCCCCCACCCCCATATATACAGTGTGACCGGGGAGATAATCCCCCCATATATACAGTGTGACCCGGGAGATAATTCCCCCCCCCCCCCCATATATACAGTGTGACCAGGGAGATAATCCCCCCTCATATATACAGTGTGACCGGGGAGCTAATTCCCCTTCCCCCCCCCCCCCATATATACAGTGTGACCGGGAGATAATCCCCCCCCCCCCCCCATATATACAGTGTGACCGGGGAGATACTCCCCACACCCCATATATACAGTGTGACCGGGGAGATAATCCCCCCATATATACAGTGTGACCGGGGAGATAATCCCCCCATATATACAGTGTGACCGGGGAGATAATCCCCCCTCATATATACAGTGTGACCGGGGAGATAATCCCCCCATATATAATTCCCACCCCCATATATACAGTGTGACCAGGGAGATAATCCCCCCTCATATATACAGTGTGACCGGGGAGATAATCCCCCCATTTATACAGTGTGACCGGGGAGATAATCCCCCCTCATATATACAGTGTGACCGGGGAGATACTCCCCCCATATATACAGTGTGACTGGGGAGATAATTCCCACCCCACCCCCATATATACAGTGTGACCAGGGAGATAATCCCCCCTCATATATACAGTGTGACCGGGGAGATAATCCCCCCATATATACAGTGTGACCGGGGAGATAATTCCCACCCCACCCCCATATATGCAGTGGGATTGGGGAGATAATCCCCTCTCATATATACAGTGTTACCAGGGAGATAATTCCCACACCCCATATATACAGTGTGACTGGGGAGATAATCCCCCCATATATACAGTGTGACCGGGGAGATAATTCCCACCCCACCCCCATATATGCAGTGGGATTGGGGAGATAATCCCCTCTCATATATACAGTGTGACCAGGGAGATAATTCCCACACCCCATATATACAGTGTGACCGGGAGATACTCCCCCCACCCCCATATATACAGTGTGACCAGGGAGATAATCCCCCCTCATATATACAGTGTGACCGGGGAGATAATCCCCCCTCATATATACAGTGTGACCCGGGAGATAATCCCCCCCCCCCCATATATACAGTGTGACCAGGGAGATAATTCCCACCCCACCCCCATATATACAGTGTGACCGGGGAGATTATCCCCTCTCATATATACAGTGTGACCAGGGAGATAATTCCCACACCCCATATATACAGTGTGACCGGGGAGATAATCCCCCCACATATACAGTGTGACCGGGGAGATACTCCCCTCACCCCATATATACAGTGTGGTCGGGGAGATAATCCCCCCCCTCCCATATATACAGTTTAACCGGGAGATAATTCCTTCCCCCCCCCCCGCCATATATACAGTGTGACCAGGGAGATAATTTCCCCCCATACAGTTTAACCGGGAGATAATTCCTCCCCCCCCCCCCCCCACCATATATACAGTGTGACCGGGGAGATACTCCCCCCCACCCCATATATACAGTGTGACCGGGGAGATACCCCCCCCCATTTATATACAGTGTGACCGGGGAGATACTCCCCCCCACCCCATATATACAGTGTGACCGGGGAGATAATCTCGCCCCCATATATACAGTGGAGTCGGGGGGGGAGGGGGGGGGGGGTATAACAACCCATATGTCATTACTGGGTCTTCTGGCCTGATGACGACCCATAAACCTGTTTTAGCAGAAGCCCCCGGCAGGTTCATGGGACGTCACTGAGGAAGTCCCTATCAGGCCTCTTTTTGGCTGCAGCTGTTATGTGGGTAAGTAACAGCTGTGTAAGGATGGCATGAGTTTTTCTGCAGCTTACTGCACTTCTGTAGGACATGGTGCCTATGCTGCTGTAAGTACAGGACACGTCGTTCCTTCACAAATGTACTGGAAATCCCCTCCGCCTCATAGAGGAAGGGTGTAGTGAGCTGGTCGTGTGCTCTGAGGTCCTCACTGCAGGCACAGCTTCTTAGCCAAAAAGTCAGACTACTTCTTGCAGTTTGGGAAGTAAAAATAAGTCCTGCCTCAATTCTGTCCTGGCCTGGGGGGGGCACATTAGCTGCACTTGTTCTTCTCTGCCGCCTGTCTGATGCGCTACTTCCAGGCCCTCTTTTCAGCTGTGTTAGAGTCAATGCTCTATTTCTGCTCTCTGATTGGCTGCTACTTCCCACGTGATCAGTGCTGTCCAGTCAGAAAGCAGGGCACAGTGTGCATTAGGTAGTTAGAAAATAAGCACAACCAAAAACCGGAGCCGGTGGGCTGGAGAGACTGTAGAGCGAGTAATAACACCCCCAATTGAGGGAAAGAAGTGTGTACCAAAAGCAGAGAGGTCTTTCCTTCCAGCCAGTGGGGTACAAGAGATGTGGGTGAGTGCGGCCCGTCGGATTCCTCCCGCTACCTGCAGGGCGGTGATACGGCAGGTAATTGTCCTGATTAGTCACTCGTGCGATATACGTTTTACGCGCCGGTTTTGGATAAATGGTAACAGAGTAAGGGTGCAATGCGTAGAGCGCTAGTGGCAGCCATTACTGCTCGTTTGTTCCGGATGCCAGTACCACCCAGCAATTGTCGGGAAACCATGAGCATTAGCGGCTGCCGCTACCTTGTCAAGATCCGCACCATTGCAGAATCTGGCTGATTTTAGGCTGCACTGGAATACGGAGCGCTCACTGCCGGCCCCAAGAGTGCAGCGCACAATACCACCCAGTAACCATTACCGAGTGCCGCCATCTTTCCCCGGTGACAGCAGCCCCCTTCTGCACCTACCAGCTTCCCTGCGCTGTATGCAAGTCGGCTGCAATCCGACAGCCCAGACCGCAGCGACTGTAAGTCCACCTATTGGACGGATTGAACAGAAAGCGATCTGTGTGCAGACCTTCTGCAAATCTGCGCAGGCTGTGCGGCTCGGCCTGGATCTGCTCCACCGCCGGTGATACCATCCCTCAGACCGGGTGATGATGGCACATACCATCCAATTCACTGGTGCTAATGTGCTGTGTATGGCTCTCTCCTGCCCCGCAGGTCCTGTACACAGGAGGGAATGGCCGAGGACGTGCTATATGAAAACATTGCTAAGAAGGGAGGACTGACGGCCGGAGACACCCCGGAGGAGACTGAGCCCAGCAACCTCCTGCAGAAACTGCGCAACCGCATCTCGTGAGTACCCGCCTGTACAGAATGCTGTGCCCGGCCCCTAGAGTTGGCGCTCTGCAGTGTAGGCCCTGGCAGCCGATCAGTTATCACAGGAGGTGAAGGAACTGCAGCGCCACCACTGGGGTTTAATTACACAGCATGACGTGAACCGCGGCCGTGGAGTCGGTGGAACATACAGACTCCAGCTTCATAAGAACAGTAACTGCAGTACGCGGGTAACATCGGGATTATACAGGGTGGAGTCACAAGCCGTATCTCATACTGGTGTCCTATAGTGACATAACGTTCTTCAATAGGACGGCACACGTTACTTGGCGGTATGGCACATGGGCCCCTCGCGTGCCGTACCATCGTGTACCATTGTGCAGCGCATCCATCCTTTCCTATTCAAGTAGCCATTGTTATTTCACTATAGGATACCAGTATGGATCCGGCTTATTACTACACCCTGTATAATCTGGGTGTTACCCGCACGGACGGACCCTGCGGCCCGTATCCACTCGGCGCAGGGTGATGCTTGTAGGCACGTGCGCTGCAGAATGCAGATTTAGACCTCCAGGACACAAGTATATTCTGGGTTCTAACTGCATGTTTCCGTGGACAGCGCCCCCAATCTAGCGTAGGACGCTACATCCGTGGACTGACGTCTGGCATGTCCTATTCCAAGTTATGGACATGTCAGACATCCGTGTGCAGAGCCCATGTATATTGGACTGTCTGTCCGATACAAGTTGCATCCAAGTCCCGCAGGTGCCACTTACACTTAGGCCCAGCGCCAGTCTAGCCAAACGGAGAGACTGGCGATTACATCCCTGACGGTTTTTGTAGTTTTTTTTGTAAAGCTCGCTTTTTTGCCACAATCACAACTGCAGCAAGCGAATGTGAAAAAGGGTTCTTGTAAGTACAGCGCGGGGTTAAGTCACACAGAGAAAGTTACTGCGCCTATTGCGGCATTATACCCAGCCGCTAGCAGTAGATCAGTTGGGTGTGATGAGACGCTCCACAAGCAATACAGTTTTTCCTCACTTTTACGCCAGGTGCTGCACTTTTTTCAGACTTTTCTATAGGCAAAAAAAGAAAAAAACTGCGTGTCTCCATTAAAAATGCTCATAAAAAGACACCACAAGTGAAGTGGGCGCCGGCTTCCCCCACAGATCGTACTGGCACCAATCTTTAAGCCAAAAACACATGGAAAAGAAGCCGACGTTTTTTTTACATTTTTACGTGGATTTTTTTCAGTTACACTTTCCTTACTTGCAGTTCTTATGTCCCGGAGAGGTTCAAGGGATTGTCCAGGGTTAGAAACACATGGCTGCTTTGTTCCAAACACAGCGCCGCCCTTGTCTTTGGGTTGTATGTGTGGTATTTGAATGGAGCTGAGCTGCAGTACCACACACAACCTTATGGACAAGGGTGGCGCTGAGTTTGGAACAAGGCAGCCATGTTTTTCCAACCTCAGACAATCCCTTTAATGCAGAAATACCAAACTCACACCCTGCAGCGATTGCAAAAAAAACCGTTAATGACTCAAAAACCACAAAAGTGTGAAAAAAGCCACTTAAAATGCGCTGCTTGTGATGCCTTTCATACTTCGTCATTGCCTTCTGGGTGACCTCTGACCGCAGGGGTTTCAGTCTCAAAAAAACCTAAGGAAAACCCCAGTAAACACGTGTGAGACCGCCGCGAGGGGCCAGTAGAGGATTAGTAGGGGGCATCTGGTATTCGCTTCCATGATTCACTTGCGGTCTTTTTTTACTTCCACAGGAAGTCGGTTCAGAGTAAAGTGGACAGTATCCTGGTACGTAGTCCTCGTCTCTTCTGTCACATCAGTGTGGCCGCCCTGACTACCCTCCCGCTTCTCTCGTCCTACAGGGTGACGTTCAGAAGTTGTCAGATTATGACAAGCTTTACCTATATCTGCAGCTTCCTCCAGGACCCAGCGGCCCAGAGAAAAGGTATCTGTGGTGACTAAAGGGCTGTCCCATTGGGGTTTTCATGTACGTTTAATCTATACATTAAAGAGGTTTTCCAAGTAATTAACACATTGGTGGCAGTGGGGGATGAGTCATAGATAAAACAGCCAACAGTACTTGCCTCTACTGCCACGCTGCTCCCCTGCCACGGCCCTCCGGTCTTCTGTTTACATGGTTGTTTACCCACATGACTGCTGCAGCCAATCAGATGCCCCGACACAGGATGCTTTCAGTGGGTTAATGGAATTGCGTAAGTGTACAGTGAATATACGCATTATACACGTGTATTCACTACATATTTACGCATCAGATCAATGGACTTGCTTGTGTTTGGGGTTTTTTTTGGGGGGTGGGGCGATGCGTGAAAAATTCTGTTAATACATATGCCAGAGAAATCAAGCAGTGTCAGATACGCAGGGAATACACCGTGTTTCCGTCCATGAAAATGCTGCATATTCATGGATGGAAAACTGCATACGCCTGTGTGAACGAGCCCTAAGGTTTAGTGTTTATTCATTACTGCTGACTGGCTGGACCGCTGAGTTGTTCTGCTCATTTACAGGGTGACTGGCATCAGATCCTCTATTAGGAGGACTCTGTACCCCCAAAACAATGCTTTTGTCTTTGGGCACTAGTGGGTATTGAAGTAAATAAGAACTTTGCCTGCAATACCAAGCCAGACCACTGCAGTGGGATCGGAGCTGTCAGTTTCCTGCACATATCAGCTCAGTGCACGGCAAATAGTTGATCAGTGGGGGTCCTGGGTTACAGACCACCAATCTACTATTGATGGCCTATCCTAGGGACCAACTGTCAATAGTTTACAACTGGACTCATTAAACTTATTATTTTACAAAAATGTCAGTGAAATCTCAATTTATTTACTTCCATCAAGTTCATCTAGCTGCCACTGGGGGCAGTAGTTGGCACATAATCCTATACATGCTGTGGTAAATATTAAGGCTGGATTCACACGGGGCGGATTTGCCGCAGAAAATTCTGTGCGGAATTTCGCCGCGGCAATTCCGCATGCGGCCGCTAATCCCGGGATTAGCCAGCCATGTAGACGAGATTTCTCAGAAATCTCGTCCACACGGGACGGCAAATCCACTGCGGCTAAGCCGGCAGAAGCTGCGGCGCGGATTTGCCGACCGCAGCATGTCCATTTTTTTTTCCCGCTGCGGCCGCGCTCTCCTCTATGGGAGCGCCGGCCGCAGCGGAAGAGCGAGCAGCCGAGCCGCTTCAAAGCCGCCGCGGGTTTTGCAGCTGCGGTTCTCCCGTCGAAAATCTCGCAGTTTTTTGCTGCGGCCAAACCGCGAGATTTCCGCCGAGAATCAGCCCTGTGAGAACCTAGCCTAATATGGCTGAAAACGCACATTACAGAGGAAGTAGTGTGAATGCAGCAGTAAATAAAGTACTACCGAGACATCTCTGTGTCTGTGCAGCCTGGACGTGAGCTCCGTGACCACCGCAGAACATATGCATGCCTGCACGTGGATCCGCAATCACCTGGAGGAGCACTTAGACACCTGCTTACCCAAACAGGATGTGTACGATGCTTACAAGTGAGTATACGATAGAAGCCACAGCTGTCCAGCCGAATCCGCATTCATCCCTCTCGCCGCTTCACAGATGGCCATTGTGTCTTTTTCCATAGACGTGCCTGTGACAACCTGTGTAGGAGACCCCTCAGCGTGGCCAACTTTGGGAAGATCATTCGAGAGATATTCCCCAACATCAAGGCCAGGAGGCTGGGAGGAAGAGGACAATCCAAATATCCTTCCCACCGCGTGACTGCGGTAATCTGCTGCGGATGGTGCGCAGTAGTGAAAGGGCTCTTAAATAGAGGCATGATGGTATAGGAGAGATAACGCAGCGGGCGGGCAGTATGGCCATGTCTGTTTCCTTAACCACATAAACGTATTGCTACAGCGGTTTGCGGAGGAAGAGTATGGTGAGCATGCCACCATTACCCAGCCTGGACCTGAAGATGACGGAAAGTGTAAGCGCAGCTCCAGCCCTGTTGTGTATGGTCAGCCCTCTTCCTTCTAGTGTGTGTATCCTTCCGCACCCCCTGCGTATAACGCCGTGTCTTTCCACGCCCCCTGCGTACAGCGCCATGTCCTTCCGCGCCCCCCCCTGCCTACAGTGCCGTGTCCTTCCGCGCCCCCCCTGCCTACGGCGCCGTGTCCTTCCGCAGCGCCCCCCTGCCTACGGCGCCGTGTCCTTCCGCAGCGCCCCCCTGCCTACGGCGCCGTGTCCTTCCGCAGCGCCCCCTGCCTACGGCGCCGTGTCCTTCCGCAGCGCCCCCCTGCCTACGGCGCCGTGTCCTTCCGCAGCGCCCCCCTGCCTACGGCGCCGTGTCCTTCCGCAGCGCCCCCCTGCCTACGGCGCCGTGTCCTTCCGCAGCGCCCCCCTGCCTACGGCGCCGTGTCCTTCCGCAGCGCCCCCCTGCCTACGGCGCCGTGTCCTTCCGCAGCGCCCCCCTGCCTACGGCGCCGTGTCCTTCCGCAGCGCCCCCCTGCCTACGGCGCCGTGTCCTTCCGCAGCGCCCCCCTGCCTACGGCGCCGTGTCCTTCCGCAGCCCCCCTGCCTACGGCGCCGTGTCCTTCCGCAGCCCCCCTGCCTACGGCGCCGTGTCCTTCCGCAGCCCCCCTGCCTACGGCGCCGTGTCTTTCCGCAGCCCCCCTGCCTACAGCGCCGTGTCCTTCTATGTATATAATGGCATGTCCTTCCCCACAGTCTGAGCTGACGGACCTGGTCCAGTCGTACAATACGGACGTGATAAACGCCTCCTGCGCCCTCATCTGTAACTGGGCCGAGAAGATTCTCAAGAGATCCTTCAACAACGTGGTGGAAGTCGCCCAGTTCCTCATTCAGCAGCACATCATCAACCCCCGCAGCGCCAACGCTGAGCTTGTCCTCTCCATGGTTCTCTCAGGTGACTCTCACACTGCCCTCCTCAGTCCACACAACGCCCTCTTATATGCCATTCATTGCTACCTATTTCTTTTTGGCGCAGACAATTCTCAGAGCAGCGGACAGAAGGCGCAGAAGCAGCCGCCGGAGGCAGCTGGGAGTAAGCGGCCGGCAACTCCTGATAGCGGAACAGAAGCAGCCACTAAGGTGGGTATGGCAGGATTACGTCCTTACCCCTCCTACGGCTACTCGTGCCTATGTGTTTTATTCAGCGTTTAACGCTGTCAAACGCTACCATTGATTTCAATGGGGCTTCTCAGACATGCGCCAGAACACAGCGTTTTTAATGCACGGTCAGTACTTGCACCATGAGTACCAGTTCAGCAGGCGGCCAATCTTTATGCAAGTCTTAAAAAGTCAACAGGAGAAGGAAACAACCTTAACCTTCCCTAGAGCAATCAGTCAGACATTGGATGCAGTATTAGGGCGTTCAATCCACCCGTTCCATATCTTATGAAATTTGGCAGGGCAACCTCTAACCATGTATGTCAGTTTACATAGAGGGTGACACTATCTATTTCACGCAGCTCCTGTGGTTATTTTAGGGTGCTTCCAGTTGAGCAATATTACTTTTTTTGTGTGTAGAACAGCATTAATTTGTACAGTGTGCGCGTTGCCACATCAACCAGGATGTCCTCCATGAGGCCAAAGAGGCTGATTTTAGGGTGTAGAATATGCTGGGTTCCCAAATTTGTTTCCATAAATTCAAAAACATCTCAAGAAACATAACCCGTATGAGTCTGTCCCTAGCACTAATCAGAGGGGGTCCGGAGGTGGCCAAGAGGCCCCTCCAGTCGTCTGAGTCCAGCCCCGCTATATCTGAGCCCCATTTCCCAAGAGCCTTATCTTTCTGTGGAGTAAAGTCCCATTTAGATGGGACGAGTGTCAACAAACTATTCCCGACACTCATCCCCGCACATACTAGCTCCCATGCACCTGCATGGGAGATAATATTGCTGGCTCATAGCGGTGGTGGCAGGAGGAGATTTCACTCCTTACGCTTCCCTGCCCCATTAACATAACATAGCAGCTGTTCAGTACTGAACGGCTGCTGTTTACACTGAGCGATCAGCTCATCGTCCATTATTTATGCAGCACAGAAGCTAGTATGTGCGAGGACGAGTGTCGGGCATCATTTCCTGACTCTCGTCCTGTCTAAGTGGGCCTTAAGGCTATGAGTCAGCTGCCTAAAAAAACTGGAGAGAGGCTTCAGGAGGTTGGCAATCTGTGCCAGGTCTTCCAGTCTGGTCAAAGCAAGCAGGATGCTCAGGCCCCCAAATTGGGCTCTAAGGGCGTGTTCCCCTCCACTGCATCTGAAATAGTAGTGACACCATGTCGTCTCCAGAAGGTGATGTCTGACATGCACTGTAAGTGGGGGAAATTGGGGTTGCTCCATAGGGGAGTGTGGGGTGACCATTTGGCTGCTTCATCCGGGTATCAGATGGAGGGCGATATTCCAGGCCTTGAGAGTCACCCACATAGGTATCGGTAGAGTACTGGTATGTGAGGTCGGTCCCCTTAGCTGCAAGCCTCTCAAGCTCTGTTCTGGACCTACTATCCTACGCTGAAGTCCTATCACTGGCTAGCTAAGTACTAACAGTGAAAGTGGGAGAGAGCCAACCCCCGCCCCCTCTTCCACGGACAACCAAAGGACCTCTAGCTTGATTATCAGAGTGAAGCCATGCTACAGTTTGCAGGGGAGTATTTTACAT